>NW_020653200.1:14434161-14474309 GCF_003589595.1 Hyposmocoma kahamanoa | reverse complement strand
ATGGGACCTGTACAGGGCCCGAAACGTCGGTTTGTTTGAAAAAACAAATATACGCGATTTAAATCCGGAAAAATAGGTTCATTTCCTCAATTATTTTTTCATGACGCATCATTATAAATAGAGAAATAAACATGTTTACAAACACATGACATCTCCATATAACCACGAAATGATCAGTTTCGAATTCAACTTAAATTCAATTAACCAGACTCAACCACAATGCCGCAGTAATTTGTGGATGATTGTCGCCTTCCACGTATAGGGACCCACTAAAATGTGGTGACAGTCAGGACGTGTACGTGTAAAACCGGCAGGCAAACATATCCAAACATGTTTATACGAGTATATTCAAGCGAGTATCCTGCGGCTATCAATCCCCTGGCTAATTAACGGAAAACAAAACGGACTCCGACGGTTTATTACAAAGAAGTAACTTACACTAAATGATTGTTCTGTTATACGTGACTTGAGGTTGTGTACTTTTCATTAAGAGGATTTGTGACTATTGTATTTTATAGAAAGATGTAATTAACACGTACTATTTAATTAATTAAAAAGTGCTTTATATTCTGGTTTACAATTCGATGGAAGTTATGAAGAATAATAATTAATTATACTATAAATAGTTTTATTTTTATACAAAATATACTGCCACGATTCCAAAAGGCTTTGTACAAAACTTTTAAATAAAACCACTTTTTCGTTAGCTTAAATTGAGGCTATTTGTAGAATAAAAAGCGCTACTGATATTACAGGTGGCTGTGTTCAGGGTGATCAATGCATCCCCAGGGACTCGAAAAATGTTTCGGCTGTACGTTTTCTCGCTGTGGGGAGCGTAATTAACTGAAAGGGAACTTCAATCCTTGTTCTTCGAACATTATATGACATTAAAAAAACGTAAGTAATTCCTTGGCAGCCCATTCAATTTTCCGCAATTAGAAGTGTAGCTAATAAAATTTGTCCCTTTATATAAAGAAAAATCATTTGATTTCATTTGGAGGAATAGTTTAAGCTAAGAAATTATTTCTCAATCGTTGGTTATATTTGAAATATATTACTTTTTTTATTTTGTAGTCATAACGTGAGTTTAATAGGTAACAGCGTTCGAGGCCTGAATAACGTTCCAAAAATGCAACGTTTTTTGTTCCAATTCGTTTAAGTAGACAAAAGTATTTTTTTATGATATCAAGTGACGATACGAACAAATCGTGCGCCTGGTGGTAAGCGACACGTCTGTCCATAACAGTTGCAGTATCACACACTATCACAAGAGCTTTAAATCACAAAGGTGAAGGCACTGCCACTGTGCTTATCACCCCGAGACTTAAGTTGGCAAATGCCACGGACCTGTGATTTCACTAGCACCCTTACCCTTCAAAATTGAAACGCAGTAATGCTCACATTACTGCTTGACGGCAGAAATAGGTAAGGTAGCAGTACGGAAAAACTCTTTCTACAAAACATTAGGTACTAAGTGAGTCTTTATATTATTTTCGAAATATTCAACCATTGTTAGTAGTGCTCACAGACTCTGTGTTAGCTAGCGGCATCAAATATTGTAGGAAACTTTACACTGCGTTGTTCCTGCTTTACTTATTCTGTTTTCGGTGCCAAACTTGCAGGCCGGTGCACCGCATATTAAATTACTACGTGCAATTCGTGTATTGTTTTTTTGGCGCAGGCATCGCACTGACGGTACGTTGTAAAATGCAACTAAGCCGAAAGCTCAACGGCCTCGCCACACATACAAATTCCTAGAATTTCAATGTTACTACTGGTGCCTCTAGCAATTCGTTCTACACAAATATTTATTTATAGTTGCACTTCCTTTTGGTTGCCTGCCAAACAATTATAACATTATTTATTCAAACACACCTTGCTATTCTATTTGTATATTTTTTATTTAAGTTAAAATAAACCTACTAGCCCGCGGTTCTGTTACGAAGTATGTATGCCATGATAGTGCAAGCAAAAGCGGTAGCAATTTATTTAAATAAAAACTATTTTGTAGTTTATACACTGCGTAAAGATTTCGAGTATGAGTAAAACCGTTTGGAAGTATATAATTGACGTAAATAGGCATTGTGAACGGTTTCTCGTGTACAGAGGGCCAACGGAGTTGTGTAGGCGTCACTCACATGTCGCCGGTGACGGCGAAAGCAGGGTCAACGATTGCGATACTTTCAAAGCGATCGAATTGAATTTACTATTGGAAATAAACGAACTAAGACGTGTGCAACTATAAAGAAGCTTACATATAAAGAAGCTTTTTAATTTAAATTAATACTAAACTTTTGGAACTTCAAAAAAGAACTAAATAAATTTGGGTAACTTTCAGAGTATACAGCAAAAACACAAACCTCCGATCTAAAACTTTAAACTAGTATGTTCTTAGGAAGGTCCGAAAAAGAAACGACCCTCTTTATAATTAAGGTTCCATTGCGTCAACTTCTTTCTGATGTGTGTTCAAAAGCAATGCAAAGCAAGTATGCCTTCTCTAACTCGTCGTAGCTGTGTAAAATCAATGTCCCTAAACATCGAAACTTGGGGTTTACCTGAGTGTCACTTAATTCTATGTAGAAACTCTTGGCGACATATTATGTTTAATTTCTGTTATTGAGAATATATTATTTTATTAATCATGTATTTTTTGTCTATGTATCTCTAGAAGGGATCAAAATTTTACGATATGGAGAGTACCCATATTGGGAGACGGCGGCACAGTTGTATACTGTTTAAATATTTATGCAGCCGGCTTCATAAGGACCTCAATGGTTCAACTAGCAAAAAAATATATCGTAAGTGGCCAATTTAATATTCAATCAGTTTTTTGGAACATGAAAAAGGTTTCTGTTATTTACGAGTATGTCGAAGTTTAATTAGTCAAAGTTCTTTCAACCAAGAAAAAACGGCAAAGTTTAGGTTCCTTTGAAATCAACTCCGTTTGTATCGACACTTGCTGAGTTTCTTGAATCGCTCGATGTCAATTTTGTGTCAAATTCTTCAGAATTATTCGCGGAATCAGAACGAGATTTCAGAATTTTAGAATGGTCTGAAGCAGTGCGAGGGAATCGTAACTTAATTTTCTGGTACGCTGACGGAATGGCGCGACACGATGCGATCGCGACGCTTCACGGAACGATTCAATCGTAGGTAGACAATTTAGTGTAGCGATAATTTCTAGATCATTATGTTTACATTTCTTCTTCTGAGTACTTTTATTGTTTACTTAAGGTTTCTTAAAAAAATACATACTCTTCGGTATAATACGCCATCGAGTGAGAGTGTTTGAGTACCGATATTGAATACCGAATTCGTAGTTAAAATATTTTGGAGGAAAATATTTTGAAACGAAATTTGAATTCATAAATATCTCAAGTTATTCACGTCCGTGGCACAAATGTTTACAGTAACATACTCAAGTTCTGAAACCCCTTTCAAGATGGTTACCCATTAACAACAGCTTTGAAAAGCAATGTTGCGTGAGTATAAAGCACTCAATGTTAAGGATTTCAAGAAAACATGTGCTTTATCTAATTGGAAAATTGAATCAATAATTTAATTATTTACTTGAATTATTTATATATAAAGACGTTATATTGTACAACGCCTTCTGTCTAGGCCTCTTACTTGGAAAGACTTATTTTTAACCAAACAATGGCATCTTTTGCGTACGACCATAAAATAAATTCTAAATTACAATTATTTGTGTATAAATTGGTTACTTCGCACACTGCCTTGTTTCAGGGTATCAAAGTTGAAAATAAAGCGAAATCAAAAGGCGTGATCGAGGTAGTAGCTACGCTCAGCGAACAGAGAGCATGCAAAGAATGCACTCGACTCAAACAAAAGAGGAAGGTATTTCTTATTTTGCTGGAGCAACCATCCACCCCATTTTTCCCAGACAGACTTCCATGTGGGAGAGAGAGGAACATGGTTTTTAACTTAACCTACACTGGTGAGCGCAGGTGTGGCATCGTGTTAATGCTCTTGTATGTTAGAAGTTTTAGACACTCGAATTCAATAATATAATACGCGGAGACTTGTGAATTCATGTCTTTAAAAGTTTTTTTATTGTTGATAACGTTTTGAAACCAAGACTTTACTAAGGTAGTTTCTCACTTTGACCTGTATGATCCCAATAGTAAGCGTATATCTACTTAAATGACTTTGGAAGCCTTTTTTTGAATGAACGAAAATGAAAAATGTAATCTAAGTAGATTGTATTAATATGTATGTATGAGTTTGGGTGGAAATAGCTCGATTCATAACTAACTTTCAGGCAGTGTGCTTGTGTTTCTGAAAGTGTACATGTGGACAAAACAAGCATATAAAAACATATAACACTGGCTTTTTCTCGAAAAAGTGTTAATTATATTCATGAAAAACATGCGACTAAGGATTGGGACCAAAGTCCTTGTTTTCGTGGTGAACTTTACAAAGTTTTTTATCGGACAAAACTACTCGAACGTGTTGAGTGTACCCGAAAACAAAAACTGTTTCTATAACTGCGTTATAAAATTAACATCGTTTGCTTTGTAAGCTTTCGTTATTGGATAGACAAACGTTTCGTGTATCATTCATGTTTTTCTATTGTACTAACCCTGTTTATACAGGAAATATCTTGAAGATTAATTTGTCTACACCGTTTCATCGGGCTGTTATAATTTTTCTTTCGTCTACCTATTGCATATTTAGATGTACTTGTACAATTAAATAATATAGTGTGATTATGTAGATAGTGTAATAATTCTCTAAATAAAAATGATCTAAAATGATCTAATTATGGTAATTACATCTTTCGAATTCCGATTCCACTCGTTCAAATCTGATTCCGTGATTACAAGAATTTAATGGCAGAAGAAAAAGGATAGACATGACCAATGGACATCTATTTGTCTACATATTTGTTGCTGTATAAATACTTTAAAAAAATCATGAAATAACATAATAATAATTAGTTGTTTTATTTATTAATTGTTGTGCTGTCTATTTGTTCCATGCATGAAATTAACTTACCTTATTGCGTTGGCAGAATTTTATGTATTATAAAAAATACAGTGTTGTTATCAAAAGTCAATTAGTAAGGCTGAGTTGTACTAATGTAATAAGGGTCTTACAATCTGTGACGACATAAGACTTTCTCATAGTTTACTGTACTTACGAGTACACGTGTTCGGGTGGGACTCTAAGTGCAACTTTGATCTGCAATAAATTTTAAGTGTCCAACGCGATGTTCGTAGCGACAGAGTGGCCTGTATAATTCAATTATGAAATTTTAAACTGGATGAATGCATACATAACTTAATTATCCTATTGGACTAACATACTTTGAGTATTTGCTGTGGACATATCGCACAATATTTTTGATTACTTTATTGTAATCACGTAATAAATTTTTCCAAGTACTCTTTGAGTGATGAGAAGAAAGAAATAAGTGAAATAAGTATAAATGTTCTGCAACAAATATTACATTATTGTATGGCGATTAAAAAATATTCCGCACTAGACACTATACAAGACTACTGTACGCCGTATCATCTTGCACCACGATAATGCAAGTTCTCACACGGCCAGACAGACAAATGAATTTTTGAAGGTGAACAACGTTGACCTAATGAGCCATCCTGCGTACAGTCCCGACCTGGCCTGACCTTATGACTTTTATTTATTTTCAAAAATTAAGAACCAGTTACGCGGTCAACGATTTTCATCACCTGATGAGGATGTCGAAGAGTATAAAAATATGTTTCAAAGATTGACACGGAGGAGTGGCATAAATGTTTTCGAAATTGGTTCATTCGTATGAAAAAGTGCATTAACGCTAACGGAGAATATTTTGAGAAGCAATGTATTCATTTCTGACTATTTATAGTATTTTATTCTTATTCATTCTACTAGAACTATAAATTCCAGAGAAATAAAAACAATGTTCCATAACTGTAAATTCGAATTGGACGGAATCCAGAGATGAAGCCAACCGGATTGGTTAAAGCAAGATATTTGCAGACGGTTAATGAGGTGTTATAATTTTTAACTTACCTATTTTTCATTTTTATTAATGTGCAATGTCTTATGAAGATATAAGTTTATAGTAATATGAATAAGGACTACTGATAAGAGAATGCTACTATAACGATAGTTGGTGACAATAACTTCCTAGAAAAAAAATTGTATACAAATGTAGGGAATAGTTTCCATTTATGTAGGAGCATAATTTGGGAAGAAGATATTTCAAAAGACAAGACGCATAGCTTTCTGCAAGTTTCTGCGAGTAAATATGAATTTTGTTTTGGTCAACAAGCTTTATATCATTGTATTAGACAACCTACCTGCGCGCTACGTAAACACTGTAAATTTCTACGTCGGGAAGTATAAACAGGCAAACTTTACAATATAATATTTAAGCCGTGGTTGCGATGCAGAAGAAACAAAAGAGCACCGTCAAAACGTTGCCGCCATCAATATGATGAGGCTCATCAAGGCAGCGCGTGGCAAAAACCCTTTAGTCGAATTCATTAATTTACTTAATGAGCTAAACGTATAATGAACCTTTGTAAGACGAAACAAAGTAGCGCGAGACCATTGTGTTGGGATAAAGGAAATTGCACGCTCGACTAACTACTAGCACTCTTTACATGTCTCGTAAATGTGTGCATAAGTTCCATAAACGTTTATTGTCATGAAAACCACGTCATTTTTATGCTTTCAGTGGAACAACGCCGATAACGTTACCTTTGCAATTGAAACTTCTATGCAAGGGGTTTGGAAAGGATAGGCCAAATTACCTTTTATTCTTTTCTGTAACTGCAGTTTAGTATCAATAAATTTTTAGTATATTTCCTAATCTAAAACATTTCATGAACTAAATTTTATGGCTGTATTAGTTTCCAAATTATAAACTTCAATGTGGTGCAGGTTAGTAATGCTTTATTGTCGCAGACTTCTGAAACAGTGTCAGTGTCTTGTATTTTCCAGGTCCCCAAATGTGATATTATAAAAGGAATTAGCTTTTTTGTATTGTGTACGCTGAACGAACGATTCCACTTGGCGTTTGGATCCCGTCTTATTGAATTTATAGCTCAGTGGAACGTGACTGAACGCACCCCGTGATCGGGCCATCGAGTTCTTGATGTTTGCTCGGTTCTCGTACGTGTGCAGCGGACTTTAATCGATTCTTGAATGATTCTTGTCGCGTGTTCAGTTCGACGCGCGCGCCCGTGCGTGCACACATTTTGAATTTATCGTTTTTGAAAATAATACTTAAATTTCCTGTACCATCCACTTATTATTTCAAGTAATAAGAAATACTAAAAATGGAAATGTAAGGTCCTTTATTAAGAACGAAGACGTTAAAAGGAGCTAACAAAAGATACATAAACCCACCGTGTAACTTTCAACATCTGGATAGCGACCAAGCCGAATAAACACTCGACGAATGGAAGATGAGATAAGGAAAAAAAATGAATAATGTAATGAAATTAAATTTCACGTTGGCCCTCAACCTATTCAGCGAAGAGACACAATAAGTGAAAGGGTTCCTTTTCAGGCACCTCCGCTCTAAAAAATTGAGGTAATGGAACGTGAATAACAATTCGGCCGTCGGGGGTATGAATCGGAAGGTGGGCAGGGGGACAGATTGATGGTCCCCGTTTGTAGCATCTGTCGTTTAAGTGAGCATCGATTATAGTATACACCTCGCTGTTTCTTTGTTTGGCAAGCAACGTTTGACTTGACTGATCAGTCACGTCGGCTCGGGGGATTAATTTCACAATATAAACAAATGACATGCTGATATTTCCCCTTCGTGACAGCGCCTGAGCGAAGCGGCAGAGAGGCAGAGAGGAGCGGTCGGGCGGGGAGGGAGTCGAGCTTAGTGAAAAAAGAGCGCGTTCCGGTTATCGCGAGAACCGTTGCTTTTATCATTTGTAGAGAGCCTTTTTGAATATTGATAGATGGTGTGACTGGTACTCTAAACTGGAGTAATGTAACGGCCGTATCTACGATAAAACTGAAACGTTTTTTATGACTGTGCGTTTTGTATGACAGCACACGACTTGCATAAAATATTCACACTGTTTGCTTCTCACGCAATAAAATACAGTATTATTTTTGATAATATCTTGTAACAGAGTAAATTTTTGTTACAGTCTATCTTACTCTGCTGAAAATGTAGAGTTAAAACGTATTTAGGTATACGTTGTTGAAAAATAATTGCAGCGAAGTGTTAGCTACGTTTTGCGGAGTTCATTATCGCTAACTGCTCTATTGGTGCGATATCGTAATTTCTGCTTACTCAGCCTCCGCACGCAACGGCTCCGATCGAAATAACAGATTTAATGGTGTTTTGAATAGCTTTTTAATACCGGTATTTGACTGCTTTCTGATATCTTATAAAAGTATTTATTAAATAAAAGAACATCTCTAAGCCTGCAATTGCCTCAAAATATTTCATGTTCCATTTTGCTCTGATCCGTGTGATCTCGATTAACGATAAAATTGTTTCGCTCGCAATATGTGTTAAAATACGGAATATTAAATTCCAATTGTTTGAGTTATGGAAATTAATTCCAATCCGCAAAGGTACGTTTGGGCATATTCTAATGATCTGCGTAATTTTAAGTTTGCAATTTTTATTATCAAATAGCATTTGTACACGGGTTGTAAGATATAATTTACTCGGATTGTAAGACGTAATAACTCGAGGGTCGTAGGACTAAGTGCGCAGTCATATCAACAACCTTTTTAACTCTGATTTTTATATGTTGTAAAACATAATAAAAAAGGAGTGCATGACATTTTTCTGCATAAATTGTGCCTTAATATTTCAAAATCGCATCAACATTTAGGTGTACACTTAGGCATTCCTGAATAAATAAATGAAGACGCTAGCCATCCAACTAGAAGTACTTGCGTAGGCAAGTGAAATGGAGATAGGTCACCGGTAACAGTAATAAATAGCTTTGTTTGCCCCTCTGCGAGATAAAATGATAAAATATTGCCAATTTCACCGACATTGTACCTTTGTTGAGTGTTCCACTGAATTTGAAATATTACATTTTAATTTTTAATTAAGCCCTATGGAATGAAAAAGAAGTTTTAACTAATTGGCTCCTTTAATTAAACTTTCTTTTATTTCTCCTTGATAGGACGGAAATAAGTTTGTTGTTGCGTTTGAAAGACTTCTTATTAGATTAGCAAATACCATATTTCTTCATTATCTGACTGTGAGGTGATATTAATTATATTTTGATATTATTACCATTTAGAATACACCATAACATAAAATATGAGTTCATATCCAAGGTAGTCCTATTTTTATCTATACTTTTTACTATAACATTATATAGTACCTTGATTGTTTGTTGAAAATTTAATTTTGGAATAACTTTCAGGCGTCATTTTACAGCAGCAGCAACTTTCCTCGAGTTTACTTCATTACATATGAGTACGTCTACGTGACGGTTGCTCCGTGAAAAGTTAAATAAAATTGATAAAAGCTGTATTATACTCATAAAATAATATTTTATCATTACTTATACGACTTCTACTGAAGGTTATGCGTCCCAAGAGATTAATCTTTTATCCAAGTATTAAAACGCGAGTGTCAAACTTGTTTCAAGATGTTGGCAACAGAAAGTTTCTCTGGCGGCCCAGATTTGTGCCGAGATATTCTTGTGCCAAACCATGTTTTTTGTTATTACATGCAATATTTACTTAAATACCTACAACAATATTTTCTTAACCACATCTAACAGGATCGTAGTACACACTATAATGTAGCTACGTGGTAGCTACCTACTTTAGTTAAAATCCATGTAAGAAGGAATATTTGCTTCCATTAAGTTTATTATGTGATGATTTTAATGACATAAGTGATTATGTATTAAATTCAAAGGAGTAGGTATTCGTTGACATATGAGCGTTGAAGTAATAATATAATCTATAGCATATACATATTTGTAACTGTTGTCTTTGAGTCTGTACATTTCAAGCGACTGATGATTCGGGGAGGACGGCCTACTAGGGTTTGTTTTCAATCCTTACGCCATCACTTAATATAATAGAAGTTGCGTATACCCAGTATAGCTGATTAGTATGAATATTAATAGGCAATGCAAGTAGCCTATGACTGCTGTCTTTAATTTTTGACATTGTTCTAACAAAAACTACATTCGGCTTTATTAGGTAATTGGCAAGTGTTGTGCATTTCACATATATAATTTATTTTTGGATTCATTATTTTCCCGTATGAAAACTCAAATGATATTTATTTTCTATGAACAGAATTATCAATTTAAACAACTACTATTTATAAAACTCAGCAATTGAGTATCTTACAAAAAATTGTCGGAAATTAATCTATAAGATTTTGAAGGCTGGTATTTTACGTCTGCCGACGACGAATTATCATGACCGCAAAAACTTACAGTAAATAAAGATCATGGAATTATTGAAAATACTGTAGATATTTCTGTAGATGTGATTTACTCTTAACGTAGTCTCTATTTATTCCATCCATTCCATCTCCATGTACCTCGTTTTTATAAACTAGTTCTATATAGACTATAACTCTTTTAAATTACTATATAGTAGTCTTCAGTAATCCACTTCCATATGGCAATAGCGTTTGCATAATCTTCTATTTTCAAAATAGCTGATTAATTTTCAAAATGTACCTAGAGAATTGTTATGTATTCGGATTTTGCCGGGGCGATGCGTAAGAAGCTTATTATGGGGTGCAGGAAAACATGTCGACTCATCCGAAGAACAGAATTTGAGTCCGATGTCATTATATAGCGAAAAGGAAATAGGCACGTTACGAGAATAATTTCGTTATTCAAACTAAGGCCTATGTAAAGGTGTTTTAAGGACTTATATATCTTATTTCGTTTCGGAAATATAAAATCGAACAACGGTCGATCTGACATCCACAGGGAAGAAGAAAAAACGAAATGCACTATGTCCTAAGAACAAGTAGTCTTGCACATAGATCTTTGTTCTACGGATGAGTCGATATAGCGTACGCTCGGGGAAACAACTTCTTGTGTTTATGTGCTTTTGTTATCTTAATGCCTAGTATATACTTAAGTCTCAATAAGGCTGAATATTTATAAGGAGCCTATGTATTTTTTTAAAACTATGTTCCGCAAAATGGTCACTTTAGGCAAGCCTTTGTTTCTTGGTGGTGGAGTATTTATCGCTCAGTTTAGTTTTTCCGTCGTTTTTAAAAAGGAAGTATTGAAGTAATAAAAAGAAGGTTTCCTTTGTCGGAAAATAATTAAACTCTCTATACCATGTCTTGTCCGTTGTTTGTTCAATTATAAATCACAAAAGAAATAACATTTTAATTGGTAAAGGAGGATTTTGCTGCACTATAATCCTATTATATTTAAATTGATATAATCCAATTTACTGCTGCCACATCTGCCAGTTTTTCCTAGTTGAACAAACTTAGTTTAAGTTTATATAAATATGAATGTAAGTATATATTTATTTTGGTTAGAAAAATTTAGGTTGTGAGCGTTGTGTTGCCAATCGAAATTTAATTCAGGTTTTTGTTTAGTCAGCGTGTTTGACAGTGTGATCATGTTCAGCCAGTTTTACAGCAAATCTAGTGTGACTGGTATGTAGATTGGAGAGAAAAGTATTTTTTTATTTTCGTTACATCTCGAAGTATGTATAGTAACTACAACTCCATATTGCAAATAAACTATATCTATACTCAGAAAAAATATTGTTACATCAACAATGAAACTGTAATTGACGAAGATATTTATCCCACTAGCTGTTGCCCGCGACTTCGTTGGAGTAGAATATGTGCTTAGAGTGGCCTACAGCACTTGTATTAATTTTCTAGGGGTTTATTGGTTCTCCATACAAACTTTTATCCACTGTTTCAACCCCTGTAAGATTGGTTTTTGTGAGTTAAAGTAGCCGTCGTAGTTAAATGTCCGTCTCTTAGGTCATCTATCTCTTTACCAAAATTAATCAAAGTCGTATTTAAATTTATATTGAATTGATATTCAATTATTTTTATGTGAAATTACTCCACTAGTTTGTTACAATCCTTAATACAAAGATCGAACACTCACATCGAAGGAAGTTTTTCTGAGTGTTCGATCTTTGTATTAATAATTATAATCAAAATTGGTTCAGCGGTTTAGGCGTGAAAACGTAACAAACAGACTTACTTTCGCATTTATAATATTAGTTTGGATAATATAGTTTTTATTGTTAATCCTATGTTTTGTCATTGCAACAACTTTTCCAATGATAAGTGTCCGTCCAAGTAAGTACTGCTACCTTACCTATTCCTGCAGCCAAGCAGTAATGTCGGCATTACTGTTTTCCGGTTTTGAAGGGTAAAGGTGCTGGTGAAATTACAGGCACATGGGAATTGTTATGTCTAAGGGTGACGGGCGCAGTGACAATGCCCCTCAGATCTTTGCGTTTTTTTAGCTCTGAGTGGCACTGCAACTGTTATGGACAGGCGTGTAGCTTACTGTCAGGCGAACGACTTGTTCGTCCCGTCACTTGATATTATAAAAAAAAGTTCTTAGATATCGTACCATATTTTTTGTAAAAGCAACAAAAATAATTTTAAACCAGCTATCAGATAGGTACCATTCCACAGGTTCCACAGTGACTCTTCTTCTAGTACACCTATAGATAGTGGCGTTGTTTATATTACACGTCCAAAGTTTTGGTTGGAGTAGTCACCATTCTAGGGAAAATCTGAATTAACATCACGATTCAGTATTTGCATAAAATTCATGTCATATAACGGATTTTTATAAAACTACAAAATGCGCAGAGTTGTTAGTATGTTGTTATATGATTTATTTTTCCATTGCTGTTACAAAGAAAAAACATTTCACATTAAAAAGAAATGTGCAGACGCAATACTTTCACGTTTACCGTATTAATTCAGTTTTATTACAATAACTATAAACATCTAACAAAGCATTTTAATAATTCTCTTGGCCAGATTTGTAGGTATTAATTTATTTAATATTTATTTCAAGAAAATAACCACTATTGTAATCGAGGGACCCAGTTCCATGCAACTTGTCACACAATAACCGAACCCGAGGGACCAAAATAGGCTTTATGAGATAAGATGCGACATACGAAAACCACGGCATTTAGGCTGCGAGTTATGCCGCAAGCTTGACTACCTCACCTTTAGATAACGTATATAAGTATTTGTATACACATGTGTATAAGTATGAATATATGTTGCCTAAGAATAGAGTAAACAAAATTTTCGCGAAAATATTGTTGTGTGAATATTCTCTCCAAGACGAGTTAAATCTGGCATGGTTCGTGAGGCAGCAGAGATGATCCTACAACGACTTAACAGTGCCACATACAACAATCCCAATGCGATGTACAGGTTATTTCTATGGTCCAAAAGTATTTATAAGACTTTATAAGACTTTATAAAGAACATGTGTAGTAGTGAAAATAAGTAACAAGTTTGTTTTTCCAAAATTAAAAAATGTAAGATTAATCAGGCTACTTTAAAAGATTGCATTTTTTCAAACTAATAATAAATTTACTTTTAAACCTTTTTGTACCTCTTTTCGTATGTTAGAATGGGGTAAGTAAGGTTACAAATCGCAATAGAAGCATAAAAGGATTAAGAAAGACTTGGTAATGTTGAAAAATTAAATACTTGATATATTTTAACACTTTTCAATGAAATTTAGTTTCGGGCTCAACATGATGCAATGAATATCACAAAATTGACAATCTAAGAGCAATACGATGCAATAACTCCTAGAAGACGTAGCGCTGTGTAGTAACATATTTTCCATCACAAACGAAGTTAATTCAAATATATGTATTGACGTATTATTGAAAACACCAAGTTAATATGTAACTGGCTACCTCTTTAAATGTTACTTGGAAAGTAGAACGTTCTTTGTATGATATGAAGAATCTCCGATTCGTGTCATGGATATGCAGGTGTGCCCAAGGGCGTTGTGCTACAATACATCGCACAGATTCTGTATACATTGGATATATTACAAATCTATAGTGCTCGCCGCGGCATATGAATTTGATACTTACCGTGATGCAAAATTCCAATTCGCATAAAAATTCGAGTAAAATCTCGAAAAGGAAGTTCGAAACAAAAAAATAAGAACTCAACGTCACAATTTTTCCACCGAAAATATAAAACTGCCCGAAAGAAAGAAATGCAATCAGACCTTATCGCAAATTAATGCTACATATTAAAATAGAAAACTTATGATAAGATGAAATTGTTGAAAACACAAATAAGTAATTTTTAGCTTATAATTAAAATACAAGGGTAGAGCACTAAGAAAAATTTCTTCGTTCCGGCTGTATTCGAACCAACGTCTTCAGCATAACATAAATACTTAATATTACAATTTTCAGGTTACTTTTGTCTACCTAATTTCGGTGGTATCTTTTATAATAGTACATACATATATATATTCGAGTAAATTATATTGAATAATATTTCAGTTTAGTACAATCGAATATTAAATAATACTTCATGATAGTATTCTAGAATATTTGAATAATAAAAATTGATATGTTGTGGTTGATAAGTACGCACTATCTGTCAGTTACGAACGGCTTAAACCACAGACCACATAAATATTAGTAACTTAACTGTCTATATGCTCTTATATAGGTATCAATGTACAGTAGCGATGTGGTGTTTTTCCAGCACGGCTAACAAAAAGACTCTGCAGCACTTCCAAAATAATATTCAAAAATCCACTACACAATCTCATTTTGTAATAAAAAAATAAATAACCGAATAGTCTAAAGAACATATTACACATAAACAAAAATATAAATCAAGGCAAATCACACAAATGTAACGGCAAGATCCTTATTTGGCGGTGACCATCTAGATTTCATGAGACGATATATGGTTTAAAGATGGTCAGAAGAAGGATTCAAAACAAGGCTACTTATTGGGAGTGATACCGATTGCCTTGACAAGGATTTGCAACGAGGAGACAGATGTTTGAATGGAATGATGTACATTAATCATCATCAACCCATTTATATATCTACTGCTGGGTAAGGGTCTCTTCTCAAGCGAGAGTTTAAGCCATAATCCGCCACGTTGGCTCAATGCGGGTTTCACATGTTTTCCAAGGGTTGTATACCTACTTCGGCGAGTAGTGTTCATCACGTTGTTTTCCTTCAGAGGTGCGAGCCCGGATTCGAACCCACGGCCTCTGCATGAGAGGCGGTAGGTCAAACCACTATGCTACCACGGCTTCCTCATTTTGGTGTACTACTAATATTATTACTAATATATTTTCGATTTTCATGTGTCAGCTTAAATACGTTTTACTTAATTCTTATATAAAAGAAGGTTAGGGCCTGCGTTGGAAGAATTTTAAAAATTCTATACCTTGACGCGCCTGTTTCATTACGTTGTTTTACTACATCGTTGAAGCAAGCCAATTACAGAACTAAATTTAAAACTCGAAAAGCCTCTACAAATCGAATTTGGGCCTCCTATGGGGCTACACAAACTTTAAATAAATAAATATTAGACAACACCACATAAGTCGCTCTGATCCCAAAGTGAGGTAAGTAACTAAAGCATTTGTGTTATGGAAATCGGAAACAACGACGGTACCTCAAACACCCAGACACGAGACCATATAGAAAAGTTACTTTTTCTGCATTGACCCGGTCGGGGATCGCACTCGGGACCTGAGAGATGGCGAGGCCATGAAAACCGGCACGTCACTCGACCACATAGGTCGTTGAATACTATGTAGTAAAATTTAAGTAAATAATTATAATCATGTCTAATTTTAAATTGTGAAATTACAAACACATGGAACTTGTCAACTTATATCTCAGTAACTATCGTGGGTAGGCGTGTCGCTTATCACCAGGTGCACGACTTGTTCGTCCCGTCACTTAGTATTATAAATAAAATAAATTTTGTTATGGCACAATGAAAATTTGTTAGATATTAATTGACTTGTATGGAAAGCAATATTGTTTTTACTTTTTTTAAATATTTTTTCTAGTGCGCGTATAAGTTTTGAGTATCTGACATTCAATTATTGTCTATCTGGTGTTGTTAGTATTCAATTTAAAAAGTTTAGTATGTATCAGTTTCCACATGCAAATTGGACGCCCAGATGTCGAGGTCGGATACCAGTCCGTTGCACTATACTATACCATATCATGTATCATCAGCTTAATTACTAATCTAAATTTAAATTTAAATTATGAATTATACAAATTTTAGATAGACATAAATAGGTGGATGTTACACAAAAACATAACAAATAAATGCTCTGAAATTAAAAGAGACTAATGGGAAATACCACCTCGAAACTCGGCATAAGTAACCAGTTTCAAATTAATTAAAGTTTGGCGTCTCTCTGTGCTCCCGCATCTATCGGAGTTAGTCATTACTTAAGTTACTTACGGCCCGAGTTAAGCACTTTGAGGCCAACCTATTGTTCAACAGGCAAGTTAAGGTGCGTCTTAATTTTGTGCCGAATTTCACTTTAATCTAAGGCCTCGTTGATAAAATTGCTGATCATTTCACAAATAAGTTATCCAGGTACTGTATTTGTTACAAATGTCAGGCATCACGTCAGTCATCTCCTTTAAGTTAATTGAAGAAAAAAGTTATTCACACTATCCGAATTCTATGTTGTGATGAAAATAATTGGTTTTCGTCAAAATATTTAGTGTTCGACTATTATGATACATTTTCATTAAAGTGTTTCTTTTAAAAGCGGCAGCGAAGAATTTATCATAATGTCGCTCGCTACACGCGTCACAAAGCCCCGTCTTCAACTTTACGTATCCAGTCGCCTTCTGTCCCAATCCTAATCGACAATATCAACAGAACGTCTGAATGATATATTGTACACCGATAGATAACTTTAAGAACGATCGATAATGGTAGAACAAGTGAATACCTCTAGTAAAGTAGGCTCTTAAGTATTTTACGTAGTCAATAGCTGCGGGTAACCCGAAACGGTTAAGCGGCTTTTAAGTTGCTGCGTTTGACTGTCATACTTAAACGTTTAATTCTCGAAGTCTTATAAATTGTACAGTGAATACGTAAAATATTAACAAAATGAAACGTCAGTTACTGAGATTGTAGTTTAATGTTAGATTAATTAATTGTAGAGGGAGACAGAAAATTTCATTAAGTGTGGTGAGGCACTAGGTCCTCATTGGTATCTGCAGTGGAGGCCTGCGCTTTCTTCAGCCGCGTAGCAAAATAATTATCCATCTTGTAATTATTTTTCTTGCCAAGTATATCCGCAATTTTTCTGTACTAAATAAACTATTTCTGTGTCCCGTACCGCATCTCCTCGTGTTCATCAACGCCCGACTAGCATCATCAGGTGAGTGGATTTCAACTGCATTTTAAATTTCTTATGGATCCGGCTACCGAACTAGCCATCTTCGCATGGTTACCTTCGGCTATTTACACGACGTACTAAAGTGTGAATTTTAAATAGGATGTTAATTAAATATGTCCTATTTAGTGGATAAAATCAACTCAATCAACGTTCCATGGATTTGATGCACAAACAATCGAAATAGCAACATCTGCTAGAAGAAATCGTTAAATTAAAAACTACGTAAACCTTTAGCAATTGAGTTTAATAAACTTTCAGCGAGGGGACGAAAAGTGATTTTCCGTTTAGTAGAGCGATTTCAGCCCCCCCCCCCCTCTCTTCGCCGCGTCTTCAAACCCTTATTCCCCTACCTCACACTCCAACGTTAGTATAAAGGAGAATGCAATTAGTTCCGAGATCCGTTTAACATTCATAAACGAAATTAAAACCTCAAATACTTACCTACCTATCTTATTATAACATCCTTGTGTAGCTCAGTTATGAGTAATATTTAAAAAGAAAAGTTGTTTTGTAGTTTTTTAATATACATATTAATGAATATAATATAAATTCATTATGTTCATATTTATTCGTAAAATGCATCGCGAAACTTACTGTTTAAAAGTCGATTAATGAAACCAATATCATTGTAAAACCCATAAAACAAAAATTATTAATGTTTTCCTTTTTCATCTATTGATATATTAGTATAAGGTTTACAAAAATGTCCGGCCGTATTTCAGTGGGTTACAAAAAATATATATTGAATTGGAAAATATATGTAGCATATAATTATACGAGCCCTGTATCCCACCGTAGGTGGGGTCTGGGTCGGCCTGCGGCGCGTAGTCGGGTTTATGTTAGTGGAGTCAGATCGGCGTGCGCTCATGCTCTTCGGTGGCGCAGCGGTTAGTACTATGGGTGCTTGATGAGGAGGTTCGATTGAGCCAATTTAGGAAACGAGCATTTCTAAGTTGCTTTTGGTCTGAGTATTCTAGGTATTGCCCTCAGAGTTATCGTTTTTCTAGTATTCATATTACAGGAAATTCGGCAGAAGGTTATTCGGGTGTTTGTTTCCCTTAAATATTTCTCTTTGGCATAGCTTCAAAAAAAAAAGGAATCTAACAGAGAGACGGTCGAGATACAACAACGGTACTAAAAGAATCTCATTTCCACTACATCGGGTGGTACACCTTACATTTTTACAATTGAGAGATCTTGTACTCCTCCGTATATTACCTCTGTACGATGGCGTGCGGACGCTTCGGGCTTCGCCCTCCGGCCTGTGGCCTCGGCACTTACGACTTTGTTTTAAAAAATAATATAGCTCTTTAATGACGGCCATATTTAAAAGTTGCGAAAATATATTTTGACCACTAATTATTATCGGAAAATCCTAGAAATCTTGTCGTGCCAATTTTCAGCCCGGGCAAAGCAGGTTTATTATATATATATTTATTTATAACAGCCATTTACATAAAAAAAATAGCGCGTGTATGGCGGCAATATTGAAAACCGGCGGAAACAAAATTTTTAAGACAAATTATGATTGAAGTAATGCCATTTTCAGTCGAATCAGAAGAATTTTTTATCTTCAGCCAAAAGTTTGTATGGTAGCAATATTGAAAAAAGGAGAAAAATCAATTTTGACCGCAAATTATTATTAAACACTCTAAGAGAATTCCGATTTTTAGTCGAATTAGAGCAAATTTTTATCTGTCGCTAAAAAAATTTGTATGGTAGCCATTGAATAAATAAATAGATATTGAAAAAAGGCGAAAAATAAATTTTGAGCGAAAATTATTATCAAATACTTATACAGATCCGCACATGTCGATTTTCAATTGAGTTAGAGCAAATTTGTATAAACGCTTGTACAGCGGCCATGTTGAAAAATGGAGAAAGACTAATGTTGATAATAAATTATTATCAAGCACTCCTAGAAACCTCCACATGGCAATTTTCAAAGGGATCAGACCAACCTTTTTTCTGTCACCCAAAAAAGCTTATATGACGGCCATGTTTGAAAATAGCGAAAAACCAATTATGACTACAAATTATTATCAATCTCTCCTAGAGACACCCACATGCCAATTTTCAAAGCGATCAAAGCAAATTTTTTCTGCCGCCAACGAACGCTTCTTTGGCGGCCACATTTGAAGATAGCGAATAATAAATTTTGATCACAAATTATTATCCGGTACTTCTAGAGACCTCCACATGCCAATTTTCAACCGAATCAGAGCAAGTCTCTTTCGGCAGCTGTTTTTAACACAAAAGCCCTTATATTATAGCCATATTAAAAAATGGCGGAAATAAACTTTTGATCTCAATTTATGATTAAGGACACCTACGCATGCCAATTTCCAGCCAGATCGAAGCAAATTTTTCTTTGACTGCCAATTTAAATTCGCTATCTTGATTTTTTTTGACACAGGCAGATTATCACTATTACCCTCTATGACGTTCCTTCCAGCACCTCTTACCTATCTCTAATAGTTTCCGTGCTAGGAGGCTTTGAAATTTGTATGGTGGCCATCTTGTTTATTTGAATTTCGAACATTTTTTTACTTCCGGCGGAAATTGACCATTACCTCATAAAAATGCACAAATATTTCCTTCATATATTATAGTTTTTGCAGGCCGTTGATCACTCTTTCATATTTTCCACATTCAGCCCTTCTCATATTTGATTCTTTGCTTTGGAGCCTACCCGCCTACAAATATCTTTTTTCCAACCATATCGGGAAGTATGCGTTCTATTTCTATCAGTAAGAACTTGTAGTTTTAGATATATGTATAATAAAATCATAATAATATTTCTTTTTGTTCCCCACATAAGTCCGTTCGACACGTGGTAACATTTTGAGTGGCATTTGCGGGCATGCGTGTGCTTGCGTGGTAGGTGATATCATTTTTACAGTTCAAAAATACCCTCTTAAGGTCGACAATTGGTTGAAATGCGTTCAGCCTATTGTTACAGCCTGTATAATAATGTATATGTGATGTAAAAATTGAATCAGTTCCCATCCCGCATTCAGTGAATTTATTGGACAATAACCCAAAACTTTTTATAGGGGACTAGGGGAGCATACAGTTAGTAACCAAGACATGTTATCTCTACGTAAAGGAAATGAGAAACTTAGCTATTATAAACAATTTATTTCTTAATAGTAATAAACTAAACCATTTTCAACCCCTTTTATTTAACTAAGGACGCTTTTTATGCATTGTGAACTTCTTAGTCATTGTTGTGCAATCGTTCAATGCGAGTTTTATTTACTCCCACACCGAAGTTTTAAAAGCTTTATCTTCTAGTGAACTGATCGCGCTTTGAATGAGAATAGATAAATAGATAATTTTTAATGTAAATTATACTTGTCCTCTCACATACGCGTTTTCCTCCTTATTTATACAAATCTAACTGTTGTAAGTGCAGCTTGTTATTCAGCAGTAGTTATTGCGATTTTTTTAATGAAACGCCTGCTCAAGCTCCTAGGGAAGGTCGTCTGCTATAATAAGCGCATGCCTCCTTGGCAGGTATGAATAACGCCGACTTCTAGTAGCATGAGTCAACTCCTGAATACAACACGTCACAAAACCATTACGCGGCTTGAATTCTCTCACAAACATTCTAGTAAGGTACGGCATCTAAACATCTGACTGTAATCAAATAAGAATTCATCGGTATTGTACACCGAACACTGTATCAAAATTAGCTGTATTTGAGCTGAAATAATAGCGGGGAAAGGATCGAAAATTTATCACAATTTAACCTATATCATCATTTGCAGCCCGATTTTAACCATTGCTGATTATAAGACATCTCGTAATTTGTGCCATCTGCCACCATCTTGCTTTACTCTCCTCTATCTACTGCACGAGACTCTGACGATATCGTCTTCCCACCTCATTGCAGTACATCTCGCGTTTGTGTAATCACTTCTTTACCACCATGCAGTTGTCGCTTTACTCCATGTTCACGTTCACGTGACATGAACAGACAACCTGGCGGACATAAATTACCACGTGACGATAATAGAATACTCAGCAGTGCAGTGAACGAATAGCAATGTGCAAGACCAGCCCGCTGAGTAGACCTTTCCTTTGTTTTACATTTAAAAATTATATTGTAGATATACACGCACACACGTAAATAGAATTTGTATGAATAGTGTAGTTTTTAGAAATAAAGATCTCTTTGAATCCAGACAGACATCAACGCTGTCTCATTGACGACGACGGAACTCTCCTGACTACAGCATCTTCTCACTGCGACCAAGACACCTTTAGCCGTCACCTTATCTGATCAGTCTTGTGAGTCTGTGAGACTGGCGGTGAGAAAATCCACTACTTGCATCCCTTATCCTTCCCACCTTCCGTCTGTTACCTTAGGTCGGATGGCACAGTCTTCCTTTACCTATCTCTATACGAATATGTAGTAATATATGGTTAGGCCTAAGCTGTTCGGTAGGTACGTGGGGTCGTTTGTAATAGGTTACACCTCTCCCTTACCATTTCATGTATAGCCAGTTAGCTTTAATTACACATACAAGACAATACTCAACAGTAACACTCATATCACACCCAACAAATACTACACAAAGACAGAGATAAAGTTATTTGACTCTACACTCCATTTGTCATAAGTCCCACCCAGCTTCATTTTAACTCTGTCATCTGATTTTCTCGTAATTCGATCTACAGTTTGATATTGAACATGGCATCTGTAAATCTTAGATGAGATAAGTGGACACTATTGATATTTATTCCATACTCTTCCCGGCCTAGCATTTTATTACGTCTTCAAGAACTGCCGTAAATAGCTTCAGAGAAATGGTGTCTCCTTGTTTCACCTCTTGCCTAATAGGGACAGGGTTTGTCAGGACTTGGTTCGCCCTTGCAGTGTGGACGAAGTGTAATGTTCTCAGTTGTATACGTGACACTTCTCCATCGGCTCCTTCGCCGTGTAAATATGCTCAATGTTTAAATATCCGCTCTGAAAGTCAGCCTTTTTTTAGATGGGTTGAGATACGTGCGCAAGTGTGATCGTCAATATTTCGGTAAAAAGGTTGTATACTTGTGAAGGCAATTATAGTGCGATGGTTGGACCTAGTGTGTATTTATATTTTCATTTAAGATGGTATTTTTTTCCTTACGCAAACAGCCTCGCGCAAAATAGATTGCCGCGCGAATATCGGAAGTTTTAAACTAAATGGAGTTATTTAAAATAAAAATCCGGAAACATCAAAGCAATTTGCTCCATTATAGAAAACTTTAATGGAAAGAATAGCATAGAAACCTATATTACGAAACTACGTTTTAAAATGCAAATGATATCTGCTGTCTTCACCGACTTAAAGTAAAATAGGTTTTGGTACCACAATTTCACTGACTACCTATTACTGAAAGAAGGAACTTTTGAATACCTTATTTCATATATAGCACGCTGTTAAGCATCCATGTTTTCATTCCATGGCGTTAAAAGCGTTGATTGTATTAAATTTAAGATAATTAAGGAAGTAGAGGTAGTAGTATTTTAAGATATGCTCATTAGTTTCCGTAGTGAAATAAGTCTATATCGATTTTGAGACATTCGTGGTTTAACTTTAAACAAGTATCACAAGCTACAGGACGGTTAAACGTTCCATACTCAAGAGTCAACCTCCCAAATGTTGGGTTAATAACAAGTTAAAGAACAATGGCAAACTCTCATATAATTTTTTTTGAAATGTTGTATACTTTAATTTATGAAAAATATGTGAAAATATAGAGTTTGAATTCCTGAATAAATTTGGTATCGGGTTTACTATTCTGAGAAGTCTTGGAATTAAAGATATTCCAGTTTAAAGTATTGGAGGAGATGTTTTACATAAATTGTATAATATATATTCGATGTATTATAATATCAAAATAAAGTACAGAAAGCTTAAACAGAGTTAATTGAAGCTGAATCATTTGCAGAAGCTTAGTCATTTGAGTTTCTTTTAAATTTTGTTAAACAGGCCTTTAGTGTAACTTGCTAAATGTAATGTATTTATTTTATTCAATAATTATGACATTTGAAGACGCTATACAATTCTTTTAACAATGATTTCGCCATAGTTTTTTTAATCAAGAAACCGGTAATTAAGTTTATTTTTATTATTATAATATTTTATATTCAGTATGAGTAGAGATCCTTATGAAAGAGTTCGTCCAGGATATATATTTCTGACACCTAGCAATAATGTGAACGAACGTTCCGGTTTTGAAAGGTTGTGGTGAAATTACAGGCACATAGAACTTGTCAATTTATGTCCCAAAGTGATGGACGCAGTGATAGAACCTTTCAGATCTTTGGAAATTAAAGCTCTAAATGGCACTGCAACTACCATTGATAGGCGTGTCGCTTACTACCAGGCAGGCACACGTCTTGCCTTGTCCGTCACTAGGTATCAATAAAATAATAATTAAATTGGTTAAATGCCTTATTTGCACAGAAAGTCAATACAGTAGAATGACTGATGTATTTACCCACTACTTGGAAGAATCTTTCTATTTTTTCTTTTAGGAATGTGAATTAGCGGGTTTTATAAAACGATTTTTAAATGTTTGAAAGTTGAAACTTGCGTATATTTCAAAACTGAACCTGGACTGAACATATATTATTTTTTACTGACTACGTACGTCTACATGTGTGGTAACGGTTAAAATAATTTGTTTGTGGGCCTAGGGTAAGGAATGTTATTATTTAATCATTTTCTTCACACGCATATTACTTGTACTGGAAAATGTGTTTACTTCCTAACTCTGTGAGTTAGCCGGCCTTTTCATTTTTTATATTTTATGTCATTTTTATTAGTCATCTGCTTTTTATTGCAGGTATAGTTCGGGTCGCTCCTGTCGTACAAATGTAGAATTTTATAAACACTCTACGCTTTTATGTACATAAATGTACAATGTCATGTACCTTGCTTACCTATACACTTCATATTGGTTCATACGAAAAATATTAGGGCTTTGGGTTGTTATTGTTCGTTTACTGAATGTCTGGAGAAAATTTCTTCTTGATACTACCTATGTTAAAATGTGATAATAATGAACATTACCTACGTATGAATTGGTATGTACATATATATGTTAAATCTAGACAACGTACCAGCCTGTTCAAATTGAATTATAATGATCCGCAGATACTGTACTTGTAAAAATATTCATGTATATCCGAGGACAACATTTTCGTGATGACGTAGTTATTCATCGCTTACTTTTAGCAAATTTAATATTGTTTGGAAACTACAAGGTGACTTAATAATGAGTGGGGTGAAATAAGCATTTCCATTTCATAACATTATTATTTTATAAACTACTATCAATAAACAGTCATTTGTTTGATCACTTTCCACGTGGATTAGTGTTCATCACCGATTAGTGTATTGAACCTGTATTTAATCCTTTATTTCCTCCTTTTGAACATTATAATAGTAGTTTATGTGACTGTTACATAATTAGGTATTAAAACATTCGTATTTTAATGCCTTTCATTATGTAACAGTCACTTATACTACTATTATAACATTCAAAAGGAGGAAATAAAAGACTAAATACAGGTTCAGTACACTCATCATTTACTAACACTAATCCCCGTGGAAAATGATCGAACAAATGACTGTTGGTGTTGATAAAGCAGTGTATTGCTTTATCTATACACATATTATTGCTCTCTATGATGTATTCAGAAACTGCATGTTACGATCGGCATTGCGGCCTTGATCAGAGCTATTAGCAGTAATTATTATTGCACAAACAAAACTTATTTCCGTATAAGCGTTTCCGGTGGTCAAAAGGAAGTACATCAAATGTCAAATTCAATGTTTGGCCAAATATTTTAGTGAATTATTCGCATGAATTGTAACGAAATGGATAAAAATATTGACAGTGAGAAAATTAAGTATTGATAAAAATGGGTCGCTGCAGTTTTAAGGGGTGCGGCAGTAGGAAAAGCAGAAATCGACCGAATGTTACATTATTACACCGGCATGTGTTATTTTTCTGCCTATAAATCATATAATAGCCCAAACATTTCATGTAACTAGACTCATTTAAGTAGCTTATTTATAAGTATGGCCTAATATTGCTTTGGATACTTTAGATTGCCTGTTTGTTAGTATATTTGATGATTGTTGATAACGATTATTTTGAGATAGTGTTGTTCTTGTAAGCAGACATGTTATCGATATTCTGTTATTAAAACAATTCACTACGAGGTTTTTATTATTTAATTATTATTATGTTTAAAGTTTATCTACAAATGAAAAAGAAATGTTGGAAATTATAGGACTGCCGAACATGAACATTGAATCAAATAACATCTTCGTTTGTTCCCTCCATTTTGAAGAGTCAAATTTTAATAGAACTTTGAATATAACTATGTAGATTACATGATAATGCAATTCCATCGTTACATTTATTGGTAAATAACTTTTTATTTAATTTTGATTAAAATGGCTCATTACTTGCCTAGTAATAATAGTTTAGTATTAATCATACTTTGACTACAGTAAACTATACAAATTTGCAAACATAAAAAACAGTTTCAACATTCAAGCCACACATTTGCATGTCGATATTGACTTATCTATGATTATGGTACAACACTAAATCCGCCATATGTGTGGTACAATTTTGGCTTAAGTAGGTACGTTTATTCCGTAGGGCAGCTACTTTCCTTTATTTTTTTCCATCCTCTAAGATATCGACAGATATTAGAATTGAGGTGGAATCAATTGTGTTGTTTTTCAGAGATGCTCGAAATTTGAACATAATGATAAAATCGAATTTGATGTTATTACTAAACAATAGTAACATTTTCACAGATAAGAAATTTGTTCGAACAAAACAGTTTGTCTATTATGCTGGTCCTAATTTGCGGGTTTTGAACACATCATAGAGGGCTTGTGATATGTGCGTAGATAAAAATCTGTTAGATAGACGTACATATGTAATAATTATTTTATATTATATTTATGATTATGTAACGTGGGAGTAGAACGAACACACCGCTTTCTGTTAAAATAGGCTAATTAGTTCAAAGTTCTTACATCGCCCCGGGACGTACCTACACGCCCACATTTAATTACCAGTAGATATTCCAATAATAAGAACTATAATACTAATGACTAATTAGGAGGTAATTATTTTACGTAGCATTTAGGGCAAGCTGGTGTGGTAACCCAATTTCGTCTATTTAATTTAACCCATAGTTCAAATAGTTAAGCATGTTATATAAATATGACAGCCTTTTTGTATCTACGAGTAGGTATATTAGTAGACAATTTCTCATAAA
This sequence comes from Hyposmocoma kahamanoa, assembly GCF_003589595.1. Classification (NCBI taxonomy): domain Eukaryota; kingdom Metazoa; phylum Arthropoda; class Insecta; order Lepidoptera; family Cosmopterigidae; genus Hyposmocoma; species Hyposmocoma kahamanoa. Next base: position 14,447,594 of record NW_020653200.1, on the reverse strand, counting down.
ACATTGAAATGAAACCTGTGATGTTGTCAACTCCTCCTCAAGTGGCATTGGTTCCACGTAACTAACGGTGGACATGTCGAATCAATCACTTTGGAAAAATATACAGTAAAATTGAGGACATGCACTGATTACTATATGGTGTGAAAAAACGATTCCTAAAAAAACACAAACTTATCTCGAAATCATCCAACAAAGCCGCTGTATTCAATTGGTACTTTACGTGACTATATTTTATATTTACCAATGATTTTTTTATATCAACTGAACTAAATGGAACACTTATACTATACGATATACGTTTTTAAAATGGCTTTAATTTCGTTTGTAAAAAAATAAGTTCTGAAATAAAGCCATTTTTCCTGTAGCTCGACCTAAGCTAAATTAACCATATTAGTATGGAAAAAAATTTAATTCGAGCTGAGATAGTATTGACTCTTAAGAAAAGCCACAAAATTCGTAAATAAGCTTAATTGTTTTGGTAGCTGTAGAGCAAAATAGGTAATGTGGCAGTACTTCACTGGAACGCTTCCAGTTTTGAAGGGAGCTAGTGAAACTTTAGGCATAGGGCATTTGTCAACTTGCGTGGTGTGGGGCGCAGTAGCAGCGGCAGTTTTGCGATACAGTTCTAAGTGGAACTACAACTGTTATCAGTAGAGAGTGGATTCGCTCTGGGCCTTTTGGAGGGAAAAGTGTCGTTTTTTTTTTGACTTTCAATTATTTTGTGAAATCTAGTTTTAAGTGGAATAGAATAGTGCTATTGTGCCTTAATCGAAGATTAAAACGCGAAATTATACGAATCTCGAACTAAAATACCCGTATCTGCCCGTTCTAAGGAATCCCGAGTCAATCTAAACACGCCACCTCAAATTGCCTATCCTCTTTGTGGCGGCCATATTTACAGAAACATAATTAAACGAAGACATGGCTCAAAGGACTTGTATCCAAGCCAAAACTATTATTAATAAAAAAAAATATCAGTAGAGATGTGACTATGCTGACCTTCTTCATAGTCATCCCACCTTTTTATGACCCTCTTTACTGGTTAGTGGCCAGTTTTAAAATTTTGAATCGTTTTCGAATTTCCTTTTTCTTCACTATTCTAACGTTGGTTCGTTCCGTCATCACTTCCATTAAAATTCTCAAAACGAGTGGACGTGACCATAAATCACCCTCACGTAAAACTCAACTTTCACGTGATTTACTGTTTTTAAATTATGTATAGCTCATCGAGTATGTACTCGATGATATAGATATACATATATAGATCCCTTTGGAGTGTTGTCTGGACTGATTAGTAGCGAGTGCTTTATATTAATTGTACTTTTTTATGTCATTTTCTTATTTTATTGTTACAGCCTTTTCGATTCTACTTGTGAATAAATTTATGTGGACTGAGTCTTTTCTTCATATGCTTTTTTTACGCTAGGGTTGGGCCACTGTCGTGTGGCTATCATCAAAACAAAATGAAATATATAGGTATGTTATCTACGATATGCATGTGTCTTCATCACACTATGACAAATTGTTTGTTTTAATAAAATTCAAAACGACCGAACATTCACAAGTTGTAGGTTCACTCACGCAACATTTATGTTTTAAATTAACCCTTATAATTAATAATACGGGCAACCACGTAATAAACACTACATTTAAAGGTCAATAAAACTTAACAATTACGTGTGGTTAATTACATTTGGTGTAAACCATAACACTTGTAATAAAGCAGCGGTTTTCTTTTTCGCTTCCAAGTGTTTTAAATAATACCATTTTACTTATAATTGAATACATCTAGATGGAACGAATGGATCAAATAGCTATTAAAGATTTCCGAAAATGTATCATAAATTGTTTCTAAATTAGGATATGATTTTTTTCCTCTGCAATTAGTTTTCCTTAAGTGCCTGTCCATTAATTTCCCTTCGTTATTTCGAGATGGTTGTATATTTGATTGTTAATTTACTTATTCAGACAGTTTGTTATAATGAGACTGATTCTTATTATCGGTCTCTATGTGGAAGATACTGCCTTACTAATTAGGTTGTGGTTAAAAAAGTGTTATATAATATTCGTAAATACAGTATGTGACTACACCATGCCATTGACGTAAGACGAGTTCAAGGATGATATAAATGTATAGAAGAGACATTTAGTTTTCAGTAACAATTGCATTGTCCCAATTACGGAAGAAAAAAAAAACAATGGAAGTGCCTTAAGCCTCGATTACTATCAGAACCGATGTCGCCAAAACTGATACATTCTTAATTTGAAATACTGCAAAATCTTTGTATTGATTGGTCGTAGTTTCAAATTTAAAAAGATGTAACAAATTCTGGATTGGTAATATAATTTAAACTTTACCCTGTTCGGATATCGTTGAAAGTTTAATACCATCAATATCTATTATTGCAAGTTACGACGTTTTGATATTATATTAAAATTTCAATCAATGTGCTTCCATCCAGCAGTTAATTGTTGAACGACGACGAATTGGACTTACTAATTTAGTTTTCCAAAAAAGAAGCGACCATATTGTAGCTTTACTTACGTTTCTTGTAACAAAAACTATTTCGATAAACAAAAAATTTAAATTGCCTAAAATAAGACTTTCCGATGATATGAAATACCACCACGGGTAATATTTTTGATACGGCTATCATTTTTGCAGTCCAGAACAGCTTAATAAAGCATTCTACTATGATTTAAAGAATTTGCACGACAGAATGACACAGCCATACCATACAAGGCGAAAATGGCGGACTGAGCTCAAGTAGGTCTTTCGAGACCTATAGTTGGCACGCGTCAAACGCTATCTAACCACTTCTACTGTATTTATTGTTATGTGGTCTCAATTGATCAATAGAAGTTACATAATTTTTAAAGTCAAACATGTTACAATGTGCAAATGGCACTGCAATACATATAACTACAAGTACCATTTATTGCACATAAGAATAAATACAAAAGCAGATAAAAGACAGTGTACAACGAGCGGTCATATTGCTAGATAGCTAAACAATCTTTTCCAGACACAAGGTTGCGGTGACTGGTAAAACATAAAAACACTACATTTTTCAAATATTGCATTGTATTATTTGAAATTTTATAAAATTACGGTGTGTAACGGCTTGTAACGGTTTTTAAGCATTTACGTGATCTCAAAGTCGTCACTGAAATTAATTTCCAGTCACATTCCGTATTACAGATACGGAAAACGGAAACGCCAAGTCAGGCATTTTTAGGCTCAGGCATGATTTTATGAATTTTCTCTCTACTTCTTTCCGAATAATTGCTTCGAGTAACGAGAGAAATTAAATTACCGGTATCCGAACCAGGTATGTGAAAACTTATATGGTTTTACCTATTATATTTTTAATAGATCGCCAACTATTCGTACATTATGTTTTATTCACTATGAGCGAATGTTGAATAAGAAGCATCCGGCTTAAAAAGTAACATGTCGGCAACTGTAAATGCAACTACGTTTTGTCTGTGTCCGTTGTATCTGATTTATTTTATAGGGCATTGAAAAGTAAAATATTATATCACCGGTACTTTTTGTCTTGTTTGTATGCGATTTTTACGAAAACATTTCATTTCTTTTGCACGGAGGGCTCGCGTTTTTTATCCTTCTGGGACCAAATCATATAAACACATTTAAAAAGCTACAAAGGTTCGCAATAACGTAATGTTACCTACGGTAAACCGAAACAATTCATTTCTGCGAGTCCCCCCGCTTTCTTTTGCCACAAACCCTCAAGGAACTGTGGAATGTTAGCCGATCCGTAAAAAGCAATTCTTCCCGCGCCGTTTGCCTTTTTCACCGTACATTTAATGTGAACCAACGTAATAGTTTATTTTTAGCTTCCACCGAGGTATCGACGCTGAACTTGAGCAAAAGGTTTATTAATTTAATTTGACTGTAAACGGTGCCGACGCTTGTAACCCTTAAAATGCTACATGTAGAGTCTAATACGAAACTTTTTTCTGTTCTGTGACTATCAACAATTGAACGGCAAAGAAAATGTCAAGGGAAATCGAGTAAAGAAACAACGTGTTCGCAAAATACATAACATTGTATTGTATGTATAGAATGCGTATAAATTAAGCTCCCCTTTTTACTTGTTATGCTTGGAAGGATGAACACGCGTAGAAATCTTGAAACAATACCATAAACACTGTTAAAAATATAAAGCAAATACGCTATGAATACCATTGGGCTAGTAAGCATGCATTTTTTATGTATATTACAGAAAGTGAATAATTATTTGTTGCTTTGTTTGGATCTATGTATGTATTTGGTCACTTCTAGCAAAACCTTACATCATATTATATGTAATATACGATGTATTGCGTAAGCGAGAATTTCAGTTACGTAGACTAAGTACCATCTCTGACCCCCACATATAAAGCCAACAGATCACTATTTTTACAATTAGTATAAAAATATCCATTACAAGTTAGTGTGACTTTTAAAAATAGATAGTGTGTTTCTTTGAGAAGTCAAACATAACTACACGATTTGGGTCTGAAAAAATAGTTTTGTTTCCTACGTGTACCAATCGCGAAAATCTAAGGATTCCACAAGTAAACAGTGTAATTTATTCGAAATTCTGCTGATGATAATGAATTCTTCTTACAAATTAACCTATGTATAACACACAAAGTGTAACGGGGGACCCATTACACTTGGCTAAAGAATGCCCAGTAAAAATTACATGTGTACTATAACAATAACTAGTAATACCGGTAGGTAAAGCACGAGTAAGTACAAACATTTATAAAATGTAGGGAACCACCCTACATAAAAGAAATATTTCCAGAAAACATTTCGAAATAACATTTCGAAACGCTGACAGGCATCGCTCTAAGCATTGGTTCTCGAAAATCATTGTAAAGATTTTTAAAACTTTTTTAAGATTTTTTTCTAAGACACTCTCTAAGATCTTACGGAAAAAAGACAGAAGACCATCATACATTTCAGACACGGTCTTTTAAATACATTGCGCCTTACAAATAAGATTAGCAATAAGGAGGTCTTGTTGGGGTAGGGTGGACGGAATTGGGTAATATCGTGCCACATAAGTTATAAAGCAGCTGCGTCCATCCATTAATACAGCGGCGGGTGCACAGCCGTCGTATTATGCTGATGACTTTTATCCTGCCTCTGAGAGTATAACTAGGTGCAACTGGTCAAGGTATAGACAATGGACTGTACAGACATACTGAAACAAAACTAGCTTACCTTAGCTACTACGTCACATATTTAAACATTTAAGGCTACGGTTATGAAATGCGTTCTAGAGTTTGAAGTAACTTGTTGCAGGAGTCTGTCTTGGTAGATATTTGTGTTATGTTATATTCTGATTATATTTTTAATGCTGTTTGCATTGCATTGTCCTATTGATCCTTTTTTATTTATTACTGAGATTTATTCAGAAAATTCTAAATTTTTTTGTGATTTTGTTCCGAGCTTTTCGTTGGTTAGTATAATGACATAACAATATTGGAATGGTCTGCGATACGTCCAACTTTGGGCAGTAGATGCTTCTCAGTATTTTTAAGCCATCGTCTTTATGAAATAAATGCTTTCTATGCTATATGTACTAGTGCATTAATTATAAAATTTAATTTTGATGATAAGTATGTAAATAGGAGTAGCATTCAGGTGTATAAGTTTAGTTGAATAAAAATAGGTTCCTAGAAACAAACGACGACAAAGATAGACAAAAGCAATTCTTTTCAAATTCCTGCAAACATCACGATGTTATCGCCACAAATCTCAGCACGAACTAGCAAAACGATTCAACTTCACGTTATAGTAAAATCTTTTACCAACTGGTTTTGTTGGGAATGTACCAAGCGATGGCAGTTTTTAAAGACAAGCTCTTTCGTGATCTGCTGCATTAAATCCACCGTTAGGAATTTTTGACACGCACGTCATGGGAATTCATAAGGCACGTCATGGTACGGATTTACAAATATCGAAAAAAGTACTAGGCCATTAACATCTAAAAAATACCCAACCGAATGGTTTTGAATTTGCAATTATACTAATGCGCAGAGCGTTGCGTTTGAAGCATTAGGCTTAGATATGTTGGACTGGATGTGTTAATGCAAAGGGGTTACGGACAATTTCGATTCTGAGTACCATATTCAGTTCCGTATATTTTAATTAATTTAGCTATTGTTGTCCTGTGGTCCTTGACACCATTGTAGTTCAATATGTACCTCTTTTGCACTTGTGTAAAATAAAAATTCCATGGAACGAATGAGGAAAAGTTATCGTATTTATTTCCCAGCTATCGTAAAGGCTCCGGCAAAGCAGGGCCAGTCCCATTGTTGGCGGTACACATCACATGTCAGATGTCAGAACGCTCAAGATGCTCCAAAAGTACAATGAAGATGTGAAATTGATTTAGCTAACTTTTTGTTAGAGTTTGGCGTACCGATTTGTTAGGTAAGTACATCGAAAAATTTTAAAACTGTTTATGTGATATGAAACCCTTAAGTGAGTAAATAGGTAATGTGTATCCATGAACGTACGTTAAATATTTTACGGAATTAATTTATAAAGTAATAAAATAATATGGGTTTAAAACTGTGGCCACTGGACTTGTAAATAACCCTGAAACGTTGGTTTGTTTGAAAAACAAATATACGCAATTTAGTTAGTTTCATTTCCAATACGTTAAAAATTGCATAAAATTATATTATCATAACTTATTAACACTAGAACCAGTTACAAAAGATTTGAAGACTAAAATTTTCAACCTTTATGAATGATTAATATAAATAAAGTGACCGTGAACTTAAAATTTCACGGATGACTGTCACTATTTCATATCAGCAGGTAGTATAATTCAATCATAAAGAGACTCCCGGTGAATTAGTATGAAACGGTCACGACGAACGGAAAACCGGAGAGGGGCGAGGCGAGAGGTGAAATATTTTTATTGCGCCGTCTAGTGGTTAATAGTTACCATTAAGCGCTTCATTGCTTTGTTTATCTTCGTCGGGAGCGACGTGTGCGCTCATTGTTTTGTAGAAAACATTAATGTAACCAAAGACGTTATGAAGGTGAGTTTCGTTAGTATAAATATTCCATACAGGTAAAATACAAAAGCCCGTCACCGCAGCTCTACTGTTTGTCTAAAACGTATGAGCGTCTGCGTTTTTCATACAAATCAATTAACGACTTTAAAACGACTATTCATAGTATACGTCCATTAGTCGATTCTATTAGTTCTATTAGTTGATTAGTTCTATTAGTCACTTCTATTAGTTGATTGGTTTAAGTGCAATCAGTTAAAATGTTAAAAATTAAGAACCGGGACAAACGATTAGAATAAAACATATTTCCAATAAAATCAATTCAATTTAAATTTTTTCAATTTTTTTTGTCCAGTTTTGGATGTTTGTCTATGACCTACTGTATATATTCCCGTCCAATATTGTTTACAAGAATCGAGTTCAATTTTTACATTGGGGACTTTGTTTTGTAAAAGGAGAACAAGTTTGTAATGTAACGCTACCTCAATCGGAATTGAAGTGTCGCCATCTAACTCACGCCAGTGTTTTTTCACATTTCTGATTTTAGTTTACATGATTCTTAGCGTAAATGTGAGCTACGTTTGACTATGTGTTGTATTTCTACTATTGAAGTGAAGACTCAACAATGTATTCTTCAATTTCCATTGTATTTTGATACCTTAGTTGTGAATTACTCTGCAACAACATTTCTTACAAAGTTATGTTTTTTTTTATGTTCTCTTGAGTAACCCGACTTTACGAAATGTTTTTCGTTTTATGAAAGAAGAAAATGTTCCACATTGTTTCGCAGAACCCCGGCTGGCAGATATATAATGTATTTTGCAAGCATTCTTCGCTCGTTTATATGAAGTTAACAGATTACATGTATATTTAATTCGGCCTCGGTACCTGCCGGGGCATGTGCTCGGCTCTACCGTCATATTCATAACATTTCTCAACATGAACAGCCATGTTGAATTCTTCTGATAAAGGATGCGAGAATTTTGTTTTATGAAACACAAGAATATGGTAACAATGTCGACAAAAACCCTAAAGAGAAAGCGTGGATGTACCGAAATTGTAATGTTTCGTTGTTGTGCTTTACTTCGTGTTTGGTTACGTTATGACGGATTTTTAAGGATTTATAGAAAGGGATGTAGGTATTCACGAAAGTAAAATAATAAAACAAAAACAAAACGTGATCGAATTATGTTGTTACGCAATGTAGTACATATTTTACGTACATGTCGTTTATCGCGGTACCTCCCCTAGGATGGCGCCTCTAGTAAATTATTATTGCTACTGGCTCCGGTCTGCTACGCCTGTCATCAAATAATCATATCTCGGTCCTAGTTAATGGACAGTTTGTTAACATAGTAAGCTGGGTAACGTATATGAGACGTTTATATTTTATAAAAACGTTATTTCTGATAAAAGAGAACGTACGTGTTGTACCTGTAGCGTTACAGACCATTGTTTATCAAAACGTGCCAAATGTTTTTAAGTACCTACGGCACTGATATACATACTCACAATGTCAATCCACATTTTTCTTGCATTTTTTGTGGATAAAGTAATTGTATATACCTTAGTTATCTGGTTGGTTGTATTGGATATATTTTGTATTTATTTAATAGATGTATCGACAACAAGTTGAGTATAAAATGGGCCCTGGGTCGTTAATCCGATGCGGCAAATCGGCATTAATCGCCGGCACGAATGCCGTATTTGCATATTCATGACACGACGAACCCCTTCATTTAATGACAGACGCCCAATGATCGTTAAACCCAGAAAAAACTGACACGTCACCATTATTTAACATTTTTTTATTCCCCTTTTTTAACCGGATATATAAGTTTTAACTTAACATGAATTCGATGTTTAGTGCTAGCAATGTACCTCTTCGGCTAAATGCCTCTTTTGCATCAGTCTTATGACGTTGTTTGTTATAATTGCCAATTGTTTGAATGCATCAGTACACTTTTGTAAAATAAACACAAAATTCTTTTTATTGCCATCATTTTGCAACATCCTCATAAGGTGTAAAATAGTGAAAGTGAATCGATCAGGAAAGTAGACCGATTGTACCGAAGGAAATTGTGTTTGTGAAGAAGGAAATATAAAAACAAATATAGATATATTTTTCAGTTGAAACGCGCCGTAGGTTGATATTCTTAATTACCATAGAAAAATAAACAGGGCCGGCGAAATGACGAGTTAACGCGGCCCTACACGAGATAACGCTGCCTGGGAATGATTAATGTGTTCCCTTGTCCTGAAATATCACGTCATCGCAGGGTTTTTAATATAATTAGCGCCAGAAACTTTGTTTACAGCAAATGAATGAAAGTTAAGACAAATGCGTTCATACCCGCCGATCAAACATATCATAAATAGGCATGTTTGATTTCATAAATACAAATAAATAAACGTAATGGTTAAATATTCTATATTTCTGGGTTATTAGGCAAAATAAACGTAAGGTAAAATGTGATAAATCGGGACCTAACAGTGGTTGTTAGCAAGACAAACAGAAAAGAAAAGGAGTCAGACCTCATGTATAATACATTGGAGGACTTGATTAATCTCCCTGAACTCAAGCAAAAGTGACAAGCGCGCTTTATAAACACGTTACATGCGACACCGCCGGAGGCACTCCGTTAACACTTCTTGATAAGGACAAAACGTGACAAGCGTATCAACCGCTCAAAGAAGGTAATATTGGTTACGTACCATCTTTGCAAACACCCAATCAGTATGTTGACACTTATCCTCTGTTTACAAACCCACCTAGGTACAACGGTTGAATGCTAACCGACGAGAAGCCGTTCGTCGTCGTCTGAGACGTTTGTCTAACAAGAGGTATGAAAAACAAATACAGATACGTCACGATGCAAGGAGCAAATTGTTTAGAAAGACGTGAAATTGCTTACAATCCGATTGCATCAAATAAGAAATAAGAAGGGACAAGTGTCAATTACAATTTCAGCTGTCCCCACAGCAATCAATTTCGACTTTTTATAGGTTTTTGTCATTTTACAAGATACAGGGAATAAAAAACATAGATGGATTGAAATTCATATAAGAAACTTTTCAAAGAGGATGTCTTATAAATGAATTGTTGCCGGGAAGACTACGCAAGATTTATTGAACTAGATGTTGTTACAAAGGTAGGTTACCAAGACCAATCTAGAGCTATCGTTAAATTTTCTTTTGTCAATATTAGTTCTGACAGTACACATCTGTATTACTGAAGTGTTCTGTAACACTATAGCGCACTGAAATATATTGAATTGTCCCTTAGCTCGGGGCGACGTTCCTAGTTAAGTGAGCAGATGATACGGCTCCGATGTTTGACACAAATGTAGCTCAAATTGAGTTAGACGGTATTATCGACCACTATAGCTGACCGCATTAATGTCTCAGGGTTCAAAGCTTCTACTCTGTGCTCTTCTACCCAGAAGTTAATGTTCTTAAACGTATCCTCATTCTTTATAATACGGAAATTGTGTTTGTTTACTTTTAAATGTAATCATAAAAACAGCAAGCAGTGATAAGTCTTAGGATAATTTTTCCTTTCCGACTCGGTTTTGTGTTTTTCTTGCCTTGCCTCAGATATTTTACCTTCTTTTTTAAATATGTGTAATTTGAGGGGTACTTGTGTAGGCCATACAATAATTACGAGTATGGAAAAATGATTTTGGAGTGACAATGATGAACCGCAGTACAGGTCAATTACAGCGCTTAATTAAACATGTTTATACCTTAGAGGATGGAAATACACGTGTCAAAGTATTTAAATGAAACATCCAAAACCGTAGTTCAACCAAATATCAAAAGTAAAACCAATGTTGCAAAGCCTGAATGACGTGATCCGTCAAGTGTAATCATTAGATTAGCATTGCTTTTGTATACCGTTAGTTACTTCTGCGAGTGTCAAATGCATTGCCGCAAACAGCGAGAACAAAATGGCAGTTCAATCACGATTCAATACTAATCCACTTACTTGCGCGCTTGTTGACGCTGATCATTGTGACGCTACCAATTTGTATCATGTTTTACACGGCGAACAGATTTATTTTTGCTCAAATGCATTAAATGGAAATTTAGTTTACATAAATGAATATCGCAAAAATATTATGGATGATGGTATTGTGTTTACCGATAATTGATGTTTTACGAAATGGTACCAACCTATATAATAAAGGATTTTTGCTTCTTTGTGTAAAAGATTGTATTTTTACATTTCTTGTATTAACTTGTTCAATACACTACGGGCATTCTTTATTTCAATAGGTATTTTCTGTTATCGTTGGCCAGTGTTACTGGAACTTCAAAAGTATTAGAGCCGTTATATAAACCTTCCCGACATTGAAGACATAAGTAACAAAGAAATTGGTAGAGGTTAAAAGATTTCGGTCAATAAATTGTTAAGAACTGTTATTTAATGGGTTCTAATGCGTAAGAGCTCTAGCGCAGATTAACAAAATAGTATTTTATGCAATTGTTGACCTAAGTTATTACTTAGGCCAACGATTGCATAAAATACTATTTACGTAGGTACGAGATTTTAAGACCTAACTTTGTAATGATTGAATACAATACTTTTTCTACGAGTAAATAAAACAATGGAATACAACCAATATTTAACGTAAATTTTGTTAACAACCCGTGACAACAAACTCATTTAAAAAAAAAAAAATTTCACTCATTTATTTGAGTAGGCAAAAGTGCCACCATGCAGCCTCTTCATATTATTTAGACGAAAGCCAAATAAACTCTACAAAACAAAAAAAACAGACCGATAGAATAGAAGTGGCCAAGTGTAGCATATATTTTAACGAATATTTTTTTATAAAGATTCATGACACGGTTGCAAGACCTTTAGACCAATTTAACTGATCAGGAGGCAGTAGTGATATATTTGATATCTGATAGATTTGATATTCTAATACGTAAACTCGTATAAAAATGTAATTACTCATTATAGTTCTGTGATACCTAATGAAATTTTTCAGTCCAGTGGCGAGTACTAGTACGAGAGTAATTTTGGTTCTGAACTAAAATGAGCGCCTTTGTGATATAGTTTAAGAAATAATTATAATTGACAGATAAAAGTACAGAGGGGTAAAAAATATATAAAAAACAATAAAATAGAGACACCTTTGCAGTGACTGAATGTTTATGGGCGATAGAGTTTGACTATGAGCTCCTTGTGGAGTTTTGTTTGCAAACATATATTAACATTTTAAGCACATTCCATGACATTGGCTATGACACAGAAATCTCTGAAAGTCTATTTTATGTACTAGAAACATCGACATCTTTGGCTGTTAAGGCTGAGTTGATGGGCCATGCAAAAAAGTTGCTCATACATCACAATTTCATTCCTTCCCTCGGCGAAGGGCTTCGGAGGTGAAGCTTAAAAAATCATGGAGTCGTCGATGCACTGGAGTGGAGCCATTACACTTGATATGGAGTTTCTGAATCATTCTCTCATCTCTCTATAATACTTCAGTAGTATTCAGCCTTTGTTCTTCTACGTATTTTTCTTTATTTGCAAATGAGGTGGATAGCATTTCGCTTCTCTGATAGTATGTCTGACATATTAAAAATGTTATATAAAATTTTCCATTGTTTTCCATAGTAGTGATGCAACGGAAACAGAAACGGAAACAGACGCCAAAGTAAATATTAGCGGGAACGGAAGCGGATGCGGAAGATTTAAGTGCAATTATTTCTAAACACAGAATTGCTAAAAAACGCGCGCTCCACCGCCAAATAATCCGCACCAGCGCCTGATCCGTCGCAAAAGTTGTACACTTCCGATTAAAGTTCCGTTTTAAGTGTTGCGGAAGCAGAAACGGATATAGATGTGAAAAAGAGTGTGGAACATCCGCGCAGCAGCAGAAATCTGTTGCATCACTAATTACTTATTCTAAGTTTATGTTGATTCAAGGTAATCTTACAAACCATTGGGTGTTTCGTCCATTCAAGTGAGACTGGTGGTGTGATATCACCATTGTAGTCGTGTTGTAATTGTGCACGTTTAACGCCGGATGTCAACACGTCGCGGGGCGACCCGTCTAAAAATATTCCTCCCTTACAGTTCAAGCGCAACACGTTGGTGAAAGGCGGCTCGGGAAGTTGACAGTAGGCAGATATTTATTTTGCAGTGCCAGATGTTTTTTCGAATGTTTTTAGCATTTTTCTTTCTATAGATCTACCAGAATTTCATGAGTCATGACATGAAGTAAACAAAGAAGACTTTTTAAATATTTTGTTTATGATACCATGTGACGGGACGAACGATGGCGATGGCGAAGGCGATGGCGATGGCGATGGCGATGGCGTTGGCGATGGCGATGGCGATGGCGATGGCGATGGCGATGGCGATGGCG
>NW_020653200.1:14432028-14434151 GCF_003589595.1 Hyposmocoma kahamanoa | reverse complement strand
CGATGGCGATGGCGATGGCGATGGCGATGGCGATGGCGATGGCGATGACAAAAAAAACACAAAATGTTATGTCGCATTTATTTGCAAGTATGTTGTAGATACATGGAAACAAGTTAGATGGTAGTAGTTCCCTGGACGAACTCTTCCACAAGGAGTTCTACTGCTACTAATTTAAACTGGGCATTTATTTTTTAACGGTAACCAATTGCATGACTACTTCCACTTTTGCCATCACACAAAACATGATATTTTTAGATTTTATAGCTGTACTAGTAATTTCGGCTGCAAAACATAATACCACGCTAAAGATATTTATTGACGTAGTTTACCATGTAAGAAACGTACTGTAATAAATTCATTTAATCTATTATTAATACATACATAAATACATTAATTCGTAATTACTTTGTGATAAAGTATAATTTCTTACCATCTTTCAGGTGTTAACACAACTATTACGTACGTTATGTGTAACGTACCGATTATACCAATTTTGTTATTTCAATTTTCAAACTAATATTATGATATTTTTTATTTATTTTTTGTTTTTATAAAAAAATTAAGAAACATTTCATTTGACCTCCATCTCACTTGAGATCCAGGTAGACCATACATAATACCTGCCTGTCTTTTAATTGTTATGCCACATTTTGCTTCACAAACCTAATGTTCGACCAAAGAGATACGCACGAACAACAGAGGACAGTGATATTTTCAAGAAAATGTAATCTCTTAAGATCTGTACTCGAGCACACGTGTACTGTGTATAAAATCCTGGAGTAATTTCAGTCTCAACTAGGTAATGCAGAGCATTGTTTCTTTGAGAGCACTACAATAGTGTTTTATTATTAATTTCAGTACAGAGTAGTAAAAGACCGACCTCAAAAGTTCGTGGAATTATAAAATTCATTATCAAAATTTAAATTTATATGGAATCACTACCGAGGTAGATACCTTTTGTGTTGAAAAGAGGATTCTTTTCAACACAAATAATCATCAAAATCGGTATACAAATTTGATGTTATCGCGTATAATACATAAAAAAAGACATTCCTCGTTTAGAGCCTCCTTGTTTTTTTTAAATCGGTTAAATATTACTACCGGCCTTGCGTACTTGCAACACAAACATGGCCATCATCCTTGGCTTTTCTCCCCCGTCGCCTCATTTCTTCTAAAGTTAAGTTCTCCCCTAACTTAAAATATTTAACACGTTTAGTAAAGTGTTTGTCAGCTAGCTTCACTATCAATTTTCGTAAATTAACTTTATGTAGTAATTACTATTACATTAACAATATTGTGTTTTACTGTTTCTCATTTAAAGTAAGAAAGATAGAGTATAATAAACTCAGTAAGTATTATTAATTTCAAAACATTATATGATCCTCGACTACGAGGCTACGAAGTAAATATTTAAACCAACAAAAAAGTGATGAATTCAAGCGGAATAATCAATTAGCTAAACGCGTTTTATTGCCCTAGTTAAGCCATAATACAAGCTTAAACCTTCATGCGCCACTCTCGCATGATTCATTGGAGTTTCTCAATGGAGACCAAAAATGTATATAAGCTCCGAATCGGTAATTAACACTGGGAAGTCAGTCAACTAAACCCAGCCATTGTCACGAGAAAAACGAAATAAAACAGCGGTCAACTGGCATTGTTCGTGGGGGGAATGGGGCAAAACTGCTGCCGTGGAACTTCACGGACAATATTGCAATACAAACGAGCCGGCGAAACACGAGGACTCGCCCATAAATCATACAAGTTAGCATTGCGATTCTTGTTTGGAAAATAAATAAATATAAACGGAACGGTCGAAGGGTCCGGACTCTCGCGGCTTCATTTGAATTTCATAAAGATGCTGTATTAAAACAATCGTGGTACAAAGGGATCGGAAGGGAAGACAGGAAATTTTCGTTTCACCTGTCTTTTTGGGATTGCGTCGTTGTCGTTTTCAAGATTATTATATACAAGTATTACATCTCTACGTCTCTTTTTATTGTAACAAATGGATATGTACTGTAGTCTAGGCTTCTACTCTATGAGAAGAACTACTGGCTGAGTGAATATAGTTTTATATTAGGGGTTAAAGTATGAAATTGCCGTTTTATTGCAATAGGTTC
>NW_020653200.1:14380967-14412028 GCF_003589595.1 Hyposmocoma kahamanoa | reverse complement strand
GATTTTCAGTACAAATCGGCAATTTCATACTTTAACCCCTATTATTAGTGGAAAACACTAAGGTTGCAAAAATAACTAATTTGAGTACCTTATTTTTAATTTATTTACGAAAGAACATTTTATTTAGACCAAAAAAATAATCCTTTACCGATGTGTAACAATCACGAACACTCTCAAAATGATTCATACAATTGGTGTAGGGACATACGTGTGCTTTTATAACATTGCTCCTAAATGTTAGAGATGCCATAGTAGACAGTTACATTAAACTACATCAGTGCAGTGATTTGTAGGCTTAGAATTGGCGTTACTGGACACAACTAGCAAGAGCCTAGAAAACTTTTCTTTACCTATTTGGTCGCTACTACATATACAACATATGAAAAATAGCTTTCGTGATATTACTGTTGAGAGTAAATTGACAGAGAGTTTGAAGACTTATCTCGATACCTCCAATAAATACTACGCCAACTTTATTTTTTGGTCATCTTCTGTTATTTTTGTAAAAAGGCATATTTATTTACTAATATTATACTTTCCGAATTTCGTGAAAAAACAATAAAGAAACGAAATTCGAAAAAAAGAACATAAGTACTAATTTTGTGAAAGAAATTAAGAAACAAAAAACAAAATAAAAAGTGAACGGGTTGTGTGTAAAATTGTTTCAATATCCTATGTCTAATTATATTTATATATTTTTAGAATCAGGTCCTACCATTTTACTACAATAAGATCTAGTAAGAAAAGGAATTGTAAATATAAATAAATTGGCACAGATCGCGTGCAAATAGACCGTGTTTGTCCGTGAAATATTACGATCCGGCAAACTAATTATCTTTGCGTGTTTACTGTGGTATTAAATACAAGCGACCCGAACCGGCCCTGTTACAATAATTTTACTGGGAGAGGATCTCTCTAACCATTAAAAATAGCTTGAACCACAATTATTTCGTGACTGGTGATATTATCTAAGTTTTTTCGTTTTCGTTTCACTATTTGCAGAGCGATCGTTGTTTACTCTTGGTTATTTGCAACCTGACTGAAGTAATTGCGAAAGCAATGGTTCTGACGGTTATCTTTCTAGTGCAAAAGTTCAAGAGACAACTGTGGCTTGTCCTATGAAAAAATAAACTCTAATTAGTCAATAGTATACAGTCATAGAGATGGAATGAAAGCGCAAATTAAACATATTCTTATAGTTTGTAAGTGTAAGGAGTGTCTCTCAGCAGAGGCCGTGGTTTGGAATACGGGTTCGCACCTTGTTTCCGGGAATTTATGAGCGAAATTTAATTTAAAATTGGTTATGAGATTTTCGTTGAAGGAAAACATCGTGATGGAACCTGCTCGTCGAAGAACGTTCACAACCGTCGGAAAACGATCCAGCATTGGGTTAGCGTGTCGGACTATGGCCTAAAACTTCGCCTGAAAGACGACTCGTGCCCAGAATTGGAATGTATGAATTAATGATGTATGGATTTCATAAACAGAAATATTATTCTTGATTATATTATAAATCTCATCGCCGCATAATAGTACATGTCCACTTCGGAACAGCACAGAGGTCTGAATACAAAAACTGCCCTTAGAAAGATGTGTTCAACTATGGCAGGATCGATGAAGATTCAATAGGTTGATAGTAAAAGTAAAACACCATAAAGTCAAGTGTAAATATTAAGGCCAAACTCAATCTAGTATATACTATTCTACTGCGTTTCGTATGTACGGTAAAATAATTAATTGACATGGTCTATAGTTTATAGGTTTAGGTAGTTATCTAAAAGTAAAAAAACTTCAGCTCTCACTTGGTTAACCGGTCAAATACAATATTTAGTAGACAGTTTCATACATCGTATTACTGCTGTACTCTTTAATTTAGCTCTCATCTTTTTAAAGGCTGCATTTTAGGTTGTTTACCGCAGGAAAGTTGTGATACGTGTTAAAAAAAACTTCTTTATTTAAATATTATATTATAATATTTAGTACTATTTTGATCAGGTACTTCGAAATGTTGTCTAATAACTGAAAATATTATCATATATTTAGAACCATTTTGAAAAAGTTCATTATACTTTTACAATAAGTAGCGGTAATGAATGCTTCATAAAATACTTCATTACGGTTTATTTACCTAAACCTTTGTAGTATAGATGCTCTTATTTGATGCCTGTATTATTTGATGAGGGAGTAATGTCGATATTATTATACAGCAGCACTTTCAGTAATTAGTATAAGATCAAAGGCGAAAATGTTCAAAATCGATAATACCGCCCTGTCGTTATGCCTGATTAAACGTTGATTGGGATTTAAAACGAATGATGTAATAGGGAAGCAATTGGTCAAGTAGACACAAACTTTAGTCATTTGATGTGCACTCATGAGCATGAGCATTCTATAGAGAAACTGTATTTCTGTAAAAGGTAAGCCACCGTTTACAGCAAGTAACCTAATATTTTTGATATTGATTTTTGAAATACCATTTTCGTACACGTTTCAATAAGCTTGGAAAAAATATAATGTTGAAAATGTACTTAAGTGTAATCATAATTATGTAAATTGATAAAGTACTATTTATTTGAAGTTTTTATTCTAGTGCATATATATTATATATATTCATACAGCGATTTTATAATGATAGTAGTAGTGCTTTTCCTTGTTGATTAGTTCCAAATATCTAAGAAATTATAAAAGTATCTGTCAGAGTTTCCGGAACGACTCCTCGGTGTCATTTCATTATTAATTTCAGACTTTAGCGGGTGCTCGTAACGAAGTATTGTTTGTTTAATATATTCTGCATGGAGTTTACGTGCACCAATATTCTCTAATTACTGTTATAAACTTAATTTGTTTTATTAGGCTAGATACTGACTATTGGGAGAGGCGACATTAACTGAAATTTGTTACAATTCAAAGGTAAATGTATTTTTCAGTGGGCGTTTTTTGGAACGACAAATTGATATACTTGTATAACCTAGTCTCAGTCAGTGTGATTTAACACAAACTTTAAGGAATTTTCTTTGATCAATGTTGATATAGAAAGCTTATTTTCATTTCATTAACTTTGCTGCTGCTTAAGATTTATATTTATATTCGCATGATATTCTTGGCTTCATAAGAAGTAAACGACAAAAAATTTAAATGAAAATGCGACTGGGTCGCACAATTTCCCCGTGCAAAATCTGCTTACTCATAATTACCGGAGTTTTTAAATACGAAAAATAAAACATGGTCGTATAAAGTAGGCCGGAGGACTTAAGACCTCTGAAAAACGAGCTAACATTATTTATTCCTGGGGCCTCTTTCGGTTTTAATTCGGATTTATGTATGAACATTAAAGAAAGAGGCTTACATTCAACCTTACTGGCATGACATGGACGTTCTTGTTTGTCTCTACCTTCATAATGCGCGTAACACGTGAATAAACTGATTAGTGCTGTGCGCGTTTCCTCATATCCTTTTACCATATTGTGCTGTCAACTGAGTTTGAAATTCAGGCACTAAGTGAAAGTAAGTTATTACTCAATATTGTGATTTATAAAGACAAATCCTAGCAGTGGTTGTAAGTTCTAGTAGCTAGAAAGCCGAGATCAGCAACAACGGGTGACTGCACACAACTTGGGAGAACATCCAAAGTGGCGCTTAGACTCAAATGCATGGGATTACGGAGATTAAGAACCACTTTAAGCATTAACAGGCATCCCCAATTCATGTACATCGAACAACGTATATTCTCAAGTATACAACTGTTCGATCCACGATCATGAGCATCAATACGATGAACAAATCCTGTGTAAATAAATAATAAACAAAGGATAAGCGCGCAGACATTAGCAATCACGTACAACCATGACATGTACCTGTTTTAGTCTCGATTCTGAGCATTATTCTATATGTTATATATATACAGAATAAATCTCAGAATCGAATAAATGATATATAACAAATAACTCAAATATTTTTTGATGGTGCAGTTGTTAGTACCTAAGCCAGGATCAGTGGGTGAGTGTACATAACCAATTATTATTGGAGGTTGCCACTTTGCAAATAGTAGCAGCAGATCTCCTTGTGAAAGAGTTCGTTCAGGGAAGTACTGCCATCTTATCTATTTCTGCCGCCAAGCAGTAATGTCAGCATTACTGTGTTCCGGTTTGGAAGAGTAAGGGTGCTGGTGGTAAGTGAAATTATAGGCATATGAGACTGATCAACTTATGTCTCAGAGTGACGGGCGCAGTGGCAGTGCCCCTCAAATGTTGACGATTTAAAGTTCTGAGTGGCAATGCAACTATTCTGGATAAAATGGACAGGTGTGTAGCTTACCATAAGGCGCACGACTAGTCTGTCCTGGCACTTGATATTATAAAAAGAAAATCGTTATATTGCGCAATAACTTTGGAGGCCTTGATCAAGCGGTGGGTGCGTTGGACTGTAGTTAATGATGATAAAATCATTAAGAAGATCAAAATTTGCTGTCAATATGAAATACCTACTCTTAAACTCGTTTTCTCATTAGACTGAATAAAAGCAATTAATATTACCGTGTATTGCGGTTTCTACGAGTTAGTTAAATCGGCAATGCTTATGTGAATAGTACTTTAACCACAACTCAAGGTGACCGAGGGGCGTTTTCGCAACATCGGGATGACACACGCAAACTAACATACAACAGGTGCTAATTATGGATGAAGCAACGGGAATTAACTTGTATTTGCATAAATAAAGAACATTCATTAGTGAGGCAGTAGTGTACTGCGTATAAAATTTGAAGTGACCACAAAATTTTCTCCAGCATATTTAATTTGACTAAATGTATCATAGGTAAGTTTTAAACCTATGCAAGGTAATTAATTATAATTCTAATTCTTAGAATATGCAACTCAAAATAGAGAGTTATTGTTCTGCTCAGAAGGAGCACCTGTTTATCAGTATAAGAATACTTTTATGTAAAATTATTTTTACGCCCACTTTTGTTACCTGGTTATTTTTCCTGTACATATATTTTTATTAAATTCTAGGATATGATTAGCTCAGCTGTAAACAACAGGACGTTAGTTTTTTTCTACATTGTTATTATCACATTATTAATCCGTAAAAATATTAATATTTTTATCCGACTTCAGAAAGGAGGAGGCAATCAACTAGACTGTTTTTTATCGTGTATATTACGTAAATTCTTTGACATTTGAGAACCGATTTCGATGATTCTTTTTTCTTGGAAAGGGGTACCTCATCATTCCATTCAAATTTGAAGTAAATATTCGGTCACCAATGCTGGGAAATTAGGAGATAAATCCGGTTTATTGGACTTAACTCACTTTCCGTTAACCGATTTGAAATAACTTTGAGAGATGCATTTTTTTTTTATAATATCAAGTGACGGGACGAACGAGTTGTGTGCCTGATGGTAACCTACACGCCTGTCCATGACAGTTGCAGTGCCACTGCGCCCGTCACCTTGAGACATAAGTTGACAAGTTCCACGTGCCAGTAATTTCACCAGCACGCTTACTCTTCAAAACCGGAACACAGTAATGCTGACATTCGTGCTTGGCGGCAGAAATAGATAAGATGGCAGTACTTCCCTGGACGAACTCTTTTACAAGGAGATCTACTGCTACAATTTGCAAAGTGACAACCCCCAATAATAATTGGCTATGTACACTCACCCACTGATCCTGGCTTAGGTACTAACAACTGCACCATAAAAAAATATTTGAGTTACTTGTTTTATGTCATTTATTCGATTGTGAGCATGATTCTGTATTAGAGATATATTCATCTTGCAGCTAACAAAGACGGGCTTTCAATATTCACCACACGTTCTGTGGTATGATTGGTGTATTCCGGTCTTATTTAAAAATCGCTTGAATGGACCTTTTAACAAACAATTTGAAGTGACTTCGGCCACTGTGCTACCTGCTAGCAATATACAACAATCGATAGAGACTGTATGAGAAGCGGAACAATGCACTCCTTTGTAATACGTAGTTATTGGGTCCGATGCAACGTCGGCGCGTTCTTTTCGTAGTTCGTATGGCGATGCTCTTCTCTCGTTTAGTAATAAAACTTGCTGCCTTGCATATCCGTTCCTTGTTTTATCAAGCTTACATTTTCCTTTGTTTTATTTATATTTTACTACACGTAGATACAGACAGTATGACACGTACTACTACGTGAGTACGTGTCGTACTGTTATTTTAATTATTTCTTGACCATCCCTCTTTGAACAAAGGCAATTTTCGTGAATGCATAATTGAGTAAATAACTTAAGCGTTTTGCAATCTATTTACCCTAAAAAGATATCGGGTAGGAATTACGTAGATAAGCAAAATGGAAGCCTTTGCCACGGATCGGTCCTTGATACTTAAAATCGCATGTATAATTTAAAAGGATACCCTCAATGTCCCGGATATACCGCATTTACCATGTAGAGTCGCGCTCTGATCCCACGTTTACAGATAAGCGAGATAAAATGTCGAGAAAAATCTAGACATAATATACGTATAGAGTGTTTTGTAATGATTGATTTAATTTTAGTGGATGCGCGAATCTTATATAGGATCTTCAGTAATACTTTTCTTAATCAAAATTAATAATTTTTTTCCCGTAACATGGCTAACAAGTTATATTTACTACTTCAATAACGTCTTGAAACTTTGGATGATGGTGACTTTTGGTGACTTTTCTAATATTGCCTTCTTCATAATATTAGAACTTATGTAGTTGATTATAAAGCGGTATCTTAGTAAATGGGCGCAATACGATTTTCGAATAAGGTCAGATGGTTGATTCGCAAAGTTGACATCTGCGAAGAAGCCGCGTGGAACGAGGGAGCACTCAGAGATCAAAGCGACTACTACACAATGGCCTTTGTCGGGTACCACGCGATAAATCTGCTTTTGAATAGAATAATATAGTAGCATCTTTTTTGTTGTACACCGTTTTGTTTTCTACGGTTCTAACAGCGACCTTTTACGAACACGCGCCCTTCTAAATTACGGAATAGCTTTAAAATTTTAATTAATGTTCCCTTGTGGGGCTTCATTTTTTTAGTGAATCAATGTGCTGGAAAAGTAGACTGAGACCTGAGGTCAAGTTTTTTTAGTTAAGTACTCATATTAGTAATTTATTTATTTTATTAATGCATTATGCAATAAACGTTCTACCGGTTTAGGAATCAGGCATGGAAACGGTGCAGTGGCTCACATCGAGTATCGAATAATTTTTGGACACATTAACATAATCGCTGGCCGCGGGTTCTTTGTCCAGCCCCCATGTTCGAAATCGATATAACATTACACACCGTTCGCCGCATACGAACCGACATTCAATTACCCAATTTGGTAACCAGGATTGCGACTTTTGATTAATTTGCGTAGACGTGAGATTGCAGATATTTATGAAGGTATTTAGCACAGGTTGAAAGCAACTTTATATTGTCGGTATAGATATTTAAAAAAATTAACAAATTGTATTTCAGATTAAATATTGTTCCGTAGAACTTAAACGTAATCTAGATAATTGCATATTTTCAACATTTGAAGCATCAGAAGTGCCAACCACGAGATGGTGCCAGAAGTTTTAATCAAGCAGTTAGACACGTTCCAGTGGTCAGAAAAACTCGGCGTGGTGAGTTTTGCACCGCGTGGTTATATTCCAGTAAACCATTCCATCCAGGAGGAAGACACAAGTACTAGCTTGCTTGGTTCTATAGTGAAAAACCGACGATCTAATAATATCGTGGAACAAGTCGTAAATCATGCAGAAATGTGTCGTTCCGACTGTCAGCTACTACGACCCGACGCACCGCTGTTGTTCGAATATTGAGCAGCAGTTTCTACCAATTACTCCCGCTAATCCCCGCCATAGTAACGTATCTCTTGCCATACACAAAAAAAACGACGAACAACGTAGGTACTCCAATAGAATTGAAAAAAAGTAACAAAGCCGGTACACAAACTGCTTCTTTGCCTCGTAACTGTTTTCGAGAAAAGAGAGAGTGAAGTTTGCCCGCAAAATAATATTCTAAGTACGTTTTCCTTGGTTTGAGATTGCCAAAGAAGTTACGATAAAGACGGCCAGCGCGTGCGTCTGCATATTTTTCTCTCTACATTTTCAATTTTATCCCTAAAAATCGAGACGTGGAGTTTGTTATCAAACAATTTTCCGTTTATTTGATGTAAAATTTTTAATAATTGCTTTGCCGCTAAAACGTTGTAAAATGTAAACGAGATTAGCTCAGCGCGTCGTTTATTTGGTTTGTTGTTTTTAAAATAATGGCACGTTGTTCGAAATTTTTTTCGGCGGCCTAAATTTTTTAGAATGTGTCACTTGATATTTACTAAAAAATAACCGAGATTTGATTTTGAAAAATTTGTAAATAGTAATTTAAAACTGAATCGCTAGTATTATTAAAAAGAAAAGCGTTTTTGCAATCGTAGTGTTCATAGTGATTCCAGTTGTCCTGACTGACAAGAGGTGTAGAATTGGTACTTATATTGCTACTAACATTACAAATGAAAAAGCCAAACAATACCAATCGATATCGTTTAATCAAAGCTTTTAACAAGTACATTAGAGAGAGTATAAAAACGAAGAGCTTGAGGTTATGGTTTATGGGCAACAGTAAATCCTCCAAATCCTTTAATGGACGTTCGGAAACGTTGCCTAAAAGGTGTAACCGCTCATCCTGTGCGGCTTAGCTGTTGTAGAATAATTAATTACTGTTATATATAAGACATTTTACCTGGGAGTAAAATTATACAAATTGCAACAAAGGGACTTTATTTCCATAATAAATTATTAGGTAAATAAGCGTTAATTGCTTATTGCCAGGAAATTATAATTGTACTGTTTAAAATTAATTAGCAGATTGAAGTAAATACTTCAAAAGGCCGACTCCAATTTTTGCTACATAAATAATCTATGGCAGCGGAAGCGTACAAAGGTCAGGTACCTACCTCATTTCGTACAACCCTCATTACCAAAAACTTCATGAGCACACATCTGTGGGCCATGCCTACTGAAAGTTAGATTGTTCCTTTGTAACCTTTTACCAGCCTCTAAGTGGATTTTCGGCTTATTACAACAGTGAAACGGTTTTTACACAAGACCAAATCATTACAATTGTTTGCCATGTTTATGTTGAAACAGGGTCTCCAGAAGCTTTTACGCTCGTTTTACATGTCCATTATGTTTAATCAAGCGCAGTTCGAAGTTGGTAGAGTACAAAGACAAAAAGCGGAGGTGAGCTTCAAAGGCAGTTATTCGTTTCAGCAATTGACTTGATTCACCCTCACGTTTGGCAGTGCACTTTAATCTTACATTCAAAATGCACTGCCATTATCCAAATCACTCCCATCGGACCCAGGTTACTCTTGAATGTTTCCAGTAAAATTGAAAATTTCGTTTCACTCCCATTTTAGGGCCTCCATACTGAATTCCATTTCATCTTTTTTGTTGTACTTTTAATATATGAATGACTTAAGTATATAGGAAGTTACTTGCTGATATCTGCTGATAATTTGTGTGAATGATAGCGATTTTGACAATGACAATTGTATACTTATTGAATAATATGTATTTGCAATGATATACGAGTACATTATTTTAAATATTATGCGCCCAAATTAGGACAAGCTGGCTTGCTAGCTTTAGAAAAAAAAAATGTGCTTACGAATGCTGCCTCATGCGAATTTCATTATATTGTGTACATCAATTAAAAATTCTGTTGAAATCTCTTTTTTACTCGTGTTCTTTTATTGTCTAAACAATAAATAGTCTTGTCTGTCTGTTACACTTTCATACTTGTCCCTTGAAACAAAACAGAAGTTCATCAAATTTTCCAGAATAGATCCTTACAGTCAAGTCCGTGTTTTAATAAAGTTTATATTTCAGATTAGATTAGATCTGTAACCAATTAACAATGTCTAAAACACAGGCACGAGCTACACCTAAATGAAGAATAAAAGGCCACCAATTCTGTAGATATATCGATTTTGCTACATCGTCTTACAGATATGGTTTGTGGTCTTGCTACCATACAAGGTGTTTGATAATCTTTAGGAAAGTTAAGATTCGTTTGTGGAAGTCTGAGTCAGAGAGGTTACACGGAAAACCCTAGATTCTAGACGAGTGTGGAAAGCGACCGTATCGCTAACATATTCGGCCGCACGTTCGGCTTTATCGCATCGCCACAGCAGTGTCGCCCCGCAACCTTCCCTGCACCCCCGTGTCAATTGTTTATCTCCGCGGATTATCTTTACAAATGTCCCACAAAGGCAAATATTAGAAAAACGGCACAAGTATGATATGTTTTTACAAAAGCTAAAATGGAGTCGCAAACATGCTGATTATTTACAAATCACTATAAACTCAATTTCTAACATGATGATAATGTTTAGTCAGTATAAGTTTAGTAAAATGGAAATCTCGTATTCTTCCAATGTTTTTCTAATCTGCTCTAGATTTAACATAACATTTATTAGTCTGAAACAACGTTGTACCGTTAATGCGCTGCAAACTTTTCCATCATAGAATAAAAATCTGTTAAAAGTGTCGACAAAACGTTATTGAAGAGTTGCCCCAAAATTTTGGCATTACGCGGCGTCATTATGTAAAGTAGGGCCTAAAACAACTCTTTGTGAACATAAAATGATATCAGTCCGGGCCTACACACCATGAAATCCAAAGGGGTTTCTTTACTAGCTAATATGACTTAAAGTACTGCCCAAAATATATAATATGTATATTATCACATTTATATGAGCACTAGCTGTTGCCGAATTTTTATACATTATTATGCTACTTTGACGATATCGGTGGTCTAACAGTTTACATTACGGGCGCTGGATGTGGAAGTACCGGATTCGATTCCTGGTAGGACCAATTTGATAAGTGAACTCTTACTCTTTTCATAGCACAGGGAATTATCTAGTTTGAGACCAGGGGGTCTACCACAACCTCTTAAAACAATGTTACTTTACCTTACTTACTTGACTTTTCGTACCATAACGCGCTTAAAGTAAGCTTATTTGTAATGTTAAAACTATGATGTTTTATTTGCAGCTTTGTGACTATTCATTCACTCAGTTCGCACCATGACGCTACTTTGACATTAAAGTAATATGGCTCTTATATCAAATTTAGCCACCTTAAAATAGTTACACGAATGCAATGGAAACAATATTATTTTCAGTTTTATTGTCTTAATATTGATTTGTAACGGTTAAAAGTTAAGTTGAACTTATTATTTACATATATCTCTTCAATTTTCTTTAATTTCATTAATGTTTAAATAAATTTAGCATGTTTATTCCACGCCAAAAAGTTCATAAAATATTTTTTAAATAAATTTTCGTTTCTCGAAATGATTTTCGTAGCTTTGGAACTCATAGTATAGGGAATTCCTTAATTTGAGACCAATTTTATTTTTTATTTAATTTTATTTTATTTAATTAAATTATTTATTTTTTATTTAATTTTTAAATACGCAATGTTTATTTCATAAAATTATGACAGCGCCATATCCTTGGCGAAAGTAACAATTGACACTAGACTACAGTTCCGAATTTACAACGTGCCTATCAAGACTCAGCTTGTTTTATTTATTTTTCTTCATGAAAATGCGGAATAATTATTGAATTATTAATTTTAATAGATTTCATTATTACATACTTTTCTTTTTTTGGCAGTTAAAATTCTCTGAATGTAAATAGCATTAAGTACTTTAACATAATACTACGATAACACGATTTGCAACATCAAAAAAGAAAGAGATGGCATTATACAGTTCATATAGCGTTATTTCTTTCCTATTTTTAGTAAGGGCGCATTCCCGCTATGTCGTCACGTTTTACTATCGTTGGACGACGGTCGTGTCTAGCCTGTTCCCATATCACGACTATCTGTCGTGGACGATTTTTTTATCGTTGAACGACTGTCATGACTAGCTGTTCCCACTAGATCGTGACGACAATTTATCGTTTCACGACAGCCTCCTTGCCCATCTCTGGCTACGACCCAACGCCACTGCAAAGCGAGCAGAGGGCGCGGGGTACGAGAGGGGAAGGCAGGGAGCAGAATACGTGCGGACAGCGGTAAATAAAACGTGACGACAATAGGAGCTGCGACAATCTGTCGTCACGTTTTTATCGTCTGACGACTGTCGTTCTAACTGTTCCCACTGTGACGACAGTTTGTCGTTGTAACGATAAAAAATCGTGAACGACAGTTAATCGTGTCGTGCTATATGTGAACAACTTCATTTAAATATACAAGACACGACACTGTAAACTGCACGACAATCTGTTGTCATGACATAGTGGGAACGCGCCCTAAGGAATAGACAATATTGCGAAATCATTCGTTCTTTCAGTCATTTTAGCAATAGTATATTTATTGGTAGACAAATTTACATGGTACGAATATGAGTAATATTATAACAAGCTTACTTTAAGCTTACATTGAAATAAGATTGTTTTTGGAAAGGTTATGGTAGGCCCCCAGGAAATTATCTGACACACACTACTAAAACCCAACGTCAAACACTATTATGAGAGTTATGCATTGAATATTTGTAAGGAACGTTTTTCATAAATAAATTTATGTACATCTGAAGTTCTACCTCACCAAAAACACCAAGTCCTTGGAGAGCTGACTCTAAAGCGTGCAACATTATAATAATAATAATAATAATATTAAAACGTCTATGCGAAAAACAATTTTTCATAAGTCTAGTTCGTAAGTCTGGTTGCAACGCTTGCAGTATTTGTTAAATGTCATCGCAGAAGTACTTTTACGAGGAACTGTAACTTTTTAAAATCACACGTATAATTTGATATAAGTGGTATTCGTAATACTAATACAGATTCACCCTTAGCAGAGCCAGTTAGCGCAGAAGCTTCGTTAACTTTCCTATGAAAAATCTGGACCCGCAATCTGGTGCCGTTACATAGCTTAGGCGGATTGATATTTCGTAACAACATCACACGACAACATTTATGTCCAAATAGAACAGGGGCCTTACTATGAACTCTTATTACGATTCAGTTTAGGACTTAAAATGAATCGTTGTGAGACAGCGCTACGTGATGTGTATATCACCATCCCATTTTTTTGTCGTTACGAACCTATACTGAACTGTAAAAAGAGTTCATAGCCCCAGAAGAATCTAATGTATGTAAAAGTTCCACAGTGTACAGGACCATCGCTATGGATCATTGAGTGTACGGAACGGTGCTGAATTTGTCCACCTTCAAAACAATCAATGACAATTATACATAAAATAACAATTCCACTGTTTTTTTTAATTTAGTTTATACAGTACTTAATATTCAGGATATACTTTCGATGTTAGAGTACTATTAGTATGCTTATATAGCAACAGTTAATTTCATCGAGTATATAACCAGAAATAGAGACGAAATGTCATTTAATTTGTTTGAAAACTATTCTGCCATATCATTACTGTGACAACTGTGTTTCGATTGACTAGCCCGAGTTCGAAACAATTGACGGCTGTCGTCAACTGTTTCACTTCAAATAGACCAGTTAAACTTTGCTGTAATGGACGAAAATTGCAAAATGACATATTTAATATTTAATTACCGATGAAATGTGATTCCGTTTGTTTTGTAATTAGATGTTATGCTGTTTTTCCCACACCACCGAAAAGAAGAGCCCGGCATTGTTAGAGATATTATCTTTATTATAATAAATACAGAATATTTTTTGGAATATACGGAGACTTACACACAGGTCAGTAGTTGGCCTGTCTATATTTCAGTACAAACAAGAGTTGATTTATAAGAGCTCTATCGCTAATATGTTACCAGGAATATATTGCTCTTATTTCGTCTCTATTTCTGGCTTTATACTCGATGGTTAATGTGTACCTGAGTGAAAAGGGTAAAAATTCAAAATTGACGCCCGTGTCAAAGTAATGTTACAACGCGTTCTATCTTTTAGAAACGAATATCTGAAGATTGTCTTTTTTTTCAGCTTTCGATAATAATATTAATAATGAAATGAAATTCTTTTTTAAATTTCGCCTTGAAAAAAATGCAATCTTCTAACTTCAAAATCTATAAATGTTTAATTTTACATATTATTGATTATGTTGAATGTGATGAATTATTTTAGATGTGTTAGTTTATACGCGTCAAAGACAAGGGACGGTCTTTTTGTGTATTTTTGACAATAGAAAAAAAAAAAGAAGAATGAACAACAATCACATGATTTTGAATGTAAAGAAAACGTCTTCATTGACGCCACACTACATCATAAATCCACATATACCATATTCCTTATTTCACCGAAAACCACTTGTTTTTTTAAAATAATGAGAAACGTATTATTTTCAATAGAGACCATAAAGATGAATTTCCACATTTCTACTTCTAAAATTACGGTACTTTCATACTAAATTTTACTCCCTATTGAGCACTATTTAGGGTTGATTTAAAAAATAACAATGAAACCCCTTTTTGTACCTCTCTGATAAACGAGCTCAAATACATTTGTTCGCATCTCTTAGATTAGTGGTTTAAAATTTTGTACATTTGATTTTGGATCATTCCACTTTGTTAAAAATCCTTCTATATTCGGTGCTTAAAAAAGGACTTATGGTCAAAATTTCAATTTACTTTGAGCGGTTCACCAGTTACACTTTTAAAAGTTTTAAGATATGCACTTACAACTATATCTAAAGATAGCGCTGATTTGGTAAACCCTTATGAGTCTTTAATGATTCTACTCTGTATTTTATGTTAACATGCCAATGGTGTAAAATTGAAATTAAATTCTGCAGATAAAAATATCAGCAGGATTTCATTTCAAAATTATTTCCAGTAAGAAACTCTTCACAAACCAAACTAATACCCACGAGATAATAATAAAACAGATAAGATAGATTGAAGATGAGCTCGAGATACTACGAAACATTTTGACATTGTCTTTTGGAGAACACCACTTGCGCACAAATATAATCCTACAAATACTACTAGGCGAAATGGCTGAGAGGAGTACTCGACAGCGCCCAACTGTTTTAGCAGGGATGAATAATTTATTGCACCAAGTGCTAATGGTAAATAACGAGCGAGATTGCCTCTCGAATCGATTGCGCTGCCAAAATAAAGGACAACGGATTAGATTCACACCGCGAACCGACCATATTACTCAACCCATTTGGAAAGTGGTTTACAGAAAGGAAGAACTATATTCTCGTATTGAATTTTGCATAATAAATTAATGCTATAATTATTAATACAAATAATCAAAGTCAAAGGAAAGTTCCTTCAATCTGACAGGTCTGTAACGAACACAGAAAAATTCGAAAGGTTTGCTGCCCCAATCTATAGCTCAGTTGGTAGCGCAGTCGCCGTGGTATAGTACAGTTGCATGTTCAGGTCCTGTCAAATCGAAGGGATTTTCTTTGTAGTTGATCTTTGTAATTATATCAAAGTAATGGAGTAATATACAAAAAATAAATAAATATCTTTATAGTAAAACATTATAACATTCATTACAATCAATATTATAAATTAATGTTAATTTATTATTTTCTAATACGTATATTTACGACATAACCAGAAATTGTGAAAGATTCTTATTGAATATTTTTATGTAAGCCATTGGAAATTCTTGTTTATAACTATGACTTAGATAACTTAAATAATTTCAAAAGAAACAAACGCGAAAGAGTGAACATCACTCATTTATTTGTTATTTTGGTTACAAAACGAAACGTTTTATAAATGTCTACTACTAGTAATCTCTTCTTAATTAATAAAAATGTAATGATAACAATGTTAATTTTATTTAGAAAACATGTACCTTGCATGTATTCATTTTAAGTAGGTAAGTAGAGAACAATAAGGTAAGAAAACTTTCGAAGGTTCCGGAAGTTTTATTTAAGCGATATAACAAGCGCAAATCCTTTTAAATCTGTAACCCTGGGAAAGTAATTACACAACGAATTTAAAACGAAAACAGCGTAATCCTTTTAATTGAAATAAGATATTTAGAGAGTGTCTCCTCGGTCTTTTGTTCTCTCACACCCTGTAATCACACCTGCCTAGCTAATCAAAAAGGGTTACGACGTGCTGATTAAAAGAAAGGTAAATAATTAAAACCGATTCACGAAAATAATAATTAACGACGGATCCCCGTTAAAATTTAATCACATGCACACATGATGAAAAAGTTTTTAAATATTGAGAGTTGAATCTATTAAAAGTACTTATTTAATTAAAAGTATCTTGTCTTCTCCATGAGAGTATCTAATTTCGTAATTTTTCGATGGAAACTTGTTAACCTTAAACGATCAACGGTATACCACACGGCGTGTGTTATCGCAATGGCTTCGAATATCGACTTGCAAAAAAGCACGTGCAGACCGCTTTAAAAAATAAAAAGCGACGCAAACATAAATTAGTGACGAAAAAATGGCTTCTCCATATAACGTGAGATATGGCCAATATAACCAGCATGATGTACGTTGGATGGGAGTTGCGCGGTCAACATTGATACGCCTTTATGACCCATTTACCTTTTCGGGTGGCGCGTGGCGTTCCCGGCGCCGGCACCGGCGGAATTCCGTCACAGCGCCGTTTAAAATTCACATCGCTTTTGAGCACCGCTAACATGTTTACAGTTTACACTCCCGCCCCTACTATGAGATTTTCTCTACTTTCTCTGTGCTACTATATGCTATATAGATTTTAGTCGTTGGAAACCCACTTGTGCAGTATTTTCTAAAGACGCTACGTATTTAGATTGACAGGTTCTTGCTACGCCGTAGTACGTTACTCGTAGCTTGTAGCACTCCTTACATTTTGTACGTGCCTGTACAAAAGAATTTCATTACAGCAGAGCCAAATTAAGGTTTCTTTAAATTTTCTATATAAGACGTTTTAATATTATTTACTTCTCTCACTCTGATTTGCTTTTTGAAATCTTGTAAGACGTTGCGTTTTGCTTTTCTTTTAGCGGAGAGTGTAGTGAATATGTATTTGTTTTTCCCTCCTATTACATTTGATGTTGAAGTTTAAAAATTAAGGGTACCTGGGCTCTGAAATTCACTACGAATATTTACGTAGTTATATATTTCAATGCAACTTCAAGTAAATTTTATTGGTGCATAAGTGGCCAACTTGAATGTCGGCGAATGCATTGGCGGCAAAGCGAAGTATGGGGCGCGCAGTGAGCACAAAGTGAACACAGCATAATGTAAAAGCTTCGGACTATCATTCTTCATTCTGCCGGCGTGAACTATTCTAAAGGCATTCAACAAATACTTTTGCTTAATACCCTGAGTTTCTTGTTAAATATTATCGAAGAAGCCATTGTTTTCATTTACTGCTGTATTTTTAAACATTTCTTTGAAGATTTGTGGTGAAATTGGATCGCTGTAAACTTAAAACATTTGCGCAATATTTTCTTGTAATTGAAAATACTTTGCGTAAATATTTTTGAAAGACTTAATTTTAACTGAGAATTTGTTTCTTTTTTATGGATTTTATTTGAGTTTTTATTGCCGTGTTCTAGACAAATAATTAATATCTCTTTAGTGATATAGATCTTGGTCAGGTTCCATCAATTTGGGAAGTGAACTTTTCAAAATACATTCTGGTCTGTATGATTTGGGTAATACTTGGGAGTGAATTATGTTGCTCACGTGCTCTTAATATAGGAAATTTCCTAGCTTGAGATCAGGTACTTGATGTGTTGATAAACTATATTTCATTCTTATATAATATATATATATACTCATTGGATCTAATTTTAGGCAACTAAAGAGTTATTAACTAAACAGTTGCGTAGAACAAAATTATAGCTTCCTCTATAGCCTGGCCTGCGAATAGTTTAGTCAAACCATTGCACAGTTTTTGCGCACGTATGCCAATGCTGCGACTAACGATGCGTCAACTTTTTGCGCCTTGCCATTGTCAGTTCACGCCACGGAAACTACTTTTTAATTTTTGACGGTATTTACATCCCGAGCGAATAACGATAGTAACGTTTAAAGAACGATAGGCGACAAAATTGTATTGAAAATAAAATTAAAGATGAAATTATAAATATATATAAGTATCACGAGGACAAAAGGTGCCAATCGTATTTCTTTTTGCACCATAAAATCATTTTGACCCATAATAGACATAATCGTAGGAACACGGTTGTCCGGTAACCATCTTACTCAAATTTCAATGGCGGTGGTTGGGCGATAGCGATAAACCACGTAATGCAGTCGCTATTGAAATGTCAGTAGACCGAAGCTGAGCATTTATAAATAACAAGGCATTAGTGAAGGTGTTGCTCATAAAATAAATTGAAATACTCCGTCGATCAAGATTCGCTGCAGGACGTAGTGGTTGCTCGCAGCCCCAACGATAAATCAACTCGACGCTTTTATGTATAAAAAAGGGAAAAAGACCGGGAAAGTCGTTTATTTGTTTCCAAACTATATTCGAGCGGTTCCCAAGCTTCAATACTTTAATAAAAATCTTGCTCTGAAATTGAAATTTCACATTTCGTCGCACTGGGCAACGCGCGCCGGGAAAATACGGGGAATGGTTGCCGAGAAAAATGGATAACTGTGGAACTTTTCCAGTTGTCAGCTTTAATTAAGTAGATAATGTATGTGATGATAGTGAGACGCGCAAGTGGAGGACATTTACAATAAATAATAAGTTGATACGTTTATGTAAACGGTTACACCTGAATATTTTTATATTAAAAGTATTTATATTATAGAAAATACTTTTCAACGGCTCGATGACTTACATTAGAATACGTTTTTTCGGCTTCTACATAAATTTATGTAAATATTTATTTACTTTGTTTGAAAAATGTTATTTTTAAATTTTTATTGTATTGATATTTATATATTCCGGATCGAAGGAATTTTTTCTAAGTGTTCGATGTTGGTATTAATAATTATACAAATGTTATTATATTCACTGCTAATTCACTGGCTATAATTATATTAATTACAAGTACGTTTCTAAACAGCGTAACGCGCTCGTAGAAAAAAAGTAATTATTACGTTTTCTCTTAATTTCTTTGCGAACCCAATGATCGTGGCGGCCGTTCATAAGAAAAATGAAAAAAGTTTTTGTTCAGCAATTATATTTGCGACCGCTTTGACGTCAGATTAATTCCTTACCTTGCACAGTCTGCTCGAAGTGAGTCCCCCGTGGTTTTTCCACTCGAAAATAATTTATTGAGATTAAAAATAAAAAGAAATTTTATCTTAGACGGTTTTGTTTCAAGACGCTTTACTGCATTGCGGTTAATGAGTTTATAGAGGTTTTTAATCTCGTTTGTTGTCGGGTTAGGTTAGCCAGTGATCGATGAGACACTGTACGTACTTATATGTATACTCTTTATTTAGATCTCAACGCATTGCTGCTGTTTCACAACACGGTTCAATCCACGTTCAATCGCATTAACTGGTATCGATGCTTGTAAAAAGCGTTATTTGCAGTTTGCACTCAGGTATTCCCTGCATCAAGTATTGTCTTTATATTACTGTAAAGTGTCGCAAATGAAGGAAATTAAACTGTGTCAGTAATTCCAGAGCAAAGTCGACGGCAAATACAGAGTTCTATAACTCTTCGATATTTACAAATAAGGCAAATGTAAATTACACATCGCATACTGGTACAAATTCCAATAGGTACTTGCGGTGAGGGCGAAGTATCTGTCGCGCGATGGTTAGGCTGTTATGGATAGGCGCGTCGCTTACCACTAGGACCAAGACTTGTTCATCCCGTTACTTGGTATTATAAAAAAAATCTTTTAGTCTCAGCTTTGTCATTCATGTCAGCCATTGTAGTTTTGTCAATAGGAACCAGTGGGAATATTAACAGGTGGCACCAGTACCTTTCTTTTAACCATCAAAATAAAACTCTGTTTTAACCAATTCCAACATTGGCACTGTGTTTTGTATCGCTCTTTAGAGCGTTTCCGTCGCGGCGTATGCGAGGATAAGTTTCAGGAGCACCAGAAAGCGTATGATAAATTCCAAAACCAATGGCAGGCTATCATTACTTGGCCGTCTGGTTACTGTTTGATGAACCTAGAGGACATTGACCGAACTAGGATACCCGTTGTCGGATCCCAAAATCTCAAGTACCGACTACAGATACGCCTAGGGCTTCATTCACAGGGCATTGTACTGCACGACTTTTTGGAGTATAATTCTTACTAAATAAACTGTGCGCATGCTTGATACATTGAACCTTTCATACGGTGTTCATACTGCAAAAAAAAAAACCGCTAAATACATTTATCGAATACTCACCGGATTTGTCAAGCAAACCGAATAAACTTTAACCAATCGGATTGCAGTAGCGCAAAGTACTACACCACCTCTTTTACACGGCGTGATGTCCCACGTTTTTTTTATTGAATAACAACCGAACCAAATCGTATTTATTTTATATAAACTCTAGTTATCTCCATGTTTTACATTGTCAAAACTATTTATGGACATCCGAATGATATTGGAAAACTTAATTTCATAATTTCTGAAATTTTCATAAAATTTATAAAAATGTTTTTTACGCACTGTTTTTTTACTTATGCGATGATTTTAATACCTTCTGTGACACTGAGGTTTAAATCGCAAATAAAAGTGCAAAAAAGCGTGCATTCGTCATAGACGTATACTCAGGTTGATTGATGTATGAATACTGCGGCTATTCGTTTTTTAGACGAATGAATACGTATCGAGTTGCCCGCTGTTTATCCGTTTAAAACCGAATAAAGCAAAAAACGTGCAGTACAGTGCTATGTATATGTAAACAAAGCCTCACAGTCGATAACTACAACTGGGATTTTATAGGGCTTGACACATCAGAATATAAAAGAATACGCTTAAAATTAATTTCCAAATCACACAATTAAATTAGAATTTCTACTCTATTAATTTCTGTTTTGATGCAATGATAAGCCACTATTTCTATTATAGTTTCTTAATCTATAGTTAGACTATTTCTATAAAATTGGGCAGCAGTAAACTATACACGATCCGATTAATTATTATAAAAGTTGAATTACCCACGTAACATCATAAGCTTTATACATATAAACTCAAACCTAAATACCAGATACATATTATGAAGAAATAATAAATTATAATAAAATAATTCACGTAAATATTTATTGTGTGAAATAAATAAATGAAATTTACTCTTTCAATAAATAAATCAAATTTTGTTCTTTAGGTGGAAAGAAGACATAGTCAAAGTCTCGAGGCGCATATAGATCACACCAGCATCGGATCATGGTGGATAACACAAACTGAAGGCAACCAGC
The DNA here is from genome assembly GCF_003589595.1 of Hyposmocoma kahamanoa. NCBI lineage: Eukaryota > Metazoa > Arthropoda > Insecta > Lepidoptera > Cosmopterigidae > Hyposmocoma > Hyposmocoma kahamanoa. The sequence continues at coordinate 14,390,710 of NW_020653200.1, read as the reverse complement.
AGTGGCTGAAATTGGAAGTGCGAATGAAGAGGAATTTGGAATAAAATATTGTGCCAAAACAAAAATAAAGGACCAATAAATTGAAAAGAATGGCGATAGTTTTTTTATCATAAACGAAATCAACTGTTCAAAAAAGTTATTGTTGTAAATGATTAATGTAAAGTTATCCAGAAAAACTCTCTACATGATTAACGACTTTTGGTGTTGTCTATACCGATGTAAGTAGAGTTATTTCGCACATTTGCCTAGTTACTTCGAATGAATCTTAAATTTATGATTAATTACCTACTTATACAAACTAAGGCAATTGTTCGACTTTAATTGTGATAGTAAATAAAAATAAAATAAAGTAATTTTATTTCAGAGACCGAGTTACAGTGCTTATAAATTAGTGTTAGTAGATATTTTTTAAATCACATTGCCACATGGGAGAGGTAATCCTATCAGCTACAGTTTGTAGGATGCTGTTGGGGCTGTCCCGTACTGTGCGAGTCAGGGTTGATTGCTTCATCTTTTCCGGAGGATGGCAGCAAAACCATCCATCTTATACTCTTGCAGAATCGAGGCATCCTCGACGCACTGCAGAATCGAGGCAGTCCCAACATGATCCTAAAAATATTATTGTACTGTACACATATGATCTTCAGCAGCCGTTTGGTGTAGTCAAACCATAGTCTCCCGGTGTAGAAACTTTGACAGTAAGCTTTAAAAAGCATTGTTTTTACTTCTTCTGTACAAAGATAGTGTCGATAAAATTGTTATTTTGCCTTAATTCTACTCTTATTGTTAAATTTGTCTTCGATGAAGACGTGGTTTTCTTGGTGTAAAAATGTACTATATATACTATACGAGTATTTACTGTGCAGTTGTGAACAACAGAATCGTTGTTAACCTTATTTTAATTGCAGGATGTAGGGCTTGAATTTTATTTTGGTGACTAATGTCTTTTTTTTTTATATAGTATCAAGTGACAGGGCGAACACTAGTCCATAACAGTTGCAGTGCTACTCAGAGCTTTAAATCGCAAAGATCTGAGGGGCACTGTCACTGTCCTCGTCACCCTGAGACATAAGTTAACAAGTCCCATGTGCCTGTAATTTCACCAGCACCCTTACCTTTCAAAACCGGAAAGCATTAATGCTGACATTAGTGGCAGTACTTCCCTGGACGAGCTCTTTCACAAGGAGCTCTACTGCTACTAACATATTAAAATATACAATAATTATTTTGATTAGGCAAGGTAAACAAAATATGAAATTAAAACGCAAAAGTCACTAGACACCAAGTCAAACTCTGTAAAAATAGTGTTCGATACAGTCAAAGAGTGCAATGGTCCGAGAAAGTGAATCGACACTCCTCACTTGAAGTTCTGAGGTTTACTTTTTAATTTATTTTTCTTAGTTGTTCCGTTTCGTAAAGAAATTTTATAATATGGCATTTTTAACAGACAATGTTTCTTAAAAATGGTTTGAATTTAATGATACAGTTAATGACTGAATAATAATTTCTGAGGAAACTTTAAATTCACTGGTGACTTGAAAAATGATCAAATTGCATTGCCTTTCTTATTTATTAAATGAATAGTTGATTCTTAAACTAAATAACCACGACAATGTAAATTTATTTATAAAGAGCAATCCAGACAGAGTTTAACAAGAAACACTAAGTAGCTTACTAACATTCATTAACGGGGCATCTGTGTTTGACATATTCATTATCAACTAAGTTTTCGTGGCCACCTACATTGAAATATAAACGATAAAATGTAAATTGTTTTCACAACAAATTTTAATGGATAGACTAATTGCCGACGTGTACCAGAATGAGCAATTTCTAGTATTATCGTTTTTTGCTAAATAATATCCAAGTTCGTCATTAACTGAACACACGGTAATTGACAATTTAATTTGTATATAAATTAAAATTGTCAGTTATCATGTAAATTAGATTGTCAGTAATTGAGATTATATTTTATTTTAGCTTTAAGTTTTGTGAACCAACACGAGAAAAAGAGGTTTATTTATGTAATGCAGTACAAACGACTCGAAACGTTAACGACGTGAAGTTCAATTAACTAATATCGAACTTAACGTTTTTTGTTAGCCCGATTCCGATGTAGAAATTGTCAGCTTTGTGGACTAGAACGTTAGATGAATGAATAATCATGAGTGGCGATTTCCATTGGAGAAGTTTATCTATCGCAAACTATGGAGGAATCAGTAGCATGGTTTAATGTAACTGTACACATAATATATTGACACACTTGCGGCAATATGATGTTATTAAAAACTAAAAAAGGTCCTACACAAATACACGTACACGAATTGTCCAAACTTGATCCACGATAATGTTAGTTGTTCCAATTTCAGAATCCGAATTTCGGGAAGTACCTAGTACGTATTTTCAAAATTCTTATAAGATAGGCGCACTGTAAGTTTTCGGAATGAATAAGAAAAAAATACTATAAATGATCAGAAATGAATTTTTTTGTTTCTCAAAATATTCTCCGTTACACTTTCCGTGCACTTTTTCATACGAATGAACTAATTTTAAAAATATTTATGCCACTCCTCCGTGACAATCTCTGAAACATATTTTTCATACTCTTCTGTCTGTCTGTCTTCTTCCTCTTCAGGTGATGAAAATCATTAACCGCGTAACTGGTTCTTAATTTTTGGAAACAAATAAAAGTCACAAGGTGCCAGGTCGGAACTGTACGCGGGATGTCTCATAAGGTCAACGTTGTTCACCTTCAAAATTTCATTTGTCTGTCTGGCCGTGTGAGAACTGGCATAATCATGGTGCAAGATGATACGGCGTTTACGGTTATTTTTTGAGTTTGACAATAACTTCTGACAAACAAATGGTCGCGTACCAATCGCTATTCATGGTACAACGATTCTCCAAAGCAACAGTAGCCACGTGTCCAGTTTTATTAAAAAAACAAGCAACCATCCTCTTAGAGGCACTTCAAGCAATCATCCTCTTTGGTTGGTTTCGGCTCATCTCGAAAGACCGATACGCTCGATTGCTGCTTTGTTTTGGGATTGTAACTATAAATCCATATTTCGTCACCTGTTACTATATCTCGCACGAAATTTGACGACCCTTCGTTGAATCTGGTAAGCATGGCATTGCACCAGTGACACGATCCGCTTTTTGAGTCTCAGTCAAATTGTGTGGGTTCCACCGAGAGCACAGGTTTTTCACACCCATATGTTTGTGTAGTACTAATTACATTTGACTCATACCTATGCCTAAATATGCCCGAATCTCATGGTATGTTACATGCCTGTCTGTTTCGATCATACGGCGCGCAGCAGCGATGTTTTTGTTGTTCACAGCAATGAACGGGCGACCATCACGAAATTCGTCACTGAGATTTACATTGCGTTTGAATTCTGCAAACCAGCTGTAAATAGTCGTCTTGCATCACCATGCAAGACGACTATTTGGAGCACCCTCCATTGCCAAAAGCAGTTTGAAGCCGAGCGAAGCTCCGCTGAGCTGCTAGATTACACTTAAAGTCGTAGAAAATCATACTACGAAAATTTTCACGAGTTAAATCCATGGTGATGTAGACAACCAATTTCTAAAATGACGCCATAATGTAAAAACAAGTGGCAGTCAGATGAAAAAAACAAACTATATTCTACAGCCAAAGAGTGCCATTTTCAGATGTTGTAATTACTTTTTAAATATTGTTTATGTGAGTGATTGTTTAAGTGCGCCCTATGTAGTTCAAACACAGCTGGCTACCATCCGTGACATTATTTGTGTCCAGAGTAAAAAAATTGACCATTTGATTATCCACTCCGTCTGTTTTATATTTAACATATTTTGATATAAGAGACTGAAGAAGATTTAACATCACTTGAAAACTGTGATAAAATAATGTTGACAAAGAAGTCAAACAGTGCAATAGTCTAAAAAGTGACCCAGCACTCCTTACTTGAAGGCCAGAGGTTAAATTTTTTAAATTTTGTCTTAGTTATTCCGTTTCAGTAAAGCCATTTCTGAGTTTTAAAATTATTATAACATGTGGCCGTAAACGGACAACATTTGAAAAAAAATTTTGATTTATTTGTTGTGATTTATTTGATTAATTTTGTTTTAAATTTATTTATAACCTACAATCCAGATAGATTCTAACAAGATTCTAACTAGTTTACGAATTTTCGTTAACGGGGCATCTGTGTTTGACATGTTCATTATAAAAGTGCTCGTGGCTATCTACGTTGGAATATAAAATACAATGTTAATTTAACTACCTCCGTGGCCGAACGATTACCGTGCCGGACTGCCACACAGAGGTCCCAGGTTCGATTCCCGGGCCGGGAGAAATATTTGTATAGCCTACATTTATTTCTCTCGTGCGTTTGGATGTAATTTGTGGTTGTCTATATGTATGTCCATCGCACCCGCGACACAGGGTTTCCTAGCGCGGGGCATGTTGCGTGTGTGTGTTATTATAATTGTTACAAATTTTAATGACAAACTGAAATATTTTCCGTTGTGTACAAACAACATCTAACTAGTATATTTAGTTAGTGATGAACTCAACGTTAAGTAAATACTCGAAAATTGACTTTTTAAATTTCTTATATAACTTAGATTTTATTTTTATGGCTTTAAGTTTACTGGAGTCGTAATACGGATAAAAATAAGTGTCAAATGTGAGTTATACGAAAAAGAAGTTTAAAAATTTGTAATATTTTTAATTTCCTTTGCATAACCTACGTCCATATCTAAATTACGACCGCTGTTGAAATTGCTTTTCTTAAGATAAAACCGAGGATTTTTTAAATTAATACATTTTCATAATTATATTGAGGTTGGAGCTATGAAATATGTATCAAAGCATTTCTCGACTCATCAATTTTCAATGCGAAGCTAAGAGGATTGAGATAATTGAATTTTGGTTTAGTTTTTATTATGTGAAAACAAAAATATCGAGCATGATGACATAGATATTAAAATCGTCCAATGTTCTGAAAGTATTTCGTTGTGGTTGTTTTTCCAAAGCATCTTACTCAATAATGATTATGAAATTTAGGCAAAATCTTATTAATTTTCGTCATGTTATGGTTATCGCATAATAGTTTATGGGTCGATGAACTGGTCTATTTTACTGTAATTCTTTTTTCTTTGTGAATGTAAACTTTAGTACATTTTTACATTATATTTTTAGGTACATTTAATAACAATTTTCATATAATTTTGTTATTGATTTTTCATTGGTTTGTACAAAACAGAAATAATAGTTTGTGGTGAAAAACCTAAATTTATATTACGTAAAAACAAACATACATAGTATAGGCCACTTTAAAAATGAAATCATAGTCTTTTTAGTGTCAGATTCGGATAAGTATACCTCAAAATATACCAAATTTAATTCTGCTATTATTCTCTTGTTTTCGTTTTGGTTAATTCGCTTCGAAATCAAACATGAATATTGCTGAAATTCGTGCATTTTTTTAACACTATCTTCGATGTAGCTTCAATGCAGTGCAAATGACTAGAAACGTTAACGAAGTGAAGCCAATGCAACCAAGATACAATGTTGCATTTTTTGTTTACCCGATTCCGTAGCAAACATTTTCAGCTTTGTTTACAAGAGCTTAAACTGAATAAAGATGAGTGGCGATTTCTATTGTTGAAGCCTATCTATTGCAAACTACGGAAGAATCAGCTGCATGGTTTAATGTAGGTATACCGTAGCTATACACATAATATAGAGCCATTTGCGACAAAATCTGTTATTAAAAACAAAAGAGGTACTACACGAATTGTCCGAAATTGATCCACGATAACGCTAGATTGAAATAGAAAATTTTGTCTTGAGAAAATATACATCAGATTTATTTATATTAAATTTGTCTCCTCGTGATCTAATCATAGATATAGAAAAAAAGGGATCTAATCGATCAAATTTCAGATTTCGTATTCCGGGATATAATAAGTATTTTCCAAATTACAGATAAGTATACCTTAAAATATATCATGGATAATTAATCATCGATATCTTTTCAATATTTAATACTTTTAAATATAGAACAGTGGAAAAGCCTTTACTTAACATCAGTGTATATTTCTAACCGTGAAATTAAAATGTATACCTATTTGAAATTCTACAAATGTGAAAACTCTAAGAAAATAATTTTAGCACATGAATAAAAAAATCAAGTGATCTAGAAATTGATCGAACACTGATCACTAACATAAAACTCTGAGTTAGACATTTTTTTAATTTTCTTAGTTGTTCCATTTTAGTAAGACATTTTTTAGAATAGAAGTCGTTTATTACTATTCTAAAAAAGTCTTACGTTTTTGAGTTTTGCAATTATTGTGATATGTAAACGGACAATATTTGTTTAAAAATAGCTTGAATTTCGTAAAGAATGACACAAAAATGAATCGATGGTAATTTTGAGAAGTCATCAAATCTAACGTTGAGTTAAAAAGTATTCCGATTGCATTTTTTATTATAATGAAAGAGGCAACGCAACGCCACGGGAGGCGCGCGGCACTCGTGCACACATACAAGTCACACTGCTACGTTAGTATCGAGTTACTCTACTTGTCTTATTATAGTACGCAAGAGGACACACTGCCGAACATACCATCACCATTTTACAGGAGGTCGATTGAAGCTCTTTTCTTCCTTCGTTCAACGGACTTGGTCCTTAGAAACGTCTGCTTTATTCGCAATTTGGAGTGCAGCTTAGAGCTTTAAATCGCAAAGAACTTAGAGGCACTGCCACTGCGCCTGTCGCTCTGACACATAGTCAACAAGTCCCATGCGCCCGTAATTTCATCAACAAGGGTAAGGCCCTTCAAAACCGGAACGCAGTAATGCTCACACGCAGTACTGCTTGGCGGCAGAAATAGGTAACGTAGTTACTAAATAAGCTTCCATTAAAATAACAAAAGTGTATTGATAGCTTATATTTATGAAATAAATTTTATTTAATCTTACATTATTTTTGTTTGAATTGAATATAGAGCAGCAATTTTTTTATACTTGAACTCCTATTCTAATGGAGTTACTAGTATTTTTTTTCTTATAAAGGTATGTAAGTTTTTGTCTTTTTTTAGTGTATAACAGTACAAAACGGATCAGATATACTTAAATGTATTTTTTGTTGTGGTATATGCTGGAGGCGGGTGGGTGATCCTTAAATTTTATAGAAAAACTTTTTGTATAAAATTTAAATAATTTATTGTAGTAGTAAGTCAAAATATACAGGTAAGGCCTGTATATCTATTATCTATATTGTCTAAAATTAGATCATAAAAAAATTCTTAAATACCCAATGTATTTGGTGTTAGAACCATAATCAATATTCAAAAAAATCAGAATTGCGAGTTGTCATCATTTAAACGGTGAAACGGGGCTTAATATAATTTTATTATGAGAATACCATGGTTATTTGCGTCCATATTAAGATACGGTATAATATTCTGGGGCAACTCAGTTCTCAGAACTCAGTTCTCAAGGCACAAAAAAGATGTGTCAGAGCAATTAGTCGATTGAAGAGAACAGATACCTGCAAACCATATTTTAAAGATCTTCGACTACTGACTGTTCCTTCATTTTATATCTACGAAACTGCCGCGTATGTCCGAATGCACTCGTACTTGCTCACACGAACTCTGAAGATAAGACGACATGACCAACTTCGTTTGAAAGCCTGTAAAACTACCTTCATAAAGAAAAGTATTTTTGTAATGGCACCAAAAATTTACAACAATTTACCGGAAGCATTAAGGTCTGAGAAAAACATGCTATTTAAAAAACAATTAAACAAGTTATTGACTAATAAAATGTACTATACAGTGTCTGAATTTTTAAATGATAAATCCCTAAATTCATTGTCTAATTTTTGACATTGGACGTTATTGACGTTATTCAAGTTACGATATTATTTGGACATCTAATTACCATTGAAATCGACCCATGTAACTATCATCGCGTTTAAATTCTGACCGACTTATTAAATCCATGTGTGCACGCTCATGTAATATTATTGAAAAACGAAACATGTTACATCTGCTTTAGACTGTCGAAGTGCATGTGAGTGAATGTATTCAATATTTGTATATCTACTATTTGGCCGGACACAGTGAAATTATAGGTATTTTGTACATGTCAGCTTCTATATAACCTGTGTTTCCACAAATAATTGAATTATTATTATTATATCTTGTACTCGACTGATGGTCGGATATTTGGAACCAGGTGACGGGCCTTAGCCAAGTATTCTGGTTCGGTTGTGGTATTGTGAGGGGATGTGAGTGAGTGGTGATTTTTTGTGGAGTTTGTTGAATCAGGTGTATTTAAGAAACGGCGGACTATCGAGCATGTGTCTAGTACAATTGACTTTTGTAGACGCATGTAGGTTTTAGGGTGCTGTTCTATCATTTTTAAGGCGGTATAAAGGGTTTTTCGATATGATACCAGTTAACGAAATTATAATGGGGACTATCTTAATGATTTCTTGGTGCCACATCTGTTTGATTTCGTCTGCTAAAGGTATGTATTTTTTCTGTGTTTCTGTTTTAAGTTGTTTGTATTGGGAACGGCAATATCTATGAGGTAGGTGGTCTTTGTAGATTTAACAGTTAGTGTTATATCAGGTCTGTTGCTGAGGATAGTGCGGTCGGTGACGATGTCTCGGTCCCAATAGAGTTTTATTTTATTATTTTCCAGCACATTTTTCGGTTTGTATTTGTAGTAGGGTGTATATGCTTCTGTCAAACTATGTTTGAGTGCAAGTTGTTGGTGAATGTATTTGGCAACATTGTTATGGCGGTGTGTATAATCTTTGTTGGCGAGTACGCTGCAACCTCCTGTTACATGATCTATAGATTCAGTGTATTGGTGGCACAACGGCATTTGTCGGTTTCTATTGACTCTTTTAGGATATATTTGGAGTAATTTCGTGTTTTATAGCTGCCAGGAATCCTTCTGTCTCACTAAATATGTTTCCTTTGGTAAGCCAGGTGGTTGATGCAGTTTGGTCTATGTGATCTTCTTCCAGTTGATGGGGATATTTGCCGTGAAGTGCTTTGTTCTTCCAGTTTTCTAACTTCTGTTCTTGTTTTAGAATTCTGGTTTTTGGGTCAAATTGGTTATTGTTCAATTGTAGAGGTGATCCAGAATGAGGTAAGAGTACTATTGCTTTGTGTAGTGTGCTGTCGTTGGCTTTTCTGATGAAATATGTTCGCAGCTTGTCTATTTGGGTGTAGTGTAGGTTTTTAATGTCGATGAATCCGCGACCACCTAATTTTCTTTTCAGTGTAAATCTTTGTACAGCAGAGTGTATATGATGAATGTTGTGTCTATTGCATGTTGTTCTAGTTGTGGTGTTGATGGCACTAAGCTCAGTATCGGACCATTTAACGATTCCGAAAGAATACATAAAGATGGGGATGGCGTATGTGTTAATAACTTTGACTATATTTCTGGCGGATAATTGGGTACTGAGTATTTTATTTAGTCTCAGTTTATATTTAGTTTTATTATTATTATTAAGTTTATTTTAAACTCTCGCCTCTCCCAAGGCCTAAAAGACTAATTTTGAATTTTTATTATTATTATTATTATTGTTATTATTATTATTATCGTATTTATTTTAAACTCTCGCCTCTCCCAAGGCCTAAAAAATTATTTATTATTGTTGTTGTTGTTGTTGTTGCTGTTGCTGTTGCTGTTGCTGTTGCTGTTGCTGTTGCTGTTG
>NW_020653200.1:14368119-14380957 GCF_003589595.1 Hyposmocoma kahamanoa | reverse complement strand
TGTTGCTGTTGCTGTTGCTGTTGCTGTTGCTGTTGCTGTTGCTGTTGTTGTTGTTGTTGTTATTATTATTATTATTTTTAATATACTTTTACTTCTTGCAAGAAAATATATAATTAAATATATATATAATTAAAATAATTTTGTAATAAATTTATTAGACATAACTGTAAGCATATTTTGAGCTTTGTTATGTATATTATAAAGTTGTAGAGCGGTTTATGACCTTTGTTCTTTGTAATGAAGTAAAAGTAATTAAGATTTTATGTTATTTGCGCAAAATTTTGGGAAGCATAAAAACGCTTTCACATGAAAGTCGGTTTTAAACTTACTTATCTTTAGAGGATACTGGATAAAAATTGTATTTTATTTATGTAAATTTACAACAGTTCCTTGCCGTATTCTCTGAATATGGAAGCAGTTTTTTTAGTTTTAGTCTTAGCGCCAACAGTACGTGATGTTTCGCATACTTGAAGCTCAGTCCGCAATTTTCAAATTCGTAGAAAAATGCCATAATTTAACAAAATTATTTAGCGAAATGTTATTTAGCATAAGTAGCAACTTTGGAGTATAAAAGTGATTGTGTGGTGGTGTTTCATAACATTGTTAAGTCTATTCTATTTGATTTTAATCATTTTGTCGACTTTTTCTTGGAGAAAGTCACTAGGCGTTAATCGTTTGACGTCGTTTAGCTATTGCCGCTAGATGACAGCACATTCAATTAAATTCAATGTAAAATCAAAATGTCGTGACTTGCAATAATAGGCATAGAACTTTCTACGATAGGCCAACTGGGTAACGCTTAAATCCAGAATTGGTAAGATCTTGAAATTAGGAGCTACGACCAATTATTATCAGGATTTTATAGTGTTTAACATTATGATAGTGTGAGTTTTGTTGACAGCGATTCTGATAGTAATCGAAGCTGAGCTGGGCCTTTTATTGCTTTATTTTTCTACTGTGATAGCAACAATGTACGTATATAACATATTCTATTTTTATTTTTTCATGGAATAGAATTAATTAGGTAATTAATTATATTCCATGTACATATCAAGGTATATTAATATAGGTATATGTATATAGGTACATGCAATAGAATTTTGTTATTAATAACCATGCCTGGAAGAAGAATAACAGTATAACTTTTGTTTGATTCATTTCTTTTTTCTATATACATACTATATCGTTCATGTGTGTGGAATAATAAAAGTTAAACATTTTTACGAAAATATGCTAGAGGATCGTGTCATTAATTTCACTCGGACACTAGTCTTGCCACGGTCTAGACACTGAAGTTAACAATAATAAATACATTATTTTGAGTTGCTATCCTACTGTGCCACTCCGGCCTTGATAGAAAATTATTACGAAGGCTGTACCATACACCAATCATGTAAGTATTTTGCTGTTTTTTCTAGACAATTTTAACAAAGTTTTTAGTGGGATTACAGCATCTTAGTTTATGCTTTATTTATTCATTTGTACTTATGGTATTTATATAACAATACTACCTACCTCCTCAAATTAATATCAAATTGTCATCTTTTTTCGTGCCAATTTTTGGTGTTCAATATTTATCATACCAAAATTTGGTTCGCAATCTTAAGGTCGGATTGGATGAAATTTAGGCGACGCCTTTTGAATTAATTAAAAAGAAACAATTGATCTTTCCAGACTCTTTACGTTTGGAGTGATTATTTTTTATTATAGCAACCATAAACGTTATAAGAAGTTACAATTAGTGTAAACATGTCGCAGTATTGTGCCAACATTAAAATGGTAGTTAAATAATAACTGAAGAATTCGGAACGTGATTTAATCAAGCTTAAATTGAGTTAACTTGAGTGTGAATAAGATTTGTTATAAAGTTAAATATTTATCTTTTTACTGACAAAAAACACGATGAATAAAGAAATCTAATATGCTAATCAGTAGCAAAAATTCTCTATGAATAAGTATAGAAATGTTGGAATTTGAATTTCCCTATACTCCCAAGTGGTTGTATCAGGACGTCTTGACAACAGCAAAAAGATCCGGTACTCTGCTTCGCCAAATATGTTGAATGAACAACAGTAGAATGTGCAGATATTTTCACTAAAGGTTTTAACCAAACCCTCGTTTGTTCACCTGCGAGACTCTTAAGATGCAAGCGCGCGTGCTTGAGTGTGTGTGTATGTGTATGTGCATGCGTGTGTCTCGCAAGTGCATATGGGTATATAAATGCGAATAAGAATGCTCGCGCGGCTGCTTTTCGTGAGCTTGTGAGTGTGCGTGCGTGTGTGGATGGATACCTGCGTGTGCATATGCGTGGTTTTCTGCATATGCGTGGGCGTGTGAGCGTGTGAGTGTGAGTATGCCCGTGGGTGTACCTGCGCGCTTGCGTGATAGTGTGTACGTGCGTATGTGTAGGCATGAACGTGTGCCAGTGCGAGTATGTGTACTAGAGCGGGTATTTACGTGTGAGTGTGTGCTTTTGTTTCTCTCTCAGTCTGCGAGTGTGTGTGTGTGTGTGTGTGTGTGTGTGTGTGTGTGTGTGTGAGCGCGCGCGAGCGCGTGTGCGTGTGCGTGTACATGCGTGCGTGCGTGTGTAAGTGTGTGTGTGAGTCTGTGTATGAGTATGTGTGTACGTACGAGCGTGTCTTTGTGTGAACATACGAGTGAACGCGTCTTTGTGTGTGATTGTGTGTGTGGTGTGTGTGCGCGTGTGTGTGATGTGTGTGCGTGCGTGTGTGTGTGTGTGTGTGTGTGTGTGTGTGTGTGTGTGTGTGTGTGTTAGAGAGAGAGAGAGTTTGATTGGGCGTGTGTTTGTGTGCATGTGCTTTTGAAAAACAAACATACGCGTTTTATATCCGAAAAATAGTTTAATTTCAATATTATATTATTACAATTTTATAATTATTTTACTTTTCAATGTAATTTCAGCTTTTAGACTCGAGTTTACATTAATTTTCAAATATCTTTCTTCATGTTTAATTTTAGAATTTAGAATTTTAATAATTTTAAATTTTTCAATTTCAAGTTGGTATGGTTTTATTATATAATTGAAATTATTTCTGTATTTTTATTTATTGCTCGCACATTTTCAAAATCATAAAGAACAGGATTGAAATGATAAGGAAGTCATTAATAATTAGGCTATTTTCTTGCATTCACAATACTAAGAAAAAAGTTATTTAAAGCTATTTCTGACCTGCGTCATTGAAATTATAGTATTGCGTTTCTATTTTCTTTTTAATTCGGAGTTATATTATTAGTTTTCTCAATGAGAGAGAGAGAGAGTGTGCGCGCGCGCGTGTGTTTGTGTGTGTGTGTGTATGTGTGTGTGTGTGTGTGTGTGTGTGTGTGTGTGTGTGTGTAAATAAAATAAAATAAAATACATTAAAAATCAACTGTAATAAACATAAATACAATTGCGTGATTTGAAACTTTAAGATTTTTTAATACTGGTTTTTAATACATTATTTCAACGTGACCAGCTAAATAATAATGTAATAAATTTTGTAAGCGAGGTCTTAGATTTTCGCGATTATTACACATTGGATATTAAAGCTTTTTTCGATTAACTGGCAGAACATAGGTCCTGTAAAGGGTCCGAAACATTGGTTTGTTTGAAAAATAAATATAAACGTTTTCAATCCGTACAAATATAGTTTTGAATTTTGGTATTTTTCAAAGACAATTGGCCTGTTATTTTAATACCTTATTTGACATAGAAAATGTGATAGCCTTACGGACAAACGCGTCAAGCAATTATTTGTTCATTGTTGCATCACGACATCCAATTATTTAAAACTTAGAGTAAGTAATCACCGAATAAATTATTTTGCTTTTTTATAATTAAGATCGTTCGTCAAAACAATTATTCATTTTTGGTCGAAAAAGGAAAAGTACTATTTTTTAATAGTTACACTGTTTTTCATATTTATTTATATTTTATCACGTCAAATCAAATTTATTCAGGAAATTAGTATATTCTTCTAATTAAAAAGTCACATATATGACAACAATATTGATTATTTTGATGTTTTAGAATAAATCCGTTAGAGTTTTGTATTTGATTTAATTTTTTCGATATCAAGCATTTTTGTACGTTCTTGTAACATAACACAGTTACAGTATATAACAGTAAATTATGTAAAAAATATTGCAATAATTTAAAAATGTATTTTCTTTTTTATTTATCATCGATACGATTGATAAATATATTTAGATACTTCAAATAATAAAACAATAAAAATCACGTTTTGCAACAATATTGTTGGAAAATAAACATTTAATTCAATTATGGGTAAAAATATGTTGTAAAAACGCAATTCAAGCATATTTTTTAATAAAGGTTTTCAAAAATTCGCAAAATTAAATTATTAAATAATATTTCATAATTGAACAATAAAATACAGTCGCGATCGAATATTACATAGTCAATAAAATCACAATAATAACGGTACAGTTTTAAAAGTTTCAAATCACATTAGCACAATATAAATTTCAAGAAACACAACATTCATTTCATCCTTTAACCCTTTCTCTCAAACAAGACCCATAAAGCTTACCTTTTTGAACTACCACTGCTCACAGCCCGGCACCCACAATCTCACTTGGAAAAGTCATATTTCCCAACAAACACTCATATGAGTCAAATCGCGACGCGGTATTTAAGCAAGTGTATTACACATTACCACGATGATTCGAGCAGGCTAACGGAGAGACTAGAAGAGCGACCACATCTGACGGGATCAGACGTGGATGTGGGTCCTACACAGTGCCGCCGGCCCATTTATGCTGTGTGGGGTGGAGACGCGCAGGCGTCCAGCACCCTGTTGCTTCTTAGTAATGGGAAACGCCTTATCGATGTTTGCTCATCCAGGAACCACCCGCGCACCAGGTTGCCTTATTACTGGAGACAACTTGAGTTACTGCATCGTATTTTTTTAACTTCCTATATTTATATCGTTTATCGTTTCCGGTATATGTGTATGGACGGAAGAGCGATTTTACCTGAAACAGTTTAAAAAAGAATAAAAGTTATATTTTTCTTTAAATTATATATTGTTGACAATTACAAACAGCAAAAGTATCAAAAAACAGTGCTTCCTGATTTTTTAATATTTAAAAAAATCATTATTTCCGCGTATTCTTTACATTTAACAAAACATTGCAGCGCAATGATTATATAATATCGATAAAAAAATTATAGAACATTTTCATCGATATCGTTACGGCGGTGTGCCCATCACTAGCTGACCCACCCCTACACCCCCACAACCTGTAACACCCACCTCCCTATCGTTTAAACACTGACTTATCAAAAAAACTTATGTTTAAGTTGCACGTTGCTACAAGTTTTGCCACTGCGTTGTAGCGAGGGTGGTCGGACAAAGCTTATAATCATTTTTTTTTGTTTCTATCCATTTCTAATTTTACAGCGCAGCCGGGGGCCTGTAGACATTCGAACATCTTTACATTGTATATAAATCAGTAAAGTTTTTATACAGACTCCAAATACCTTTTTTAAACCAATTTCCTGTTGACAATTTTGTCGTTTTCCTTTGACGTCTACTCTCTACTTCAGTCGGTTGTGGTGATGATACATTTAAAATACTAAAAGACAGAACTTGTTTTATCGGCATGGTTTAATTAGTTATTGTTAAGTACTTGTTACATATACGTGAAGTTGTCTTATTTAGCCTTTTCAGTATTGTTGCAAGTAAAGTAGTCTCATTTATACTTTTAGCTTTAAAAGTATTTTTACAAAGATCTTCTATAATTTGTGTAAAGTATTTTTTTCCTTTGTAAAGTGAATATTTCATTTGCGTCTGTTTTTCCAGATTTGATTTTCTTTTGCAAGCACTATATAGTTTTATCGATATTATCAAAATCACTTAAATGCCAGATATTACTGTTGACATATTTAAAATGAATGTGATTATATATTTCAAAATGTACTATATTATGATATGTACGTATTTTAGGCGGAATGTAACAAAAAAAATCTATAATGGTAATGAATCGTTGGTTTTTAAGGGCTTAATCTCTTTGATTTCAGTTTTACTCGTTTTCTCGTACCTTCTAGATATAATTATTGTAACAGAGATTAAACCTTAATCTCTCAAGCAGAGAACGTCGGTTCGAATCCGAGTTCGCATCTCCAAGTTTCTCGGATTGTGCGAAATTTAATTCGAAATTTATCATGAGTTTTTCGGTGATGGAAAACTGTGTGATGAAACCCGCACGTCGAAGAAGGTTCAAAACCCTTGGAAGTCGTGTGAAGTGACCAACCCGCATTGGGCCAGCGTGGCCAAGACTCTCCTCTGTGAGGAGACACATGCCCAGCAGGGGCCGTATAATTGGGTTGATGATGATCATGAGGGTGATTAAAAACGTTTTGTCTTCGTCACGCACAACACACATTTACATACAGAATGAAAATTTGTATTCATGTACATTGGTAGATGCAGCCAAGAGCACATCACACTCATTGGATTTTGTATAGTGTTTGTTGCAATCGTAATAGAGTTGAAATTAAATGTTAAGTCTCAAACTTGATGATCTTCTTGATTCCGTACCAATTTATTTCTATCTGAATAGACACCATAATTTTTTAAAACATTAAAAATCTTTTTTGTCTCTTGTTGAAATAGTCAAGGAATCCGAAAATATTAGGAAAGAAAGCAATATAAACTTTAAATAAAAATATTTTTGCTTTTGTGTAACCCGATGGCGGTTACGATTTCACTGACTCCCAATGAAAAAAGGAGTTAGCGAGTATGCACGAATTCGTATGATTCGACAGAAATGTGAAACGAAACAACGCCTTTATTGTTGAAAAGTTCGATTTTTAAAACATTAAAAATCATCCAGGAAATGCATACGGTTGGTACATACCAACCGAATGCTGCAACCCGCAACTGAAGTATTTTTTATACGGGCTACACAGATACTTTTTTTATGTACATGATGACAGAAGAAATCAATATGGGGCACAAGACGCCATAATGTATTGTTATGTTATGTCACGTAGCACATAATTACAGTTAATTTAATAGAGCATTGTAAAAAAACAGTCTAAATTTTAAAAATTCAGATCTTTTAGGGCTTGGGAGAGGTGAGTCTAAAATAGATACAATAATAATAAACGCACACACTCAACATAGCCCCTAAGCAGGGAAGCCCTGTGTCGCGTGTGACATGGACATACACATAGACAACCACAAATTACACCCAAACTCACGAGAGAAATAAATGTAGGCCTTACAAATATTTCTCCCGGGAATGGAACCTGGGACCTCGGCATTGTAGTCCAGCATAGTAACCGTCCGGCCACGGAGGCAGTTATTCAAATATTTTTATGTGAAATTATTCCACTAATTTGTTATAATTATTAATACTTAATAATTGAATAGAATAAATATTGCAATAATAATATGTTACTTTAAGTCAGTACGAATTATTAGTATTCGATTTTTCTTTTTTCTGATTATCTTGATTCTTAGCGGTTACACACGACAACCTATGCAGCGATGCATTCGCTAATTGTATTTTAAGCCTTTACACACACGTTCGATTTTAAGCAGCGATGCAAGCTCGCAACTGCATCCATACAAACCCACAATTGCATCGCTTCACTTGGGATTTATAAGTGATTGCATCGATGTAAACGCGCGTTTGTATCGACGCAGTCGCGGGTTTGCATCGATACAGTTGACTGTAAATCGCAAGCGTAGCGATGAAATCGCGAGTTACACAAATGCGCTTTTACGTCGCAGCTAAAAGTCGCCATGTGTAACCACTCTTAGGGCAATTCTACTCCGGTTCATGTTCTATCTGTAACTTCATGTGAACAAAGAAGATGGCAATCAAGTAATGGAGTCGAACACTAGCTATATTGTAGACCGCAAGAAAAAGTACGTCCCTACAAAGAAGAAATAACAGCACGTCGGACAGTCAACTCTTCGAGTACATGTAGTTTTGCTAACTTTCCAATTGTAAGCGAACTCAAATGTATCAGAAGCATGTTCAGAAAATTTTATATATTCCAGAGGCGCAATTGTTAGTTATACTGCAGTTACAGGCATTCAATGTGTTTTTGCCTCCTTTATGAGTACTACACCTTAATCATAATCAGAAATATCGTATTTTCAAAGCTCGTGAGCTTTGAGTTCGTAGTGTATGGTGATGCGGTGAAATTATAGGCACATGGGACTTCTCAACTTATATCTTTGCGATTTAAAGCTCTGAGTGGCACTGCATCTGCTATGGACGAGCGTGTCGCTTACCACCAAGCCCACGCTTGTTCGTCCCGTCATTTGTCATCATAAAGAAAGCCAAGAAATTTAAATTAGCAGTAATTTCCTTCCCGTGACTGTCATATATATTTTCATGTGGCAATTCACGATCGGGGAGATCGCGTAGTAGTAGTAACAAGTAGAGTGTAAATTAGATGTTTTATACAAACATCTGGCTTACAAGTGATTTTCTTAATTTCTAGTCTAAAATGAGCACTTCAATATTATTTGTCTGCTTCGCATTTGTAAGATTGGTTACCTGAGTTTATTGATCGTATCTGTCAGTTTTAGTACAGCTCTACATTAAATTTTAGAGAGTCCCGCCAGAAAACTCGAAAGTTCCTGAATTTTTGAATAGCTGCTGGTGATTGTATTTACCGAAGACCCACGGTCCAGACTAGACAATACCTTTGAAATTCATCTAGTGAATCTTTTAATACATGTCGCTATCCATTTGGTACATACATTGTTCAGCACAAACAAGTAACGTTGTTAAGTGATTAAGAAACAGGTTTTCCTTAAATTATAAAAGGTAATAAAATTGTCATATATCTAATTTCGTACTTAACAGTTGGCCTCGCAAATCTAAAACTAGCTACGAAAATCGTTTAAAAAATGTTCAATGACAGATTTCATGCTTTAATGAGTCTGCATAATGCACATATACCATTAAAAGATTCAGAATGTAAAATAATGCCATACTTTTTCACTGTACGAAGAGAAAGTTTCCTTGTGGTACAAATTCGTCATTTAAAATCTGTCATAAAAAGTGCCTATGAAAGGTTATTTTTCATTTCAATTTAAGTTTTCGTACCTACTTATTCAATAAAGACATTAAATAATTACATTAACTTAAATTTTATATCTATTAACAAAGACGTAAAATAGATTCATAAACAAATTAAAACTAAAAATAACTTCAAAACTAGAAAGTTACCGTCTGTAAGCCAACAACTCAATGATAATGAACGAGACCAATTCAAAGAGCTCATCAGCAACACGATAGCTCTACTGCAAGTAGTTGAGGAGTTGGGTAGTGTGTCCTGGTTTGCAGCACCAGGTCGAGGTTACGATATTATTGTAATGTCATCGCATTTCCATGGTATACCAAATTTCAAGTCGATTCGACAATTGAAAGTAATAATATAATTTCGTTCATTTTATGACTGAGATCCCTACTAAGTACCTAGACACGAAAAGGGCTGATGATCTTTAAGCCGCTGAACAGTCGATACCTCCAATGAATACCTTTTTTTGCGGGATAAAATCCGTCATTATGTGAGACTCCTACTCACTAAAAACCCCCGGGTATTCTTTACCGTCCCCCCTCCATCGTTAGTGGTATGTCGGAAATACTAGGCACATCAACCAACCCGTGAATTCTAATCCAGTGGGTGGCAAAGCCTCCGGTTTGCCACTTACTGTCAGGGCAGCAGTTGGCGGGCATAGGCCAGCCGCCTGCGGGAGCAAGAGGAAGGGTCTTCCTCTTGCTCCCGCTCCGCATTTCCAATGAACACTACGCCAACTTATTTTTTGGTCTTTTTCTGTCTTTAATGTAAACATCCTTATTTTATTTACTAATATTAGGCTTTCCGAATTTTGTGTCAAAAAAAATAAAGGAACAAAACAAAAACAAAATTCAAGAAAAATAAAAACACGAATGTTGAAAAAAAAAACAAAAATGACCAAAAAATTAAGTTCCTACGCCAACTTTGTCCATTGCAGGTATCCAGATGTTCATTAAACATGCTACGAACCATTCCTATAAAATTTGACTTCAAACAAAAAAGCGCTTACGAGATCAGTTCATCCGTTTGCGAGACACGATGCCACAGACAGACGTACGAATACAAAGACAAAGGCTTCAAACTCATAACTCTCCTCTTTTTGAGTCGTGGGTTGAAAAAACGGTCTCACAAAAGTTTATCTCTGGAATACTTAACCAAGTATTTGTCCTTACCAATCACGGTGAGAAACAATGTTTTATATGTTTGCTTATATAGGTATTGATTTTAATTGAGTCTTCGTTTGGGAGCATCCTTTCTAGGCCTTCTTCCTGGACACAATAACATTGTCATCGTAGGCACAATTTTTTATTTGTCAAAGAATTTAGCGCCATTGAAGTGGTGAAATAGTACCACACGAGTAAAATACTTTCTTTACTCAGATCGGTCAAGGACATCGCACTGGAAATTGCACATCATTTTTTAATTTAACAAACAATGTTTTCTTAAATTTGCAGTTAACATGATACTCATACTTCGGAAAATATGGAGAACAATCCAGCACATTGAAAATGGTTCCAGAAGTTCTTCAAAAAGAAAAAAATATACTGACTCTCAACGTCTCTCGATGTGCATTATGCCACCATAGTGCATTCTCCTTACGAGTATATGCTTATGTATAAAACAGTCCAATAGAACGTATGTACATATTCGTTTAAATCGAAGAATATATTATTCTGTAATAACGGTGATGTTCCAAACAATATAAACAACAATTATAACTTACTAAAATAACGGGCATAGAGTAACGACTACAATTACTTTATTTTAAGAGAGAACTTTTTAACGCAATTAAATAGAATAGCCAGCTTGTGAAGCTCCGTATGTGCAATTTTATCCCAATGTGCATTGGACGCATGGATTTGCGAGTCGGTGATATAAACAATAAAATTGGGGCTCTTCGCCACGATCGTTAATAAACTACCAACGCTCAGGATACTAACGGTTGTTCTTAGCCAACTTTTAAACCCACAACTATTTATTTCTTATTCCTATTTATTTCTTCCTAATCCTATTAAAATAAAAATAAAGCAGGATATCTATAGGGCAACCAATTTTAAAGTCGATGCTTCCAATTCTACGCTGCCTCGCCGGGAAACTTTTCTAATATATTAAAAATTTCGCGTACAAACATGTTGTATTAAAGTCGGAAGGCATTCTAGAACGTTGCCTAAATACCCAACTATATTCCAAAATTTATTGATGTCTTTGTTCCTGCACTTCCTTTGACATTATCCATTAATAATAATGATTGGTTTTGATGCGTAGTTAGCATTTTCCTAATAACGATTATCAATAAACACCTACTGTTTCTGATCTCTAATAATTTCCGAGAAGAGTGTCTACTCTTTAACCTTCACTACACTAACCTTTTTTTTTACATTAACCTACCAACAATGTTCACTGCTGTACTACATTTAAAATAAAATGAATAGTCTTAAAAGACTCAACTTCCTTTCATAAACAAGATTTACAGCAGAGGCTTGATAAAACAACCATGCCTCCGTGAACGATTGAAATATTATTATGAACAGAAATTTGTTGCAACATTCAGAAGCGGCTAGAATAAATGGAGGAAATCGACATTTTATCGAAATCTGAAACACTTTTTTTCAAACACTTTAAAATATTTTGAACCTTATATACATTAAGCTATAAAGTCTGGAACAAATAAAAGGGAGGTTGATTTAGATAATGCACACGCTTCTATTTATTATTTTTTATTATTTATTTACACGTGACTGTGTTCTCAATATTTCCGGTGAAGTTACTTATCTAATTAAATTTATTTATTTTTATCCGTTTCTTGTATAAGTTCAATATGTATGTTGTTTGTTTTTTCTTTGTTTCTTCTATTTACACTGGGGGATCATAAAAATATTAGCATTTTCTTCACTAAATGATTTTTTTTAATATGTAATAGACACACGCATGGCCACAATCTCACTTGACGTTAAGCGACGATGTGACCGACGCACGGTGGGCTGAAAATCGGCTTTCATAGACTTAGGGATTTCAATTTGCAAGTGTCAGTTTTTTTGCCGAATATTGCTTCTTTTAGTTATTACTATGTACAAATATGACACCCGAGTTGATTATGTTCAAAAACGAAGGAGTTATATAAACGGCAAGGAAAACCTTAATATCCTTACAGGTGGTTATAGTAATAATTATTTATGATTTTTTTGGCATACTCCAGATAACGGTCATAAATGCCGTTTTTCTTTTAAAAATCATCAAAATATTTTTATTTAATTTTACATGTGAAACGAAATGATTTAGTCTTTGAGTTGAGGAATACAAACTTTTTACATAAAATAGCATCACCCCTATATGCAGAGGTTATAAACCTCTGCCTACTTAGACAAATACACCCACACTTAGACAAATATTGTTTAGTTTTCTAATGAATCTAAAAACAAGGGATTAAGTAATTACAACTACCTATTTAATTGTTAAAATATTCTTGTTTATTTATATACATTCTTAAGTTACTGAACTGTTTCTCCTTTTAGTGTCTAAGTTAAGAACGTAGTATTTCCAAATAATAAGAATATACAAAACAAGATGAAATAAAAAATATATGTTTCTTATTATTTTTTATTAATAATTTAAATAAAACAGAGGTTACAAAAATATTAAAATGCAATAAAATAGATACAAAAAATATTTTAATTCAAATGAAGTTACAATACAATTGTATAAAAAAATTTAAACATAAAATAAAACTTTCAAGTAATATTATTAAACTGAAACAAAATTAAAAAA
>NW_020653200.1:14361553-14367719 GCF_003589595.1 Hyposmocoma kahamanoa | reverse complement strand
TAGATTTTCAGTACAAATCGGCAATTTCATACTTTAACCCCTATTATCTAAAAACCAAAAAAATATTTTAAAAAAAGCAGTACCTACTTTAAATACAACATACAAAATATTTTAATAACTAATTTGATGAATTAATAACTACTTAAACCTATTGGTACAATAAACTTACAAAAATAGCAAGAAATCATAATATGTAATTAAATTTACAAATTCTCCTTATCGCTCTCGTTGTCGGACTCCAATTCTGAGTCAGAATCCAGATTGGAGATATCTAAAAACTCGAACTCAGTCTGCTGAAACTGAATTAGATCAAGAGTTTCAGTAAAAAAGCTCTGCTTTCTCTTGGCATCTAATTTAGGCCTTTGTGTACTTAGAATAGGATCCGAAGACACAAGAAGCATATTCAGGATGTCTTGATTTGAATCTTGCCTGCTTCTTTTCCGTGAATGATGTTCCCGGAACCTCCTGAAATCTTTATTTCGAGACTCTAAGGCTTCTTCCGAAAGAGTCCCAATAGACACAATGTAGTTTTTCTCTATTATGTCAGCCCCGTGAATTAATAATTTATGCACAGTTGCCGACATGTAATACCAGTCGTATAATTCCACGTATTTTTCTGCTGTTTTGCGGGCAAAATCTTTGAATTTGACAACGTCAATCTTTTCTCCAGATGTGATTGCCTGCAAAATAACAGCAAATCTCTTGATAAGTTCTTCATCCAACCCGGTAATAATTGCAGTTTTTTTGGGAAACTCGAAAAACTTTCTGGCTGTATTCCCATCATTCGTAGTTCCTGAACCTTGTTTCACTATATCAATCAACAGATTGAGCTCATCTTTGAATTTATTTTGAATCAGTTTCTTTCTTGTCTGCAACATTTCTTTGTGATCATTACTTCTCGCAGCCCACTGTTTGAAGTCAAGTCTGTACGCAATGTGTAACAGACATTCCATGCAATTTATTCGGGCATGTAGGGATGACAAGCAAAACTCATATATATCAGAACACACGGTCTTTGATGTTACAGCATCTAAGCGGTTCATTTCTGTTGGTTTCGATAAACACAGGTGGCACGATGCATTTGATCTGGCTTCAGAAAGATAAGTGCAGACTTTACCGTCGATCATTGTCATCATTAGTTGATGAGTCACACTGTTACTATTACTGCATTCTGTGGGGATAAGGGCCTTAATTTCATCATCCATTTGTCTTTTGTGATCAATGACAACTGCTTCGCTCTCTTTTACAAAAGTAAACTGAACTGGACGACAATACAAAGCCGAGCAAGGTTTTGGGTTCGTCCATAAAGTATTATCTCCAACTGTCAGTTTTAATGGCACTAATGTGGTCATGAAAATGCTTGAATTATCTTGGTCGCCTCCCATTTTCTGTTTGTATCGGTTTTGGTTGGAAGCACCATCAAATCCCCACTTAGATATTAGCTTTAGCTGTTTATTTTGCACATCATCAGAAAGACTTTGAAGGATCCTAGTCACCGTGATGTCAAGTACAGCTTGAAGGGTAATCCTGGCCGATGAATCCGTAACTTATACTGATTGCTTCGGAGGATAGCAATCAAGCTTGGTTTGTTGCACTTTATAGTAGGATGGATAAATACCCTCAGCACCTTCCCGAATGGCAGCCTCTCGCAACGTAATGTATTGCCATTTTGACAGTTTAGTGAAAGAAGCAATCCAAGCGCTTTCTCTAGTGTAAATATGACTGTTTCCAATGGTTTTTTAAGCGTTTTATAAATTGTAACGATGTAGACGGTTCTTGAGAGACTGATAGTGTGTCTGGTAACTCATCAGCAGTTGGTTCTTGATGAAGTAAAGTTTGCACACAACTTGGCCAATCAATATGTGAATCTAAAATGATCAATGAATCGATTGGATTTCTTCCACCTCTGTAATACAGCTCGCCCAAATCTACGACAAAACTCTTTCAGAGTTACTTGATCTTCATCAGAAAGGCAATCGCCTATGCGGGATACAATAGCACCAAACAATACTTCATGATTAAATGAAGTACTCTCACTTTTTAAAAGAACGAACAAGTCTAAATTGGTGATTAAATTTTCCATTTTCAAATTTTGAGCAAAGATTTAATGTTAGCAGTTACACAGTTGTGAACGATATAAATTATTAAGCAAAATGTTGGCCCTTTTATTGCAAAATGTCCATAATTAGTTAGTTAACTACCCTCATTAGATTTTAAAAATATATGCGCTTAAAATATATATATTTTTTTAGAACTGAAATCACAACTAATCAACAAATTAGCATACTCATCAGAAAAAGCTTAATTAAGTCCATAGTTGGCATTGTTGTGCGGTATTGAGAATTATTTAATCACCTATTCTGACTCATTAGAAGACAATATCGTTGTAATTACTTAATTAAGCACTTGTTTTGAGACTCATTGTAAAACTAAACAATATTTGTCTAAGTGTGGGTGTACTGTAAACCTCTGCCTACTCTTTGGGAATATAGGGGTGATAGTATTTTATGTTACGTGTTGTAAAAAATTTGTGTTCCTCAACTCAAAGACTAAATCATTTCGTTTTACATGTAAAATTAAATAAAAATATTTTGAAAATTTTTAAAAGAAAAACGGCATTTATGACCGTTATCTGGAGTATGCCAAAAAAATCATAAATAATTAGTACTATAACCACCTGTAAGGATATTAAGGTTTTCCTTGCCGTTTAAAAGATAATTCGATTTTTCATACAAGTTTCATACAGATTTTTCGAAAAAGAATTATAACTCCTTCGTTTTTGAACATAATCAACTCGGGTGTCATATTTGTACATAGTAATAACTAAAAGAAGCACTTGCAAATTGAAATTCCTAAGTCAATGAAAGCCGATTTTCAGCTCACCGTGCGATGATGTGTTTTAGCTGCATTATACCTGAACCTGTTCGCATCTCCCCAGTCGGAAGCCGCTTTCAGGCTCAGGTTCAACCGGGTGACCATCGCCCCTCGTTTACACCGGATCTCTTCGCTGTTGTCTCGGGCGTCTGGCACATAACTCTCTACCACTGAGCTGTCGTCTGCGTAACGGATTCTCCGTTAGCGTTAATGCGTTAATTAAAATAATTATTTTGAGAAACAATGTATTAATTTCTCACCATTTATAGTATTTTTTTCTTATTCATTCCGGAAATTTATAGTGCGCCACACGTAGAACAATAAATACAGGAGAAGTGGTTATTTAGCGTACGACGCGTGCCAACTATGGGTCTCGAAAGACCTACTTGAGCTTAGTCCGCCATTTTCGCTTATTTGGTTGTGTCACTCTTTCGCCCAAATTCTCTAAAATCATAGAAAAATGATAGCTGCTCTAAAAATATTACCCGTAGTGGTATTTCAAATCATCGGTAAGCCTTATTTTAATAAATTTAAAAGTTTCTGATTACCTATTCGCTTAGATGTTAACCGTTTGTCGTAGTCCGGCTACTGGACGCAAGATGGCAGCATGTTGAATAAAATTTCAATATAAAATCAAAACGTCGTAACTTGCAATAAAGACAATTGAACTTTCAACGATATAGCGACTGGGTAAAGTTTAACTTATATTAACAATCCAGAATTTGTTTCATCTTTTTAAATTAGAAACTATAACTTTATACCAAACATTTTCAAGATATCTTAGCATTTATCATTTTGTTTGTGTGCGTTTTAGCGATATCGGTTCCGATAGCAGCGAACAAATAAGTAATTAGAACGGACACTCTCTGCCCCTCCCTTGCTTTAGATACCACACCACGCTCCGCACATTGACTGAACGACAACAAGGCGAGTCATTTTCGGGCAAGAACGGCTGTGATATTTGAATATACTTTTCATTTATTCATTACGAAACTTGTACGTTAATATATATAACATCATTTTACGTTACTATTTATAATGGTTGTGAATTGTGCTGTGTGCGGCTGGTTATCGTCATATAAACGGGATTAAAAAGGAGATTCTTTCGTTTTCCGAAAGATGAAATGAAGTAAGTAAAGAAAACTTATATCTGAGACTAATTCAGTTATTGTTTACTTCATTTATTTAGTGCAGAGTAATATATAATACACATTTATTATATCAATAAAACGCCAGAATTTCGTGAGCTAGTAGACAAGATTTGTCGAATTTTCTATTTCTATTGCCGATAAATATTACGTAGTGAATATACCTAATTATTAACTAGGTAATGATAAACTTGGACACGCAATTTCAAATACCTTGGATACCTTATTGAAAAGTACCTTCCCCAAAATATAACATTTTAAGTGCTTTTAATATATTTTTTAAATAAATCTTCAATATTATTCATTAACGAATTAGTGAAAAGTATGAAATTATATCGATATAAATACCTAATGAACGTATATAATTATTAGGATTATATTAGAATTATAGATTTAGAATTGAATTATAGATAACATATTCGCGTTAGTATTTTCGCTATGTTGCCGCTTTGACCACGTAACGTAATAAGTATGAGAAAGTGATGGGTAACCCTGCCACTTCACGCACACATTTGCGCGTGTGCATGTGTATGTAGTAGTAGTAGGTAAATAACTTTCGACTGCTGTATGGAGTGTCCGGGGTGTGCAGATAGTAATCGAGGTTCACGGAAGAAAAAAAAACAAAGGAAATGCTATGGCATATGGCAAAATAAAAGTTCAAGCATGAATAAAAATTGATGATGTGTAAATTCAGAACGCATCCGAAGATAAACTTTTTGTTTTAATTAAAAAAGTGATGTTTTACAGTTCAAGTGTTTTTCTTTAATTTACCATTTTCTCGCTATAGTGAAGTGAAAAGTTGTGTATTTCCCTCGGCAGCAAAGTTGTTTTGTGTCTCGTGTCTTGAAACCCTCGCCACGCTCAGGAATCTAATAAACCTTAACTTCCTTCACTTGCTCAGTTTTCAATACGAGCACTCGCATCAAACAACAACTTTGCAGCCTTGCATAACAAATAACTATTAAAAAGCTTACAATTTTTGGCGTCAATGTAGATCACTTGTCGAAGACAGACTCAAATACGTTTTTAAATATCAATAGCAATTATTAAGTACTGTGGAGTGACTATTGTCTAGTGGCACGTTATAAGCATCATATTTTAAACTAGATACCGGAACAAAGCATGAAAAGAATGAAACTTTCATGCAAAGCAAAGGTTACAAAAAGATAGGTGGCATTTTTAACGTACGTAACGTAGAGCATACAAAGTTGTTAAATCGAATGGTTAAAAAAACAGATCAACAGATCAGACCCACGCTATTGTTGGTATTGTACTTTTAATTCCAAGCTATATTGCACAGACTGATGAAAAATATGCACGTCCCGAAAAAAGACTGCTAAAATCTTCAAAATGGTGGTTTTATTTACCCAACAATTTCCATTAGCGCGCGCGAGAGTTTGGTAGAAAATCGTAATGCACACAAGGCAGATTCTTGGGCGAATTCCTTTCGAGATCAACTTCGAAGCTCTTCTGCACGATTTGCCACTGATTACCTCCCACCAAATGAATTCCAAAGAGAAAAAAAGAAAACAAATCATTGGAATCTTCTCGCACCGACGCGCCTTAAAAATTTTTCAAGTGACGTCCAAGAGGTGAATTAAGTAAGATTATTATGAATAAGATTTTGTGACTGCAATTATAAAGAAAATATAAAATCTTTTACAAAACGAGAATTAGTAAAGATTTGTACTGGTATTACTTTTTACTCTTAGCGAGTAAACGAATTATTATTTCAAAATATGAATATTTTTATTTAAAGTCCATTTACGTATAACGTAAAGTATCAACCTAAAACCCCTCTTCTTTATAAGGATTTAATTACATGCAAATGCCGTCTTATTGTAAGGAAAATACGGAAAAGTACCTTTTAATGAATTCGGTTACCATTCGAATTCGAGTAGGTACTCTCAAATTCTCATTATATCCAGGAAATTAAAAAAAATTTACAAGAACAATTAATTTGTTGCATTTGAGGAAATATTATTACCAAAGCTAGAAATGTCTTGTATTACTAATATTCATACGAATTTTATGAAAAGAATACTCTCATATTTCCGAAGTAAGTTCTAAAACTCTTACGAATATGTTTCGAACTTGCAGACTGTAATAACCTTTTATTTAAGGACACTGGATGGACGCACTAG
>NW_020653200.1:14346445-14361543 GCF_003589595.1 Hyposmocoma kahamanoa | reverse complement strand
TATTAAATAACATGCAAATGTCTAGTTTATATAATGTCAATCAGACTAGCACAACACAATAATAAAGAAAATGTCACAAGCATGTCAAATTAATTTGGTCAAAAATGGTAATCTTCAAGATAAAATCTCATCTCATTTCCTGTCAAATATTTCGTTTAGGTCATAAAAAATATTTTTATTTAACCACTTTGCCTTGTTTTAGATAAACTTAAGTGTAATAAGTAGTTTAATCTCAAGTGGATTTTATTATGTAAGTCAACACACATTTTTAAACAACTTTTACTGTATTTAGCAGTCACAGGAATAGTGTCAAGTACAAGTCTATTCGGGTTTCTGCAGAGTCTAGTATTCACATCACAGGCTGTCTTAAACAAATAAGTGTGTTTTCGTACAAAGATACAAATTTCGTATATATAATATAATGATGATAGTGGCAACAGAATAAGGCTCTGAAACGAGAGACACCACTTTTTCCATTCCACAAATTTCCACAAATTACTCTAATGCAGTTCTTTGTGCTTTTGGCAAAAGTGCATTAACGCTAACGGAGAATATTTTGAGAAACAATAAATTCATTTCTGATCATTTATAGTATTTCTTATTCATTCCGGAAACTTATAATGCGCCCCACGTATAAGACCTTAACATAATACGCCCTATATGTGGTTACGACAGTGTTCTTATTTGTTATATTTTTCAGCTTTTTAAAATACAAACTTATTGATTCTCGAACATACTTTCTCGATGGGAGTTTTCCAGTTTAGTTCTTGATCTACGGTTACTCCAAGAAATTTTGTGTGGCATACTTTCGGAATTGCATCAATATTATAAGTCATATTCTATATTACTGAAGATAGTCGTGTCCCTAACGTTTTTTTCTAGCATACTGCTTATTACGACTTATTTCCACCTCGTCCGGTTTTCGGCTTCTCTTAAGGCGAGGTATTTGAAGCGAGCCTAGATTTTAGGAGGTGAGGTGTAGGGGCGGCCCCTCGTGTCCCACAACTGTGCGCTTAAAAAAACAGGCGGAGAAACTTTGGCATAGATCCGACGTTGACGCTTGTCAACGTCGCTTGTCCGATGCCGACTGGCGGGGCAGCGGGCGGCGCGACGTGTTGTTAAACCGCTGAGCAGTTTTCAAGTTTTGGGATAAATGTGGATTTAATAACTATAGGGCTTCAATTGAAAACAAAAATTTAGTAGGTTCTTAGTGGTATTTAAAGCGAAATATCTCTATATAAAAATTATGTGCAAAGATAAATATTTTATTCGTAAATAATTAGTTTTAGACTTTTATTTTAGCCTGTTTTCTGGATTTTATGTGATCGGGTACAGTACATTCTATCGTGTAATGAATTACACATTGCACATTCTTTAGACAATATCCTTAGGTATATCCATAGTGTATCCAGTGTTGGGCGTTAATCAATTAAATTTCAATCAATAATTCAATCAGATTAAAAACTCAATTCAATTGAAATCAATTGCAATTAAATCAATTGCGACGCGTCGCAATTGATTTAATTGCAATTAATTTTAATTGCAATTGATTTCAATTGAATTGATTTTAATTGCAATTACATTTGGCTGGCTGGCTGGGGGCCCGGTTGGGGGGCCCGGATTGGGGGCACGTTGGGGGCCCGTTGGGGGCCACGGATGGGGACCCGGTTGGGGGCCCCGGTCGGGGAGCCCGGTCGGAGGTCCCGGTTGGGGGCCCCGGTCGGGGGGCCCGGTCGGGGCTCCGGTTGGGGACCCGGTTGGGGACCCGATTGGAGGCCCAACTGGGGGCCCCGTTTGGTGGCCCGGTTGGGGGACCCGGTTGTGGGCCCGGTTGGGGCCCCAGTTGGGAGCCCCGGTTGAGTTGCCCGGTTGGGGACCAACAGGCCCCTTAACTGGCCCCTAACCGGGGACCCCAACCGAGACCCCCAACTGGGGCCCCAACCGGGGCCCCAACCGGGGCCCCAACTGGGCCCCCCAACCGGGCCCCCCAACCGGCCCCATAACCGGGGATCACAACCGGGGCCCCGAACCGGGGCCCCCAACTGGGCCCCCATAACTAACGCCCTAAGTCACCCCCATATGCCCTATAAATTTATCATAATTGTCAGTTTTAAATGTTAATTGTTAATCAAAAACATTGAAAAGATTGAAAATTGATTAATTGTTAATTGTAGATATTTGCGATTAACAATTGATCAATTGTTAGTTGCGAGAACCGCAATTAACAATTAATCAATTGTTAATTGCGGTTCTCGCAACTAACAATTGATCTGCGAGAACCGCAATAAACAATTGATTAATTGTTAATTGCGGTTCTCGCAACTAACAATTGATCAATCGTTAATTGCTGTTTCGCAATTGACAATTAATTAATTGTCAATCTATAATTGCCAGAACAATTAAATTTTGCCCAACACTGAGTGTATTTTTTTAAAGACTGTTATTTAATAGTTTTTTCCGCTTTTTCTCTGGCGACTCCTTTTGAGGCGGTAGAAGGCCTTGTCAATCATAACAAATCTATCGAGATTGTCTGATTGCCTGCGTGCAATGTGACCAAAATTATATCGTATAGTTGTTATTATTTGGCTTATATTTTACATGAACCTGGCCTGTAAAGTTTAGAAACCTACAAAGTTACCTTCTGGATAGGGATTTATTAATTTTGAGTTCCTGTGTACCAACAGCCTTGAGCTCTCTACGCCAAACACAAATATTGCGGACTCGAAACTTTATCACTAATATTTCAAATTTATCGTGTAAATTATATCATAGCACGTGCTTATGTGTCTAGTAGCGTGACAAACATATCGAAAGTTCCTTGCATACTTAGTGTCGCCACGAATTGACGCAACCAGGCGTTGCGACGCCGACGCCGCGTCGCGGACGCTGCGATGCGTTAAAATGAGCACTGCAACCTAAACTGTATCTACTACCATATTAAGTTTCATTCATTTAAGCAAAAAATTGAAGATTCATGTTGTGCCGCACGGCTTTACAATGTTGTTAATGTTAATTCAAATGAATGTATGTACAGGTACTTTATTTTGTAGGGAATATGGCGTATAATATATTGAATTTTGCAATGTGCGCGCTAGGAACCTCGGCGCCGCTGGGCGCCGCTTGTTGCATCTTATTTTTTGTTTCAAGAATTGTAACCTTATCTCGTAGCAGATAAAGTTTACGTTGCATTATTTATTCATTTTATTGCACCCTAGCGTTGCGTTGCTTATCTGCGGCACCTTGAGGCGATCCTTAATGCGGTTTATTCTGTGTACAGAACATAGATATTTGGTATAAAATGTATTATTGTGCTAGTGCAGGTACAGTCACGTGCTTTAATATGAATCCATGTAGAAAAATACAAAATTATGTTCGAACGAACGATTTCATTGGAAATTATATTTCATAGGGATTTTTTCGGAATATTAATTGTAGTCATAAAATATTTTACAAAATCAATCCTTATTTGTATATGCTAAATAGGTACTTTCTAAACAAATTTCGTAACATCGCTACGTGTATATGTTGATGCCCATGACTATACGTCCAACAGCTCGTTTGATGTTTGTCAATGGAACACACATTACTTAAACAACGTTGTTAATCATATAACATAACAAAGTTCGATAGTGTGTGTACGACTTAACACTTCATAATGCCAAAGTTGAAACCTCTTGGTCTTGGCGACAATAAAAATAGACTGACGACAATTTGCGGTGATGGCGTAACCGGCTTCAAAATAAGAGGTTTCTTTCAATCTTTCATATATTTTTTATAGTTTGGTGCTATTATTGACACCAAGACTTTTTTAACATAGACCCGCACTAGAGAAGTCCTGTGTCGCGAGTGCCATGGACACACACATAGACAACCACAAACTACACCCAAACCCACGAGAGAAATAAATGTAGACCATACAAATATTTCTGCCGGCCCGGGAATCGGACTTGGGACCTCTGCGTAGCAGTCCGGCATGGTAACAAGTTGTGTGCTTGATGGTAAAATGTACGCCTGTCCATAACAGTGTAGTGCCACTCAGAGCTTTAAATCGCAAAGATCTGATGGGCCCTGCCATTGCGCCTGTGACCCTGAGATTCAAGTTGATAAGACTCATGTGCATGTAATTCCACCAGCACTCTTACCCTTCAAAATTGGAACATATCAATGCTGACATTACTGCTTGGCGGCAGAAATAGGTAAGGTGGCAGTACTACCCTGGACGAACTCTTTCACAAGGAGCTCTACTGCTACTAAATCTATAAGTATAAATCTACCAAATCTAAAAATAAATAGATTGTGTGGAAAAAGTTTTTATTTAACATAAGCTACGAAATGTACATATAAACGCCTAAAACTGGATAAAGTATTTATCGAGTTCTTAGGTTTTCGCGATTGTTACACATAGGAAATGAAACTATTTTTCCGGATTTAAATCGCGTATATTTGTTTTTTTCATACAAACCGACGTTTCGGGCCCTTTACAAGTCAGTCAACCGTGACCATGGGACCTGTAAAGGGCCCGAAACGTCGGTTTGTTTGAAAAAACAAATATACGCGATTTAAATCCGGAATAATATCATTTTCTATTGATAAAGTATTGTCCTCAAATGACGTAAAAAGTCAATTATAATAATATATTATTGTCTTGTCCCTTTGTCTTCCGCAATTTGTGAACCCCGTTGAAACTGGCAAGCAATTTGGGGTAAATGCTATGAAAGTTGGCACATTACGAACCCTAAATTACCCGGGCTGGTCAAACGCTTCCCTGGGATTTTTAGGGGAATGTATGTTGTACTATTTATTAATTTTGTGCACCAATTTGAATCACACTCGCTTGAGTATCGGATGCTTCATAATTTTTAAGATTGATACTTCATTTAATGTATTTGAGAATGTAGATATTCGTTCAATAACGCCACCATTTTACATTGTGGTAGTTTACATTTCGTTAGAGAACTAAATCACCAGACTTCACGAATTTCTTACAGATCTTTGTTTTTGGTTTTTAATGGCTTTTTTCCATAGCGCCATTTGTGAGAAACCTATGAAAGTACATATTAGTAGCTACCAGAGGTTAACAAGATATTAATATTCAATAAGTAATATTCAATGTTTTAATTATATTATGATGTTTTACTAGGTATATAATAATTATTGCTCGTCACTGAATGCGGTTTATTCCTTTTATGTCCATGTGTACCCTAAACTTGCCTTTATAAAACTATATTGCCTTTTTTGTTTTACCTTTCTTGTTTGGTTAGCAACTCGGACTTATCTTACGTTTAGTTGCTTCACCATATCATTTTTTTATATTATTATTTTTAAGTTATTATCAAATAGGCATAGTCATCTACCTCTTCTCAAGCTCCAGCTGAAAATCAGCGGTGTGGCTCTGCCCAGCATTAAGTTGAGCTGGCTAGCCTTTTCGGCTATTCTTATGTGTTTATTCTTTAATTTAAATTTAGATTAATATTATTATTATTATTTATATATTTATTTGTAATAGCCGAATAAATGCTTCTTTCTTTCTTTCTTTCTTTCTTTCTTTCCATATTATAATCATTCTCGTGAAGAATAACTTATCCGAGCCTTTAAAATGGAATACAAAAAGGTGGGTATAAAGCATTTACAACGTCTACTTGTTATCTCATAGGATCTTTGTTATAACCTAACATCCTAATTATTCCTAGAAACAGTCTGTAGTTTTATAGTACCTACTGGCTTTTTAATTAACTTCTACTACAGTTGAGGTAATCATAATGATTATAAATGCGACTGCTCTAAAATGTTCGAATAATTGTAATTAGAAATGGTAACCTATCACAAGCTTGAATTTATTTTTTCCGAATAACGTTTATTCGAATTTTCATTGCCCCGAAAACCGAATTATAACGAAATCGTTGTTCTTTCAAGATATGTTTGATATTTATCGCAAACACACGATTAGGTTCGGTGAGGTTAGGTTAAGTTAGGTTTAAAAGAAAAACATTTTCCTCTGCACATTATTTTCGAGGTTGTGAAAACTCAAGCAAACGTCATTTATGGAAAATGTCATTTCGCACTTCTATAGGTAACCATTAGAAATACATGGATTTAAATTTGAATAAGTATGTACTTATTGCGTTCTTAGGTTTTCGCGATTGTTACACATGGGAAATGAAACAATTTTTCCGGGTTTAAATAGCGTATATTTGTTTTTTCAAACAAACCAACGTTACCCTTTACAGGTCCCATGGTCACGATTGACTGAGGTGGTATAATCATCAACCAGTTGTATCTAATATTAATGCAAACCAACCTATTTTTTCACTATACTTACAAAAATTATTAATTAAATACCTTATTTTAAATTTTACAAAGAAATATTCTAATTTACGTAGCGTAAATTGGATTATGCTTTAAAAATTAATTTATTTCAACAATATGATTTCTTATTAAGTTAATTTTATTATTAATCAATAACGGAAATTAGAATAAATTAAAACATTTATTAATTAGTACTGCAGTCTTGTGTCTGTTTGGGATTTTTCATCAGAGATAATACTGGATCCCAAACTAGTGGTACGGAGAAACCATCTTCTCTGTTAAAACGTTGGTTTGTTTGAAAAAAAACAAATATATGCCATTTAAATCCGGAAAAATCGTTTCATTTGCTGTGGTATATATTGTTTCATTTAAACGTAACCCACATAAAAATAAATATTGGTGATATATTTAAATAGCAAATTAGTTCCTTAAATCGGTCTAAATATTTAGAAAAAAGTTTACAATAAGAAAGAACATAATTTTCTTACCAAACCGATTTATAAATAAGGACGTCTGTGTGGCAGACCAGAATGATAACCGCTCGACCACAGAGGCAGTTTAATTCGAATTTACAATCAATAACGCTTGCTCAGACCTCAGTGGTACAACGGTTTGTTTGTGAGGAGGTCTCGCGATTGATTCCCGGTAGGACAAATTTGAAATGACCTTTTCTAAATTGGTTCTGGTCTGAGAGTTCTGGGTAATGCCTCAGAGTGAATTCCGTTGCCCTAATACTTATAGCACAGAGAATTCCCCGGTTAGAGACCAGGTGAATGGCGTAGCTGTTTGGCACAAAAAAAGACTCTTATATTATTAGGATGAACATAGATGATATAACATTGGTGAAATAAATTTGTTTATATAGACATGTTTATTGTTCGGTATTTTTTTTATGAAAAATAAGTGCGCATTTGATCATCTCACCTGATGGAAAGTGATGATGAGGTCGACATTGTAGTATGCACATTCAAATAATGCCTATTCAATCTCGCGTTGAAAAGGTCCAAGTTATAGCGTGCGTGGAATAAGTCCGCAGGTAGGGAATTCCAGTCTCTAGCCACTCGACATATAAATAATATAATATAAAACGTAAAATTAATCGCTAACAAAGCAATACACCTTGCATATTGCAGTTAGACTACAAATATAGTGTACCTATTCTACAACACATAAACTTTGCCGTTGGTAAGGTTCGTGGTCACGGTATGGCAATTGATGCTGATTCCAGTCCAATCCGATCAAGGGAATTTTTCTTTGTATTGGTCGGATCTTTGTATGAATAATCATAACAACAAACTAGTCCAATATTTTCACAAAAATGAATATCGTGTTACTATAAAACATCATAGTATTCAATAAATAAATATTTACATTATTCTATTGCCTACCAGGTAAAATTCATGCATCCTATTACTAAGACATTTTCTTTATTATATCGAAGCACGCACGCGTTGGTATAATTTTTAACAGATTCACTAAACATACATCTAAACGGGAAGCGGGCCGTGTGCCAAAGCCATAATCGCATGTTATCTGCAAAGCAAAGTCCACTACTTACTATGCAAGAGGGGTGTTTCTTAATTTCCGTCCCGCGCAATCTATTGCATATAAAACTAATGACTAAAAAAAATGATAATACAAATACATAATCAACTTAATCAAATATTCATTGTAGATAAACGTAGGGACGCCATTAAGAAATATGAAAATAAACAGATGGCCAAGTCCACACTTAGCTGTAGAGTTCCTTTTTATACGGAGCAAATTCCGGATACATGGCAAAAAAAAACTATTGTGTTGAGTGGACCGCAACGATGACTAGAAATGCTTGAGGATATTTTTTTCTTGTTTTGTTTGACATTATATACGTAAATTATAAACTTGCTCTCGAGTGGTTAATACAGTCGCTTCCCTTTTACTTTTACTTTTTTCCCCTTTACATTATGAATTTTGTGTACCCAGCGCTTGGAATTACCGATAAATGGTTTTTTACAGTTTAAGTCAATAGTGTCGGTGAAATATACAGTGTAGTATACTTATTACTATTGGCATTACAGTAACATGTAATGCCAATAGTACTAAGTAAAGCTCAAACAGTTGCACACTTGTTGATAAACGCCACCTGTCTACAATCTCACCTGATCTCAAGGAACGATGCGTTAATAAATATCTGTGTACAGCCTTAAGTAACTTCAAATTGTAGTTTTTGATAAACACAGGTGTCACTTAATGTAAGTGTAATATATTCCATTATTATTTTCAATATGCCACCCCTTGCTAGAGGAACTTAATGCATAATTACGGTATTATATACTACACCAAGTACAGGATTATTTGTAAAATACTAACAACCTCCCAAGACTATAATAGTTTACTACTATAGCAATATTGCTAACATCATAAACAAAAATTATGGTTGCTTACTTTTAATCATTCATCAGATTTTACTTTCATACAAACATAATAATATTTCAGTAGATCGATCTACACAGTTTTGTAAAAAGGCACGAGACAAAACATGTTGTTTATGATATTAGTATAATATAGTCCTGGGAGGGTGTTAGTGTTTTACAAATAATCTTATATAAAAGAAGGGATGACAAAAAATATTAAACATTTCAGTAGTTCGCAAACAATAAGACAATTGTCATAGGAATATGAGAAGTGAGGCGCTTCAAATATCGAGTCATGATGGAAACAAAAAGACCTGTTGCACAACATTGTCACCTGGATATCTTCATTGCCATTGTAGACATTTTAATTTTTTTGTCCTCGAATTACATTATTGCAGGAGCTACGTCCGGAACCCAATTAATATAAGTATTAATTGGGTTTTAATATAAGTATCACTTTCTTATACATCATACATAGGGTGCACTATAAGTTTCCGGAACTGGCCACTTACATAAACAATATTTAAGAAGTAATTATAACATTTGAAAATGGAACTCTTTGGCTGTAGAATACAGTTTGTTACATCTGACTGTCACTTGTTTTTACATTGTGGCGTCATTTTAGAAATTGGTTGTCTACATCACCATGGATTTAACTCGTGAAAACTTTCGTAGTATGATTTTCTACGACCTTAAGCGTAATTTAACAGCTCAGCAGAGCTTCGCTAGGCTTCAAACTGCTTTTGGCGATGAAGCACTATGTAAGACGACTATGTATGACGATTTTGGTTTGCAGAATTCAAACGCGGTCGTGTGAATCTCAGTGACGAATTTCGTGATGGTCGCCCGTCCACTGCTGTGAACAACAAAAACATCGATGCTGTGCGCCGTGATCAAAAGAGACAGACATCTGACATACCATGAGATTCGGGCATCTTTAGGCATAGGCATGAGTCAAATACAATCAATACTACACAAACATTTGGGTATGAAAAAGTTGTGCTCTCAGTGGATCCCACTCAATTAGACTGAGGCTCAAAAAACGGATCGCGTCATTTGGTGCAATGCCATGCACCAAATTTGACGCCATGCGCCAAATTTGGTGTGAGACATAGTAACAAGTGACGAAACATGGCTTTATAGTTACGATCCCAAAACAAAGCAGCGTTCGAGCGTATGGGTCTTTCGAGATGAGCCGAAACCAACCAAAGTGGCGCGCGTGCAAAGTACCTCTAAGCGGAAGATTGCTTTTTTTTTTTAAACTAGATACGTGGCTACTATTGCTTTGGAGAATCGTTGTATCGTGAATAGTGATTGGTACACGACCATATGTTTGCCGGAAGTTCTTGACAAACTTCCGTAAAAATAACCGTAAAGGCCGTATCATCTTGCACCACGATAATACCAGTTCTCACACGGCCAGACAGACAAATGAATTTTTGAAGGTGAACAACGTTGACCTTATGAGGCATCCCGCGTACAGTCCCGACCTGGCACCTTGTGACTTTTATTTATTTCCAAAAATTAAGAACCAGTTACGCGGTCGACGATTTTCATCACCTGAAGAGGCTGTCGAACAGTATGAAAAATATGTTTCAGAGATTGTCACGGAGGAGTGGCCTAAATGTTTTCAAAATTGGTTTATTCGTGTGAAAAAGAGCATTAACGTTAACGGAGAATATAACAGTAAATTCATTTCTAACTATTTATAATATTTCTTTCTTATTCATTTCGGACGCATATAGTGCGCCCCACGTATGATAGGTACTTAAAGATAGTTTGCAACCAATAAATTTTATCAAACAAAAGGAATACGCAATGTAATTAAAATAACTTTAAAAATATAATATATGTTTGAAGAAACAGGATATATGTGAATACTGGCAACATTTTCTCGCTTGATGGCAAGTATTTTTCATTGTCATCTTCTATTATTTAAGTGCAATAAATGCCCATGAAGGGAGGCGACATTGGAGCGCCACCACTGCGGCGGCTGCCTCAAGGAGACGGCCCAGCGAGTGCTGGGCTGTCTCCTGTCTGGCAGCCTGGGTGGAGGAGCGCCTATGTCTTAGTGCAGTTATGGGAAGGGATATCTCTCTACCGACAGAGGTTCGCGCCATGGTCGGTAGGGAGCCACGGTGACCGAGCAAACGTGGAGACACACGTTCGTCATCTGTATGTAGCTCGAGATGGTGTCGCGTGCAGCCACGCGCTCCTCACAGTAGGCTGTGAAGGTAGGAGTCACACCTCTCCTCCCTTCCTGGCGAATTGAACCCAGAAACAGGTAGGCACCGTTGGGTCTTGAAGGAATGCTTCGGTGTTACCAAGATCCAACACGTGCTGCAGAGACGAGTGCCGCGGGGATTTAGTGAGAAGAAGTCTCATATATAACTACCGCCTGTATCCTCAGATGGAAGGTAGCCATTATAGAGTTCCTCGCATAAATACAAACTAAAAAAGGTACAGTAAATACAAACTTCAGAGTTTTCCTATTAATATTTTGGTAAAGTCAATGACTACAGTGTCATTCAAATATAGCAATGTAGTTGACTTAATTAATAAGGCAACGATATTAATTAACTTAATTGAGCATGTCGATAACGAATCGTATTTTTTTACTATTATTGACACAAAAATCGAACACAAAGAAAAATTGCCTCAAACCAATGTCTGCATGCATAGCAACAGATACTGGTTGTTAACCAGTCAGATCGGTGAATTTTTCTTTGTGTTCTTCAATTTTTGTATTAATAATAATAACAACGTAGTGGAGCATTTTGACAAATAATTTATATTGCGAATATCAGCAGTAAAACATCTTGACATTCAATGTAAATATTTTTTTATGTTCAACTAACACCGCAGATAAAAATGGTTGATTGATTGGGTATATGCTTCTCCCCTTTTCAATAAAGCTATTATAGATCGTAATATCCTAAACAAGTATTGCCTTTTGTATGCAACTTATGATTTCTGAATCCATTTTAATATTGTCTTGTTAAATGTACTCGTATGTCAATTTTCTTTTCACTCTTTGACCAATATGACAAATAACAAAAGCATAGAATTTTGAATACATGTCAAATATCCATTGAATATTAAATTCAATATCAAAAACGTAAAAATCAACCTGTAGCAAAAAGTTAAGTACACTTGATCAGAACAAATAATGGAAAAAACTACCATGTGCGCCCCTCGCATTACAGAGCGAGGGTTAACACAATAAGCAAACGACGAATGAACGTATAATAAAACTACGCATAATAAATATTATTGATTCTCACCGCTGACCGATACTTTAATCCGCCATATAATTCCGTCTCTGATACAAACATATTGCTTACAGCTGAGGGTAACAAAAATTGTAAAAGGACACACTGAGCCCTAGGTGCGTTTGTTTTTCATTTATACAACCATCACACATCACACGTCACATATATTTCGATACCTAAAATTAACACTATGCCAACATAATTTTTGGACCTGTGTTTTTAGATTCTATTTTAAGTTTTCACAAAATTCGTTTTTTTGTTTTTCTTTTTCGAATTTTGTTTTCGTTTCTTATTTTTTTTACTAAATTCGAGGAGCATAATATTAGTAAATAAATATGGTTGTTTACAAAAATAACAGAAAATTACTAAAAATTAAAGTTGGTGAAGTGTTCATTGGAGGTATCGATTTGGTCTCAAACTCCGTAGGGAATTCTCTGTACTCCTTATGTACCAGTAGAGCTCCTTGTGAATGTATTCGTCCAGGGAATGCCACCTTGCGTAGATATTTATGCCGCCATATAATGTGAGTATTTCTGAGTTTCGATTTTGAAGGGTAAGTACTGATAGAATTACAGGCACATATGACTTGTCAGTTCATGTCTCAGGATAACGGGAGCAGTAGCAGTGCTCTCAGATGTTTGGGATTTAAAGCTCTGAGTGGCACTGCAACTGTTATGGACAGGCGTGTCGCTTACCATCAGGTGCACGATTTGTTCGTCCCGTCAGTTAGTATCATAAAAAAGTACCATTAAATGGAATTTACTCCTGAGTACTACTCAGAATATTAAACTGGAATTAATTTAGGAATTGTGTCCGGGACGGAAATCGAAACCGAGCTTCTAACCTACTCAACTAGCGCCTACAATAACGTATGTGTTGACTGTCCAATTTAACAGGTGTCCAAGATGACATAATAACGTACAGTAACCAACTACCACCCTGGGCTTTCCATTAGGTACGGCGTTATCGAAAGTGTCATACAATTTAATTTATACCTCAAGTGTAAACGTAGACGTGCCTGAATTATTTTTGGGCTGTACAATTATACAGAATGCCGTATAGTCATGTATTAATTTATTTTAAATTCTTTTAAATTTAAGACATACGCACCTTTGTGTGTAAAAAACAACAAACAAACATTATTACACACCAAAACAGAACTATCATAAAAATAACACGAGTCCAGTGTACCCAACACATTAGTTTCTCAATCATTGAATGTGCCACCCCACAATGGAACTGCAATATTTAATGTTTTATTTTGCAATAACGACGGGGAATGCAGCTGCGGTGCATTAGTTATGCTAGGTATTAGGTATATTGCTATTTTTGTTATTTTTTGCTTTGCCCTTTTTGTTATTGTTCAGCGAATTTTATCCTTTCCGATTTTACTTCTGTCATCGAAAGTATAGTAAAAATAGGTGGTTATATAATGTTGTTCTAAATTTGTTTTGTTCTGGTTTTCTATCGTACAATATCCACGTATTTAATTACCGGGTTAAAAGCGCTACTGAAGTCACGTTTTCCGCGGTATATGATATTTCCCCGTACAACAAAGAGGATCAGAAGGGTAACCTATCACAAACATAAATTGCATTTTTTTGAATGTTATTTATTAGTCCGAACACGATTCGAATTTTTTTTGGCTACAATTTGTAGCATAGAAATATCTTACAGCACAAGTATCATTATGTCCGAAAAACTATCATTATAATAAACATGTGTATAAAATATGTATTATTTCGGCAGAACTTTGTTTTGTCAATTAATTTTTTATTTTACTGTTGGTTTTCCTTAATACAGATAGCTGAACATTTGTTTCAACAAAAATATTATTCCTAGACAAAAATGTGCTTCAAGCAAATGAATCGAAGAATTCCAAGTATTTATTCATTCTTTTTTGGTTACTTACTGTAACAGAAATAATATAAAAAAATAAACTAAATAGACGTATGGGTTAGGTTCTCACATTAAAAAACTATATACTAATGATCTTATGTACCGAGTGTTTTTTTAAATGGGTCAAGGAAACTGTCTTAGGAACCATTATTATGAAAACAATTTTGGTATGGACAATTTTTGGTCAAGCGGGAGCTGTCCATAAAAATGAAGAAAATTATTCAAACATTTCTTTACACAGCAGGACAGCAGAAGTTGGTCAAATTACATAAAATATTTTTTTATGCAAAATGAATAAAATTGATTTTTTTTAAATGCTAATAGACTGAGTTTCTTGTATGGATGCTTCATTGTATCGGAAGTGAAAAATTGGGACAGTAGAAGTTGGCCAAATTTCTTGAAACTTCCCTTCATGAAACTAAGTCGATCAGCACTTTAAAAAAAAATTTTGATCGATTTTATTCATTTTCATGGACAACTAACGCTTGAACAAAAAATTGACTATGCTAAAATTGTTTTCACAAAAAAAAGACTTAATGGTTCTTAAGACAGTTTGCTTCTATCTTCTATGGTTTCGGATTTCCCTATATAGTCCCATTAAAAAAACATTACATGTATACCTAATCCAGTAGCATCTGCTACATTTTTTCTTTGGTGTAATTACTACTGCTATTTCCTTTATTCCAATTTCTTTTTTGTTTATATTATTTTTGTCTCTTGCCTTATGGAAAAACATTATTTTAGTGAATATTTCGTACCTTCGTTATATGCTTGTAATGTTTCATTTAGAGTGTTTATCAATAAACAGCGTGCTATCTATCGACACAAGACCTCTCTTCGTTAAGTGCTATTATTTGATGCGGTAACATACAGCTTTGTCAGGGCCCTTCGACGAGGGAAGCTGGGGAGCGTCTAGGGTAGTGACGTGGTTACAAGCAGTAGCGGAAAGCAGATCATACCATGACGCTGCTGTTATATACATTAAATGTTTGTAGTAGAAAATAACTTATTATTTCATTAAAAAAGCTTAGAAATACTGCTTCAACATGTACTACGTAGTAGTCGTTTTTTTGCATTCAATGTTGACAATACGTCAAAAAATAAGGTTATTTTTTACTTTTGTAATATCTATGTTTAGCTGAGTTATTATGTATTAGTATTATTATTATTATTGTTATTGATATTGTTATTATTATTATTATTATTATCGTATTTATTTTAAACTCTT
>NW_020653200.1:14253508-14281445 GCF_003589595.1 Hyposmocoma kahamanoa | reverse complement strand
AAAGAACCTATTGCAATAAAACGGCAATTTCATACTTTAACCCCTAATATTTAATTCTAAGTTCAACTAAACTTTATTTTATACATTTGCGTACCGTGCTTAAGCTGTAAGCTGCGATGCCTTCGTCTAAATTATAAGCCAACTCATGTTCATAGTGCCAATTTAAATCCTGTACATTTCAACACCCATTTCATATATTTTTTTTTATGGAGACGTTGCATAAAATGGGTTTCACATTTTACGCTAAACGTCAGGTTGACGGTTAGAAGGCAGGAATATAACGCCAGCACTGAGGATGCCAATCAGATGCCAAACTGGTTGGCATCTTAATGAATTTCTTAGACACAATAGATGTCAATATCTGCTTTCCACGTAGCCAGAGTGACATCGAAGTAATAATAGTGGATCGATACATTTGGTTCACCAACAACACGCAAAACGGAATTCGAGACCTAGTCTAGCTCAACTCGCTTATAAAGCTCAACACATTGCCGTTGCATGAGAAGATGCTCGAATTCGCGAGTATAACAAGGACGGTGAGCTTGGATATTGTGTTTATTTTGCTTATTTTTGAAGCAGAAGCAGAGAAAATGAAGACAATCAGAAAAAGGGAAAGAGAAAATTGGGTTTACGAAACAAATTTAAATACAAAACATTTTGCTAAGATATATACCTGTTCCGGAGCGCTTGACGCCGCATTATGCCTCCATGTGACACTTATGCTCCGGCCCCACAGAGACGGCCCCGGAAGCGTTC
Source organism: Hyposmocoma kahamanoa (assembly GCF_003589595.1). Lineage (NCBI taxonomy): Eukaryota > Metazoa > Arthropoda > Insecta > Lepidoptera > Cosmopterigidae > Hyposmocoma > Hyposmocoma kahamanoa. Next base: position 14,280,689 of record NW_020653200.1, on the reverse strand, counting down.
CGGACTTTTGGTGATAGGTATTATTGGACTCAAAGACTATTGGACCCTTCCGTTACAAATCCAATCAAATTGTAAATAGAAAGGATAGTTATTAAAAGGAATTTTTGCAATGTATGAGTTTATATCAACCCTGGCACACTGAAACGCGCGGTCGACTCGCGGCCGCCGCGTTTCGCCAGATGCCGCCGGCGAAGGCAGCTGCGAGAATTCTTGAGAATGCGCGCGAATTCTCAGTGTTCTCTGCCCTCTGAACAAAAAAAAGCACAATTTCTATATGAATGCTTATTTGTGACTTTTTTCGTTACGAGGGCAGTTTTTTGGCTTGTACCTAGTTTTTACGTTACACAATTGACGTAAATGAAATGAAATTATTTTCTCAGATCTAAATCGTATACAAACCAGCGTCTTTTTAATGAATAATAATATTAAATTGCCAAACAATCACCTGGTCTCAAAGTAGGGTATTCCCTGTACTACGAGTACCAAAAAGCAACGGAATTGACTCTTCGGCGCTACCAATAACACCCAAACCAGAATCAATTTAGGAAGTTTATTTCCCAAATTAGACTACCGGGTATCGAACTCGGGTCCTCCTCATCTACTCCACAGAGGTGATCTCGTTGTTAAGCCTAATTGGGTTTAAGTGAATATTTGTGTATGTGAAGGCTATGAAGGCTACAATCCGCATTAAGCTAACGTGGTTGCTTGTGGGTGTACCTATGTTACAGAATAGCATTGAAAAAAAAATTCCGTAATTCTTAATTAGCTCGATTATTTTCTACCTTTAAAGTTGCCTCAAATTAAATAAACTTCAAAAATTAGCTGCAAGTTTTTTTTTTCATGTGAATTGTATAAAAAAAAAAGCCGTTGCCGGTTGCTTGTATCCAACACAAGACACACGTTTGCGCGACGCCTATGTAGTTCTCTAAAGGGCCTCTACGTCTGGGCTCTAAGGATTCTGTGACAGATAATAATTATAATGTGCGACACAATGACCTTTCAACTCGGTGTGCACTACTTGAAGAACCCAGCCCGGTACCGATGTGGATAAGTTCATTTTGTAAATCGAATCCAGGACCTATCCATTTAGCGCACTAAGTGCTGAGCTAACAAGGTTAGAAAATAAACTGGTTTGCTACAGTTGCATCTTCATCGAAACTAGCGATATAGCTAGAGCAAATTGTAGTAATGTATAGATATAGTCAACTATTATAAATCGGTATCCGGTTATGACCAGTAAGCTCTTGCAAATTCGAATCAGCGAGAAATTTGCTTCAGTTTGCTAAAATTTGTCATCGTTAATTGAAGATCTAACTGATTGAAGTTCTGTCGTTGGATTGGAGCTTGATAGATTTACTTTGCGAGTAGTCCTTCACAAAACACTGTATTGATATTGCTTTAGAATTATTTTATAGTATTGCCCTAATTCAAGTAAACACAAGTCAGAGATATTACATTATGTTTGCAAGAGACTGGTATCTAAACTAAGTAAAACCTTGTGTTATAGGAAACCAGGTTCTCACCCCAATTATTGATTCTGCACTAAAATGTTCGAGAAGTTAATGAACAAAGAATAAAAATGAATGATAAGGTTAAAGTAAGTAAATAGCTAACTTTTTTATATACTGAATAAACTAAAAATTTCAAACAAAAGCAAAATTTAATAAAAATAAAATCGTATAGTGTTGTGTGTGTTTTCGATTTGGTCTGTAGCTCAGCTCAGTTAGTTGGTCCAAACAAATCGAGGGAATTTCACTTTGCATTCTTTTTCATATTTGTATCAACAATAATAGGCACCATTGTGGAATATTTTCGAATACCATGTTAGTAAAATATCATGATATTCAATAAATATATTTTATTACTGTATCAGAATTAAATTTGTGATGTATTTTCAAGTTTCGAGCGCTATCTAGGGTGAATTGAACCAATACACAGATACACAATGTCAATTCAATCAAGTAATGGATTTCAAATTTGTACGTAACCATCAACGTTACGTCGCATGCATTGTTCTTTTTTTGTGTAATATTAATTGTGAATAGTTAACCGTTTTAGACAAAATTAATACGTGAAGGTTTATCATAATAAAACACCGGTCAAATGGAAGTTTAACTTTTATTTGAGAGCCATGTACCCATCCCTGACGTTTTGGTCGGGCAGCCTCTGTCCTGCTTGATGCGAAGCACTATTCCAAAATTTACAATTTTTCTCGTAATCAATGAACTCTTTTAGCCACGTATTAACTTTTAAAAAATAATCGGGCTACAACAAATTGAAATAAAAAGATCACATTAAACAAATATCCAAAACAAATATATATTAATATTGTCTTGAGTAAGGTTTGTAAATTATTCCAGTGTACCTTTTAAGCATATTACGACTCGAACATCCGCAATGAATGTCAACATCAATCAATGCGGAGGCTGATGCGGTAGCGGATATTTTAATTAATACTGGTTACAATCCTGCAATATAGTCTGTAAAAGTGGCACGCGAGCGGCACGGTAGAGGCGCTGTAGCTGAGCTTCTAAATATTGCATAAAAGTTAGTGGTGGCGCGGCTGCAGCTTTTCTATAACAGCGCTTCTATAAGCGTCTAATTTGAAAGCTCTAATTATGGTATCAGACAGCGGGTGGCAAATATGGCCCCAACAATAATAAACAACAGCGGAATAATTTACTAACTTATTGCCAAGATATTCTGGAAGATATTTTTATCTGGCATTAAGGCAGACTGGTGTGTTCTATATAATCTTATGTTAGCCTCTGTATTTTGTTCGTCTACGTATTGTACAGTATGTAACCATGCTTAAGAACAGCCAAATACAAAATTATATTACATCGAATTCATAGTAGTTGCAATTAATATTTTTAATCAAATTAATCCTATATAGAATTGCCTGCATTAATAAATATTTACACACACACACGTATTTATTAAGTGTGTAGTGAAATAGTACGGAATAATTTCCACAAATTTGTATTTTACGAAATATACGTTAGTCAACATCGACTATTACTTTGTGGAAATGTATAATTGACATTAATATTTTCTATAAAAATCGGATGAATTTGTAAACAGTATTAACATGTGTAATATGAAATGTATCTTGTGGAGCGTTATATTAATATTACTGACATTACAAAAAAGTTTTCAGGTGGGACTCTGAATATAATATATTTCAATGTGTTAATATTGCGTTCTTAGTTTTGCGATTGATACACATGCTACAGAAATTAAATATTTTTTCGAATATAAATCGCGATTTTTTAAACAAAGCAACGTTTTGGGTTTTTTATAGGTCCCATGGGCATGCCTTTTTTACGTTAATGTAATACAATTATATTATATTAATATAATATAATTATATTCACGCACACAACAATACACAATATTAATATATAATATATTATATATAATAAGACAATATTAGCGCATAACTGTTTTGGCTCGGTAGAAAGCACCTGTATAGTATACCCTAAACTTAGCAGCACAAACACAATTAAATATTTGGACATCACAATAGATGGGTATTTGAACTTCAAGGTCCATATTGAAACTCTTGCGGCTAGAGTACAAAAATTAATTCATATTTTCAAAAAATTCAGACAAATCGCCAGTGGAAAGCACAGTCAGTCGTTGTTTCTGTACTGCTTAACGACTTAGGGAGGCACCCATAAAAACACCTTGCTAAATCTAGAAATAGCACAAAGAGCCATACTGAAAGTCAGCACATTCCGACCTTTTCGTTTTCCCACTGCAGAACTCCTTGCCAAATGTGATGTACTTTCAATACGCCAGTACTACTAACCGTAACAAAGAAGCATTCACTAACGCCCTATATCCCCTCACCTCAAAACAGCAAAAGACGAGCAGACATTGTTTGTACCACTGAACGGTTTCGAACTGCACACTCCCATAGATACTTTTGCTTTCTTGGTAGCTTTTAGTATAATGAAATAAATCGTTCACTATGCATATATCCTATGAATAAGTTTCAATATAAGAAAACCATACAAGACTGGTTAAAAGGATAAAACTACAATGATGCCGAAAATTTAGTATCTGTTGTTACGTAATATTAATAACAGTTAGGATGCTAACTAATATAAATAAGTATTCATGTTTTATTGTAATTTATTCTTTTATTCTTTGTACAGGAAATTCTCTAATTTGACCAGACCAGAAAACAGGTGTGATGTTTTAGCACTTTGGCACAGCTTCCAAGAAAAAGTAATTTATCAGAGAAACATAAGTCGAGATACAACAACGCTATAAGTATCTTATTTCAACTACATCGGGAAGTATGCTTTACAATTTTAACAATTGTGAGATCTTGTATTCGTAATATAACCCCCATATACTACCTACATACGGTGGCGCGAGGACGCTTCGGGCTTCTCCCTCCGCTGGACCTCAAAAATTTTAACCTATATTATGATTGAAGACATACCGATTTTCAGTCTGTTTGAAACATTTTTTTCGACCGCCTAAAAACGCTTGTAAGGCAGCAGTATGGTATGTGAGTCGCTATACTGAAAAATGGCAAAAAAAATATTATGACCACAAATTATGATCAGACACCCATAGAGAACCTCGCATGTCTATTTTCAGTCGGATTAGAGCAAATTTTTATCGGCTGTGACAAAAACGCTTGTATGGCGGTTATATTTGAAAATGGCAAAAACTCACTTTTGAAATTTTTATCAGGTACTTTTAGAGGCTAATTTTCATCCGAATCAGAGCAAACCTTATTGTGCAGCCATTTTAATGAAAAAATCGCTTGAATGGTAGCCACTTTAAAACATCCATCTTATGCGGCAGCCATTTTATTTATTTGAATTTCGAAGAAATTTTTTACATCCGGTGTAAATTGTCCTCATAAAAGTGCACAAATATCCCCTCCAAATGTTATAGTTTTTGCAGGCCGTTGATCACTCTTTCATATTTTCCACATTCAAGTCATCTCATATTTGATTCTTTGCTTTGAAACCTATCCACGTACAACGGTATAAATATCTTTTTTCAACCATAACGGGAAGTATGCGTTCTATGTCTATCAGTGAATAAGAACTTGTAACTTTATATACTCGTATTTAAATTATAATACTTGTTGAATGAGTATAAATGTTGATTAAACGTGCAATTAAGTCGCACTGACATAACGCAAAAAGGCAGAGACACTGATATGCGATTTTGCAGTACGTTTGAAGTCCCGAAATTATGGACAACATAGGAACCATTCCGACTTTTTAATAACGCTGGCCTCGTGCAAGTCTTATTTAAAACGACCTAAAACTAGCGAGAAATAAGTTTACAATTGCTCTCCAAACTTCCGGCTGCCGGAATAAATTTCAACGTTCATATTGCTTACGTAAGGTCAGCATCTTGTAGGATATTATGTAGGTATACTGTTGGGTAATTATCTGAAAAATTTTAAATAGTGAAATTTTTTCCGGAAAAATCTGAAATCTTGTAAATATCTAATTCAAAGGCACATATTATTTATATACATATAACGTCTGATTTATATATGTCAAAGTAACATGTCCTTTATTTCCACAGTCTAAGGTTTCTTTCGGTATCTTCAACATTTGACAGATGTCAACTGTCAAATGTGGAAAAATATTCTAATAATATATATATTTTTTGAAAATGAAATTGTTTAATGACCCAACACTATATTATGTATTAGGCTATTTAATGAATATGAAAAAATTACATGTCATTTCTACATTAGTTTTGATTAGGTAATATATAAGTGATATGGAAATTTGTAATACAATAATAATAATTGACATTCGTGAATGGTTAGTAGCAATATCTCTCACTAAAGTTGAAGGAATATATTGTGAAGAAACCTTCTTATCCAAGAAGGTTCATAATCTTTAAAAAACGTATAAAGTTCAATTTCTGGGCCAGTGTGGAGGACTATGGCGTAAACCTAATTTTAGTAAACCCCTTCACTAGATTAGGAAGCCTATCAGTCAGTGGTATACATCTCGGGTACGTAGTATAAAAACAACATATGCCTTAAATACAACAAATTACTTACCTGCAAGATTTTCTATCAATAACAATACAATGCATTATTAGTATCACATGCAAAATATAATCTCATCCTTTTATTACACACTTAGATAAATAAAAATAACATTAATTTGTTGTCAGAAATGTAAGTTATTCTTACCTGTCACTAAGATTTATTTCAATAAACTGACGTTGCCTACAGTACACTCAGGATTTCCGGGCAAAAAATATCGCTTTTTCCACTCCAACACTTTTGATATTAACTTTGGTTTCATATATTGAATTTTATTGGCTTTTCGTGTTTCTGTCAGTTAACAGTCGTAATGAAATCTAATATTCTTCTAGAGTTTCAATTTCTGAAGATTCTTATTTTTTGCTGAATAAATATGATACAATTGTTCCGAGACAGTTCATAGTAATCACGTCCATTGCATGTCTGTCATATGATTTTATTATTCATGATTAAGGCAGTCACTCACTTCTAACTGATGCAACTGTCTTAATCTGTGTTAGATGCATGATTATACCAGCTCATAGTTTTGAAGGAATAGCTCATATAATTTTTAAATATAGGCACCATATTCAATGTTGGAGAGGTCAGGCTTCGTTAATTAGTGTTACTCCAAGCGCCCCTGTGGAGATATCGATAATTGTATTCTGTAACAAAACAAAAGCCAAAACAAACAAATCTATTTAAATTGTTAACAATACATTACTTCTGAAGTTATACCTATTATATATCAGGTATAGATGCGCTTTGATTCCTTCAATATTGCGCCATGGTAGCCTAATGGTTTTACCTACCGCCTTTCAAGCATAGGCCGTGAGTTCGAATACAGGCCCGCACCTCTCATTTTCTCCGAATTTAGGTGCGAAATTTACTTTGAAATTTACCACAGCTTTTCGGTGAAGGAAAACAACTAATGAAACCTGCCCGTCGAATAAGCATAATGGATTAAGAACAAATATGGCAACTCCATATAAAACGTAGCTGCGCGGCTTATATGTGTGTACGCCAGCGCGCGCCGCGTACGAACGCACACAGTCGTATTTTGTAAGAGTGCATTAAGAATGCTCTGCGTGAGTCGTCACACGCACCATTCTTTATAAGATGTTGAATTTTCATCTCCTTGTCCGTGCTTTCCGGAAAAAATTTTACAAAAACGATTTAATCGCACGAGAATCTTTTTCACTTTAGATAGCACTATTAAAGCCTAATTATATCGTAATCGATGAGTCTAATTTATAATGTTTTTCATTTATAAATATTAATTACTTATGTATAATATAAACTCGCATTTCATTACTATTTCGTAACCATACTCCCATAATCGAGATACCAAAGCTGATATTAAAATATCAATATGTATTACATTTTACAAAAGTTATTTCAATATAGCACGAAAACACTGTGATAAATACTTTATGTTTTTTCAAATTATGTTTATAACCTGTAGGTACAACTAAAATAATAATGTGACAACCCTACGCTCCCAGCGAAGTGTAGGTATTGAAGGGTCAAAGAGGCGTGTGTTGCCTTACTTGTTCTTATTCTACTACGAAAGAAGGTTCACAACGCTCGAAAAACGTATGAAGTCACCAACCCGCAATGGGCGAGCGTGATGTCGCATCAGTGGCAATGAGTATATATTCAAGAATTGCTACCTTTTCTAAATAATTGCTACCTTTGATATATTCTGAGAATATAGTTACATATATATCCTTTGTATTATGGCAATAAAGCACTAAAAACTTTTGCATTTTTAATTTAATCAGTCACTTCTTCGTAAAATTTTCTATCGGTTATATATTTTTTTTACTAATGTAGATAAGAAGCGTATACCTTTAATTCGTAAAGGTAGCCAATAGGTAGCAATTATTGGTAATATATACTTCTGGAAAATGTGCTCCCTTCATGCTGAACAAAGTGGCGACCTTTTTTTTCTCAGAATATATCAAAGGTAGTAATTATTTAGAAAAGGTAGCAAATAGGTAGGAATTCTTGAATATACACTCATTGCCACAGATGCGACAGGCGACCAGCCACACTGACGCTCACTCATATTATGCTGGTTGTGCAGTGAGGTACTTGGGATGTTATCTAGTTAATGACGTTTAGTGAAACACGAATAATTTTCGATAATGTGTTTATTCTTTCATGGTGCAAATAGAAGTGAATTAATAATTAAATTACAATATAAAGAACCTCAAACCTACGAACATTTCCTTCAATATGCAATCCAGTGACCTACTAAAGAAGTCACGTTGTTTCGAGATCCATGTCTAGCAGTGGGACGTGAAAATGGGCTAATACTGGCGCCAAAAATTGTCACACACAACCAGGGTGCGCAACTCTACCTGTAATCAATTACTAAATCTAATTACACGAAAATTAAATAATACTCCAGGGTTCAAAATAATCATACCAGTAAAATTCTGCTTTCAATAACATATTCACAGGTACATACATACTCTTGTGTTTTCCAAACTACGGTCAGGTATTATTTACATCTTTATTTCGGACAACGTGATCCATATAATTGGTTAGTTACAGTTTTCTTAGTGGCTATGTTAGTAAAAACAAAAAGAAAAGAAAAGAAAAGAAAAGAAAAAGAAAGAAAATTATTATTAATGTTGTCCACCGCATGTTTGCCAAAACCAACAAGCTGGCTTTGCACGGTTTTAGCTGCTGCCACCACATTCAATGCAATATACCTTATGTTACTAAAAATGTCTAGAATTGTTTCTTTACATTGGATATTTTCTAAAAAAGCCAAGGGATTTGTCCCCCTCAGTTGTATTGCACAACCGCAAAGGTATTAGGGAGCACCCTTGCACAAACAGAATTTTAATAAAACGCACAAAGGGGTTGAGTAGGCCGTCGCGCGTCACATCTATTTTTTATACAATAATAAAACGTAGTCTGTGCCTTTTAACAATCGAGTTGAAATATAATATAGTATTGAAATATTAATATAAATTTTAGCTTTGTTTGCCAATAACAAAAAGGGTAGAAGTAGTGTATATATGTATATATTTTCTCTTTGGTGCTAGTAAGCTCACTACATCGAGTATATAACCAGGTTATAGTCTCGGCAATCCTTGGAAATAGGCGTTGTAATGTAATTATATGTGGATAATACCTTAACTGTAATGCTAATATTTATACAACAATTCAAATTTTATCAAATCTGCTACGAATAGCAATCTTAGGACTAACTGGGTGACGAAATACTTTTATAGGTTTTTTATAAATGGCGGTACGGCTAAAAAGTCGTTGAAAAACCAAATACAAAGACACGACAACAAGCACATACAATAATTCGTGAGGTCCGCAGGATCGTTCCGTGGCTTAGTTGGTATAGCGTCTGGCACAGTATCCTAGAAGACGTCGGTTCGAATTCGGCCGGAACGAAGGAAGTTTTTTTGAGTGTTCGATCTTTGTATTAATAATAATAACAAACTTGTAATTTCACATAAAAAATAATTGAATATCATCAATTCGATAAAAATTTTAATCTTCGGAATCTTGTGTTGGTCCTTTTATGAATATGGCAGTCTATAGCTAAATGTCGGCGGCGCATGGAAATAGTCCGTCATTTTGCTGAGCTGTTGATCTTTTTATCTCTCACAACCATCATCTTTTACTATACTCTATGAGAAATGTATTTCTTTTAATTTAATGTGTTTTTTCAACGTCTTTTTTATACTTTAGCTTGTACTTTATCAGGTAGTGCGATAGGTACCTACTGTCATTAAACTATAATACTATTCAACTATGCTATCAATTGTCCTACCTACTCTTCCAACTTTTATTCCAACCCCTTCAAGATTCGAAGCATTCAAACATTTTTTTTCTCCTATTCTTACCTGTTTTTTATTTTATGTGTTGTTGTTATCATGATTACGTTTTATATAATCGTACTTTAATTTTATGAAATTATGTGTATTATTTTTTTAAATTTATTCAAGTATTTTATTTATCTATTTTTTTTCTTTTATTTAAGTGCAATATACGTATTAAATACGTATGCTGTTGCGCTCTCAATTAATTATTATCTTATAGTTTTTCATGTAACCCGAAGGTTGCCTGGAAGAGTTTGCTATTTAGCAATAAAACCGCATTGTACCTGTATTTTTTTTGTATGTAATGCAACATCGTTTTTGTTTCTGGATTATGACTATCATTATATAAGTGGTTCCAATATAAAAATATGATAAAATTCTATTTCCCTGTAATACTGCTTTTGTGTCAGGACAATGAAATGTTGACATTTGTGTACCACACAGAAAACGTAAAAAATTTTGGGACTCTAAAACTGAACTTCGACACACGCGATTCCGACAACATGTTACATCGAAATGATTTTACTCAGACATTACGTTACTCCGACAATATGTTACTTCGACATTATTTTACTCAGACACTACGCTACATCGACAACACAGAGGAGGTGTTTATTAAAAAAAATCTTTGTACTCTGATAAGAAAAATCATCATTACAAATCCTCGTAGGAAATGATTTCTTATATCTATCACTATGACAGAAAAGGGACAATATTGTGCAGTCGGAAATTTATTTTATTAAAATACAGTTTTTTTTTTAAAACGGGACAGTATGAGGAAACCCGAAATCATAGGAGATCGAAACTATCTTAGGAACCACAAAGTCGTCTTTTTTTGGGAAAACAATTTTAGCATAGGCATTTTTTTGGTCAAGCGTGAGTTGTCCATAAAAACAAATAAAATTGATCAAAACCTTTTTTAGTGCTGGTCGATTCAGAGTTATGAAGGGATCGTTTCATTGTATGGGACGAAGAAAATCGGGACAGCAGATGTTCGTCAAATTTAATAAAATGTTATTCATTGTGAATGAATTTTTTTTTATTAAATTTGACCAACTTTGCTGTCCCGATATTTTTCTTCGAGTACCATGAAGTTATCCTTTTAAGAAACTGAGTCTATTAGCATTAAAATAATCTTTGTCACTACCACTAAAATTGTCAATTTTATTTATTTTGTATGAAAAATATTTTATGGAATTTGATCAACTTCTGCTGCCCCGATTTTTTTCGTTCCATACAATAAAATGTTCCTTTCATAACATAACCTACATAACACAAAAATTTTGATCAATTTTATTAATCATTATAGACTATGAATCAAGCGTGTGCTTGACTAAAAGAAACATATGCCGAAATTGATTTAAAAAAAAACTAAAAGACAGTTTTCTTGTACCTATCTTCTATGGTTTCGGATTTCCCCAATTGTCCCATTAAAAAAACACTCTGTATAAAGTATATTAAAGTGTAAATATAAAGTAAAGTGAAACAAAAAAAAATTATTAAAATAAAATAATATATGCCATTTCAAAAGTCCAATCCATAATCCAAAATTGTGCTTCGAAAAGCAGTTTCAAACTTTCTTCTGTCCCATTGTCCATTGACTTCGAAAATAATCATTTATGTTTTTTCCGTTTACCTACTGTAATTAGGTTTTAGTACATACATACATGAAACAGTGTAGTAAAAATTTATATTTTAATTTAATCGTTTTTTGTTACACTTTATATAATTATAAAAGAATTTTTCGATCATATGATTTAGTTTTTTTTTTGTTATATTGATCGATATATAATAAGAAACCATTTCCTAGATGGGTTTGTAATAATGATTTTTCTTTTCAGAGTAAAAACGATTTTTTTAAATAAACACCTCGTCTGTGTTGTCGATGTAGCGTAATATCTGAGTAAAATCATGTCGATGTAACATGTTGTCGGAATAGCGTAGTGTCCGAGTAAAATAATGTCGGAGTAACGTAATGTCTGAGTAAAATCGATTTAGAGATGTACAAAAACAGGACCATAATACATTTTGATCGAAAGAAAATATTGTTTTGAAATATAGACGAAAATGAAATAAAATAAAATTTCGCCACGCCGATTTTACACCCACCAAATTTTCTGGCGGTGATGTGGACAAATCGTGACTGCGGCGGCGTCGCGGATTGTTTTTTTTTTCATATCGAGTTTTAGATTTTCGCGAAAGTTTCACTTTTTTTTTGCTTCACACTTATTTTTTAATCAAAATCACGTGCTTTTTTCAAACAAACCAACGTTTCGAGCTAAAAGAAATAAAATGAATAGAAAAATAAAATGATTGTGCTTAATTCGGTCTTTGAACATTATCTTTAGAGTATAAATCCTATGATGTAAATAGACAATATTATGCATTCACTTACTTTATATGACTAATATCTAGGACGCATCGAAAGTATACTCATCATGTTAGAACCCGTGTTTGATAAATAAATGACCAAATTTATTATGGAACACGATGCAAAACAAAATTCACAACACAATGCGTAACAACTATGCATTATTGTAAAAACTGGTAGCAACTAATACAGTACCTACTCGCGCGTATGCACGGACTCGCGTTAGTGGTAAATTTATAGGCGGCGGAAAGTAATTTGCGCATTACGTATCGACGTTAAAAAATTTCATTATCTTGCTCGGTCTCGCTGCTTGCTCGTAGGTGTGTCAGCAATTTGTAAGGAAAGTTGCAGGCCAGTAACGTCTAAGCTGATCTTGTTGATTTATTTCATAATTTGATATAATTTTGACAAAATGCCATTTCGCAGCGTTAGCCATTTATAACGGTGAAATACATCGACAGCCGTGTCACATCCATATGTTCAAACGTTTCTGGAAGAAATCTAGTTACCTCTATTTGAAACAAACGTGTATTGCGATATCTCTTTTAGAACTTTAATATCGTCTTTTGCACTTTACTTCTACTTGTATTTTCTTGAAATATAAAAGTTTTAGGATTAGGGTGAATGTGCAACAAAATACTTAAATTGATACACCACTTATCTTCCATATAAGTATACTAATCATTGGTAACATGAAGTAAGTATAAAAACCTGTCAATCACATTTCTAATTGCCAGATTAGATTTCCCCGCCTAATATCGGTGGAAATATTTATTATTGAATACTCTAAAATGTTATCATGAAGTAGATATAATTTAACATTCGAGTGTAATAATATGATATACTATTTTATATTTTGCAATATGCCAGTACTGTACTTACTATTTTTAATGCAAACTTGTTTTGAAAATCTAAATGGGTAAGTTTTAGGTTAGTTTTCTGTACCTAGTCTTGGTGGCAATTTTTAATATTTAAATATCCGAGTATATTACTCGAACTTAAGTAATAAACATTAAAACTTTCCCAATTAGGTTTTCAAAACAAGTTTGCATTAAAAATAGTAAATATATTACTGGCACTCTACTTGTTTATTTTTTAAACACTAAAATATTTTTGGTTTTGACTATTGTTAGACGTTTATTATTGCATAATAATATAAATATATTTTGATTCCATTTATGTGGACATACTGTTTCTAAATGTAGAAAGAAAACATATTAATTTACAATACTCAAACGTAAAGTTATTATTTCCAAGATGCCAATCAGAAGGATTATGAAAAGTGTGCCTACAGTTCCGTTGGCTGCTAACGGGTTGCTGTACCATGACCATGATGCCATTACACAGTGCCAACGAGAATGCTCAAGAAGATTCAGCATCTCTATACAGCTGGAACAAGAGGCTTATGTTAGTCAACACCCAGAGGTACGTTTCTTTTTATGCCGTATCTCGTATGCATTTTACAAAGCGTCTAAGGATTAGAGCAGCATTTTCCTGTATGTGTGATCTATGTCAACTCATTCATTCTATGGACAAAATTAATATTCGAAATTTTGTTGTGCTTATTGTATTTCCATTATTATTACGTACCTAATATCATATCATACTGTAAAATAGAGTGAAATAAAAGTAAAGCAAAACGAAGAGTTAACAAACCTCGTTTGTTTAAAAAAATCTTCTGCATTGTTGTCAATAGTAGCGTTTCATTTATGGTAAAATTATAATAACAAGTACATTTTGAAGAAAAAAATTAAAAACAAAACTATGCAGGCTTGTCACGGGTATGAGACACTGAAGGAAAGTGCTTTAAATATTTTCGATAAAGTTCAAAACAAAATAGGTACCCATTTTGTTTCATATACTCATTTTTTTTAGTAATTACTGCATTCAAGAACTTTTAAAAAGTTACTTGCCTCATCTGGAAAGAAACCGACCAAATTTGGAAAAAGAACATCCTTGTTTAAGATGCCGATCGAATAGGTCAAAGAAAAGGTAATATAAAGTTTAAAAAATTAATTACAATATGCTTTACTGTCAACATTACTTATTTGGGGATACGTGAAAAATTTCTTATATAAGATTCAATTTGACAATATGAAGTGGAAAGGAAATAATGCTATTTCGAATATCCATGGTAACAAGATACAAATATCGGCAGGCTGCGAACTTAACAAAAGATTGAGAATCTGCATACAAGAAGATGGATCACGTTTTGTACGTGTGATACATTTGGTAAATACAGTTGATACATTATTTTCGAATGAATTGTATAATTGAACGGTTTACCTTTTTTATTAAGATACTAGTCACTTTATAAAGAATTAATCGTTATGACGGACCCGTCATCATAAAATATTGTGTAAAATATCTTTTTTTGACATTTCCTGGGTTGTATTCCCTGATAAGGCAAACAACTTATTAAAAGTCTTTGAATGCAGTATTACTTACTTTTAAAAATAAAACAATGTTTCCATGAATACAAAATAACTACAATATTTTAAGTACTTTCCTTCTGTATCCCATAGCCGCGAGACATCCTGTATTATGCAACAATATCTGAAAAATAAGACATTTTACCATTACCACAAGTGAACATTAAAATATCTGTTAGCACATGTAATATTTATCGAAAACTTCGACAAAAATGTGCAAAATCTTTAGTACGAAAACAGGATCGTGGCATTTGGAGAACTTTGGAAAACGTGTCGTAGTCTCCAACTGACCCATTTAATATGCATTGTAAGCATACAGCTATTATTTTAAGCTTTCCATTTAGTCGTACGTGGTAGCAAATAACCGCTTTTAATAAAAGTTAAATCAATCTCTTACAGTTAATATCAATGATGGAAATGTTTATTTGTAAAATGTCTTTGCAAAATAAAAGAAAATGCAATTTTATTAAAGAAGCAGCTGATTATTTTGTTCAAGACGCTTCAAAGCTGGATGGTGACATTAGACGTCACCTTAAAATAGGTCCTACAGGAGCTTATACCCAGGTAGAATACTATGTAACTATAACTGCTAAAATATACACATAATATTTGTTACCTTAGCGGAATGCTCTCCACTTCTAAACCATCTGAATTAATCGTCGAATTATTAAAAAGTGATATTTCTTGTTTCAAATTGAGTGCATACGATACGCCAGGTGTGGCTTCAATCTGTCGCAGCGTATGTGCTCATAAATATATGAGTATGTCGCTAGGCGTGTGTGCGTGTTGATTGTGCTAGGTGTCTTCATATAAAACAAACCAGACTGCTATCTTTGCGTTTACAGATCTCTATAGAAATAATAAATAATTAACAAACAATTTTACACGCTTATATGCCACGTATTATTCCCTGTTTTTTTTTTTTACCGTTTATGTTTGTATCAGTACAATCTCGTTATTACAAAATTCGAACCTAAAATTGACTTATTTTTTTACTAACGCGTGTCTTGCTATCTCTAGCGTTATTTATCCTTCAACAACACACGTGTCCTTAACAGTTATTTTGCTTTGAAACTATCTTTTGAAGCCTTATAATAATCACGTGAGTTATAAAATAAAATAACGGTATAAATACTGAAATGTATGCCATTAATAAACCAAGTGTGTGTATATATATAGTACAGGCGCGTTTGTGCACTGCATCCGATTCTTATTCGTTGATTAGAATCCGAGACTATACAAATCCAGAAAACTCGGACCCGCTTCGAATCAGAGAAAATGCGAAAATCGGTTGAACACCTAGAAATAAAATGACACTTCGGACACCTATGACGAGTCTGACGCAATACGCAAACATTTTAACAATAGCGTATTGTAGTAACTAGGAATGCCGAGGATGTGGGTTATGAGTTATAACGACATTTGCAGATGCAAACGCAGATGTGACGCTTTCACCTTCAAATCTGCAAATACGGATGCAGATGCGGATCTGTGAAAAAATGATTCTTTTTTCAGGATATTTATTCAAGTCGATCAAGCCTGGTCATCATTAATTTAAAAAGATATAATACTATTAAGTACTTAATTCTGTTAGAAAAAATGTGGATGGAATATTAAGTACATATATTAATATTTAAAGTTTGATGGGCAAATTGCCCTTTACAAATAATAATTATGCGAGACTTATTGATTTGTAAAAGTATCATAATTGGGCTATCTTGACTGAAAGAGTTCTTAATTACACTTTGCATCGTTTACACTTAAACTTACTTACGAAAATCAACAACATGTGACGAAAATCAATTTGAATTCAAACAGTGTTCCTAAATACCATACGCGTAAGTCAACTAAAGAATTATTTAAAAACAAACAGGTTGCTGCCTTCACCTCGCGCTGCCGAACTCTTAATTCCTGATTTGCTAATTAGTACAGTACTTGGCAAGAGCTTGGCATAAGGCCCGTTCCCGACGATAACATCCGCTTTCGTAAAAACTCTGCATCGATTGATGTGGATGACGGATGCGCATGCAGATGTTTAAAAAGATGCAAATGCAGACGTCTGCGGCATCCCTAACAGTAACTAGTGGACAAAGAATGATTCATTTTGTTATTTTTGAAATCGCAAAATATTTGTACAAAACATATATTTTAAATTTTTATTGAAATGATAATCAACAGTTTTTTGTGAAATTATTTCACTAGTTTGTTATAATTATTAACACAAAGATCGAATACTCAGAAAAAATTCCTTCGATCCGGCCGGATTCGAACCGACCATCTTCAAGCTTACCGTGGCATGCTTAGTTGGTATAGCGTCTGTCACGGTAAGCTAGAAGACGTCGGTTCGAATCCGGCCGGATCGAAGGAATTTTTTCTGAGTGTTCGATCTTTGTATTAATAATTATAAAACAAATATTTTGAACATTTCTGCTCAAAATGTAAAAACATACGCGTAAAATAATAAATATTCTCATCAATTTGATGTACCGCTGCACTCGAGGTATCTACTAATTGAAAATATCGTTAATTATACTATTGTGTCCTTTTTTCACAGCTCTAAGAAAAACATGTATTCATGTCTGATGTAAAACATCATACTAAAGAATAAATAAAAATCATAGTTAATACATATGGAATTAATATTTACCATAATCCTAAAGGAGTTTGAGAGTTTGAGATAAAATTCAAGTTTCAAAGGCTCTATAACCAGACACTTGAAATTTTAAGTCAGCACTTACCACAATATTTAAGTTTACTTAAGTTTCGCAGATATTGTATTTTATGCATTTATTAATAGTTCTTTCTTGAAATATATCTAAGTGTAAATTCTAATAAAGTGTAAAAATTGTACCTCTAAATTTTTCGCATGAGATCTGCCAACTCCTAGTACAGCAAATCGCTTTCCTACTGCGCTCCAATTTCTATTTTGAAGTTACGTCGTTGGTATTGCATGTAACTAACTACACGCACCAAAAACTAAACAGTAATTATCATTGTAGGGCAGAACTGAGCCTCTCTATTACGATGACATGAACCTGGTCAGGGATCTAAAGATGATCACGGCGAAACACTTTCCGCCGGAGTCCTGGCAGCCGCTTGCCTTGAAGAGTTCGCCATCGAACACGGAATCCTCGTCCTTCCTCTCCATTCAAACTTCAGCCACTACAATTCCTACACCAGGTTTGATTAAGTTGATATTAAATGATATAAATGATGATATTAGGTATACACAACGCAATTTTTTTTAGTTGTAACAATAAAACTTGGGCAT
This sequence comes from Hyposmocoma kahamanoa, assembly GCF_003589595.1. NCBI lineage: Eukaryota > Metazoa > Arthropoda > Insecta > Lepidoptera > Cosmopterigidae > Hyposmocoma > Hyposmocoma kahamanoa. Next base: position 14,262,736 of record NW_020653200.1, on the reverse strand, counting down.
TCTTACAACTAATAAAAATTACTAGGTATATAAGGTAAACTTAGTAGGTATATTCAAGCAACGTTAAGCATGCAAGATGAAACTTTTTTTCTAAGGTTAAAAAACAATTATCGCTGGGCTTTTGTAGTTGAAAAATTTCTAATAGTTGTAATTTATAATAAAGATCGACAAAGTAATTTGTGAGTTGTAGTAATGATTGTGTATCGTTGCACTAGGGATGTTTTGGAAAGCAGCACTCTTTCCATCATTTCGGTGGCGCAATTTTATTCCCAACAAACATAATTATGTTTGACATTCATTGACTTACAATTATATGGACGTCGGGTCCGCGCTAAAAAGTGTCCGAACTTATAGGACGTTAAAATCCCTTATTCGCCTTAGGACAGATTCGCTTTACGACAGATTAGCTTTATGACAGATTCGCTTTATGACAGATTCGCTTTACGGCAGAAATTGTACAGTTAAGTACACTAAAATAGTACCTAAGTAAAAAAAAGGTATAGGTTCAAACACGAGAGGTATAGACGTTCTTTTAAATCATTAAACGCAATTCACTTTAGTTCACTTTCATAACTAAGTTTTCTTAACTGGTTAAGAAAAACCCTTTTTTATTATTGTTTTCACAACTGGTTTTTAAACAAGAATACGAAGTGTTCATTCATAACTGACAATCACAAATAGTTGTTACGAAAAAAGAATATTTAATCCACATTCATAACTTTTTTTTCATAATTTGACCTGAAACCATGTTCGTAAACGCAAACAAATTCGCTTCTGGCACTCGCCGGCCGCTGCCGCGGCACGCTCGCTTCGCTCGCTCGGCTCGTGCGGCTTTTTCATATACTAACCTAACCTAACCTAGTGGATGAAAGCAATTTGACCTATGTGAAATACATTTGTTTTCTAAAAGGTGTTGTTTCTCGTAGCTGGTTATGAAAAAAAGTTATGAATGTGGATTACTTCGTATAAGGTTAAAGGAAAAGAAAATATTAATGCTGACTGTAGCTAGTTATAAAAACATAATCATAATTATTCGTTTCTTAACTATTTGTGATTGTCAGTTATGAATGAACACTTCGTATTCTTGTTTAAAAACCAGTTGTGAAAACAATAATAAAAAAGGGTTTTTCTTAACCAGTTAAGAAAACTTAGTTATGAAAGTGAACTAAAGTGAATTGCGTTTAATGATTTAAAAGAACGTCTATACCTCTCGTGTTTGAACCTATACCTTTTTTTTACTTAGGTACTATTTTAGTGTACTTAACTGTACAATTTCTGCCGTAAAGCGAATCTGTCATAAAGCGAATCTGTCATAAAGCTAATCTGTCGTAAAGCGAATCTGTCCTAAGGCGAATGATAGGTTAAAATCGTATACAGAGCGTCATTCACGCTTTAGTCTTCGTTTGTTCTACTGACAGTGACAGCGAAGCAAGCAAAATTAGACAGTACTGCGATGACATTACAATTTAAATTCAACGTTTTAGCTTTTTCATATTCCTTTACATGTCACTACGTTTAAATAGGTTGACTTGGGACATTTTTTTTGTGGTTTTTGTATTAGACCCATCGTCCATTTATTTGTAAGTCAATGTTGACATTTATGGATTATAAATTTAGTATCAAGAAACAAATTAAACATAAACAAAAACAAAAAATTAAACATGATATTTGTGGATTATAAATTTAGCATCAACAAACAAATTAACCAAAAACAAAAACAAACAAATTAAAACATATTTATAATTACGGCATGAAACCACGGCGATAAGTGGCTAAACCATTTCATTTAAGCAGGTGTTCGTATGCCACCCAAAGCGCTATTTGGCGCGAACCCGTGGGATCCATTGTACCACTAAGCATACCACTGGTAGTATGGTAAATCGTAGTGCGACAGTAGTGCGACTATGAGTAAAAATACCTTTATAAAAGGATTAATCCCTTTTCTGTGAGATATAAAATAAATTAAATCAATGTATATTTTAATCTGTTCTGAACTTAATGTTTGATTTGTATAAATTAACTTTGAGAGTTTCATGTTACGCCTCAAAACTAAGACAAATGAACATTAAAAAAATCTGAAATCATGTTCGGAAACGCAAGCAAATTCGCTTCTGACTATAATTTGGCACTCGACTTTTGTGAGGATATTAATCAGTATTGCAAAGTTTAGTGAACGCTTTATAATCAAGATATTGGGAGGTAATAATAAAAGTACCTAAAGTGCTAGTGTTGCTTTTTTCCTCATAATCAGTTCAAAGAGTCTAAGCAAGACTTTGACAACGCTTTGAAGTAAGGTTGCCACTTCGATAAGAACATACCCAATTCGATACGTGTGTTGTTTACTCTAACTCTTGTTATACACAATTTGTTTGTTTTAGAGCCTGTTCCAACGCCGCCACTTACCTTCTCCGAGACAGTGTTTACTTGGATATCAAATACAGTAGACAAAGCAATCTTCTTGAAAGTGGACAATGAAGCCATACTATACGATACAGCTTACGTGGAACTGACAAAGGCTGTAGAAGCAGCAATGGAAATCCCCGTTATTGAAATTCGCGAGGATATAGGCGATCTTTGCTTCTTGGCTTATGGAAACTTTGAAGAAATTATTCTAGACAAAGAAAGAATCGGTAAATGAAAATAATTCTTGTGTTTATTTTCTACATATCGTTATAAATTTGTTTTTGTGTGGCTTAAGTAGAAAAAAGTATAAAGTATAATGAACTCCTTTGCAAAGAAAAAGAAATTGTCGCTTGTCGCACAACACGTCACTTTTGTCAATTTATTTTTTGTGGTATGTGTTTATGGATTATTAAATAACAACAAAAAAGTAACAAGTCACTTTAAAGTTTATGTATGTAATGTATCAAACAGGGAGTATAATGTATATCTTAGTACTCTTTTACAAAGGAAACTGTAAACGTATCACTTGGTTTGTACAAAATATGCTTAAATTTTTTTATTTGTAGCTGCTGAAATTGCATGGGAAAAACGTATGCGCAAGAAGATGAAAAAGTCACTACGTAGACAGGAAAACTTTAAAGGTACAGACTTTAAATGTATACGTCAAAATTTAAGTTTCGTGTGAACTTCAAGCATAAAAATAAGTGGATAACTTTCGATTTGTGTATACTTGTCATATAATGAGAGGGTTCGCTCTGAACTAATACTTGAAAAACTGAACATGTTTTTATTGTCATGATTTTTGTAAATTTATAACATGTTAGGTTACGAGACGCCACCAACACCGAGGAGTGTGATCTCATCACACGAAAGTTATAAAAAGCCACCTCCAAGACCTTGCAAATGCCATCCACAATTCCACTACAACCGGTATACTAAGGTCGGTCTTTTCTGCTTTTTACTGTTATAAAACACCTGCCATAAAAATATATTGTTATAAAGAATAAATTATGCTGATTTATAGTGACAGGCAAATGAGGCACTAATTGACTAGGTACTATCTAATTAACATTTTCAATATCCCCAAACATTACAACAGGGTCTAGCTCTTCTGCTTTGCTGCCTTTTAAGGACAAAAAACTCAATAAATTGACCATTACAGCATAACGCTAAGCAAACGCGAGACATGAGATGCTCCTAAAATAAATGGTACAATTCTTAGATTCATTGAAATTTAGTGCCAATGTGTCCTTTTGGACACAAAGTGACAGTAATTACTATCTAAGTCTACGAACCATCATCATCATCATCATCATCATCATCATTATCTCAGCCCGTTAACACCCACTACTGGTTATCGCATAATACATAATCGCTGATTGGAAAACATACAAAAAAAAACAAATATGCTACTATGAAGGATTTAAGATTGCAATATAAAACTTTAATATAGGTGTTCTTCATGCTAAGCCAAAATGAGACTTTACTAAAATTCTTTTTTTACGCAGGATCGTTTTGGTATTTATCTTCCGCAAGACCAAGGATTTAGTAACTATAATGTAACTGTAACACCGGTATTATCTTTGGAAGATCTTGTCGATGAGACCCTTACTGCTGAAGAAACTACAACCGATAATAAAAGCGCTCGTGAAAGGAAGGGTTCGATGGCATCCACCAAAACTAAAGGCTCAATAAAAAGCACCAAAAGCCGTAATAGAAGCATGTTGTCAGAAAAACCAGTTGTTACTATTAAAAGTCTTACTTCAGTCAAAAGTATTAGCTCTGAAAAAAGTAATGCAATGAGCGTAAAAACAGGTGCCACCTCGTAAAAACCTATGCGACAGACATTAGTGTCACCTCAAATAAAGCGACGAGTTCAGGATGTAGGTAAAGTTTCATATGGAAGCATTCAAAGTTGAAAGTAACTTAATTGAATTTGGCTATTGCATTCTCCTCTCCTGCCATCTATATGCATTAGCTTACTATGCAAATTAAATACATCTAACAAAAAGTGGCGAGTTTGTTTTTTGAGTGCCTACTAAATTATATTGTTCTTTGCCCTCGCAACACAGCTATAAAGAACTAATTAGTATTCTTTTGTTCACAACACGTACATCCGACTGCAATTTGTGCATGGACATCCCCAAAGCAGCGAATAAGAATTCCTTTTTTTTTAACTTCCATGATAATGGCGGAGCAACCGTTAGACCACCTTTTGATTGTAGTTTAGACTGCTTTGTCAAATGTTTCGGTTAAGATTGTCGGCGAGCAAACGTAGAGGAAAAGCACATTACAGTTGGAATAAAGACGGATAAACTATCTGATGGTACCTTAATCGCAATTGCTTGTCCGACACTAAGAACAAAAAGAAATTTCCTGAACCCGATATTATTGGGACCAACCACAGATGGCACAGTGATACCAACTGTATCATACCCACACACAGTGGCGGGCACAAGGTTTTTAGACAAGAACATTCACAGAAACTACATGTTCCAAACAGTTCCAAACAAAATACTATCGTAGTTTGTATTTTGACATTAAAAAAACGTGTTATTGTCTTTGTTTAACTACTGCGTGCCGTCGTAAGCCAAAAAAGATAGCCTCACATTGGTCTGTGCCAAGCACGGGAATCGAAAATATGTAACGTCCTCTTAAATGCCAACTGTACATGAGGTAATAATAATAATAATAATAATAAAAGTTTTAAGCGTAGTGTTTTATTGAATTATTTGCATGAATAGTAATAAAATGAACAAAAATTAGGTGAGAACAATTAGGTATTAATAAAGATGCTTCGCTGCAGCATTAAGGGATGTGGCATTAGCAAAAGCGAAAATCAACCGAATGTAACCATTGCACAGGCATGGTTATTTTTCTGTCATAGCCCAAATATCTCATATAATTAAATTTATTTAAATAGTTTCTTCTTGTTTGTATATTTTGATGATTGTTGTTAATGATTGTTTTGTGATAGTGTTGTTCTTGTAAGCGTACATCATCAGTAGAAATCCGCCATTTGTAGCGTTAAATTTTTGTTAAGTTATGCGCGTTCAATTAATTTTTTTTTCCACCCCGGAAAGTCTGTCGAAAGAACTGTCAAAATTTTATCAGAATACGTGCGACTTGTCGTTTAGAATCGATTTAAGTTCGATTCATATACCAGAATACGCATACGACATTTGGATCGAACATTGACCTATAGGTATTGGGGGTTGATGTTGCTCGCTTCTATAGGTTTACCCTCGAGACCCTACTAGTGACCCCTGGTTGGTGCTAAAGTGCAACAACTACTGGTGGCAGTCGAGTCACCAAATGATTGTCACCGTGTTCCGACTCGTGTTCGGGAGTTGCCATTAGGAGGTCGGGTCTGAACAGTTGCATTGCGTCTGACGACGAGTTGTAGCTGCTTGTGCTGCCACACTGGGCACTCGGTTCTGGAGGCTAGCGGGATCAGAAGCACGGTGCACCGCTGGCCGCCCGTGGGAAGTTGGGGGGCCAACTAGCGGGAAAGCCACCCGTTGGCACAAAGGCTGCCCCGCCGCCCAACGAAGAATCCCGGAATGGTCCACCTTGCCGTTTGGTGACCGAAGGGGAGGACCAGGTGGACATTTCTAGGGTATACTCTGGAGTACAGGTATCTACCTCGTGCCGGAGTCTGCCCTGCATAGGTACCCAGTGGCGCAACTAATCATTCTGTGGAACTTTAATGCACACCATCAAGAATGGGTTGTTCTCATACCAGAAGACCGATCACGCTGGGAGAGAGACACGTAAACTTGCGTTAACGCTAAGCCTATCCCAGCTTGTCAGTGGCGCCACTAGGATACCAGATGTTGAGTCTCATACGGCTAATTGCTTGGGCTTTCTGCTGACAACTGATCCGGACCGATAGTCTGCGGTTGTGGAGGCCCCACTAGGTTCTTCCGACTATTGTCTGGTGAAAACTGTATCCATATACTCCCCACCCGATCAGGGCCCTACAACAGACAACAAAAACATCGATGCTGTGCGCCGTATGATCAAAACAGACAGGCGTGTGACATACCATGATATTCGGGCATCTTTAGGCATAGGCATGAGTTAAATACAATTAATATTACACGAATATTTGGGTGTGAAGAAACTGTGTTCTCTGTGGACCCCACACAATTTGACAGAGGCTCAAAAAACGGATCGCGTCACTTGATGCAATGCCATGCTTACCAGATTCAACGAAGTGGCGTCAAATTTGTGTGATACATAGTAACAGGTGACGAAACATGGATTTATAGTTGCAATCCCAAAACAAAGTAGCAATCGAACGTATGAGTATTGCGAAATGAGTCGAAATCAACCAAAGTGGCGCGCGTACAAAGTGCCTCTAAGCGGATGATTGCTTCTTTTTTTTAATAAAACTGGACACGTGGCTACTGTTGTTTTGGAAAATCGTTGTACCGTGAATAGTGATTGGTACATGACCTTTTGTTTGCCGGAAGTTATTGACAAACTACGTAAAAATAACCGTATACGCCATATCATCTTGCACCGTGATAATGCCAGTTCTCACACGGCCAGACAGACAAATGAAGGTTGAATAACGTTGACTTTATGAGCCATCCCGCGTACAGTCCCGACCTGGCACCTTAGGACTTTTATTTATTTCCAAAAATTAAGAACCAGTTACGCGGTCAACGGTTTTGTCACCTGAAGAGGTTGTCGAAGAGTTTGAAAAATATGTTTCAAAGATTGTCGCGGAGGAGTGGCATAAATGTTTTCAAAATTGGTTCATTCGTATGAATAAGTGCATTAACGGTAACGAAGAATATTATGAGAAACAATAAATTCATTTCTCACCATTTATACTATTTTTTTCTTATTCATTCCGGAAACTTATAGTGCGCCTCACGTATTATTTTCAGCTTACTAAATTAGCATTTATGTTTTACTCCTTCTGTGGACATGTCTGCCAAAATCGACTTACAGCTAAAAGATGTTCAATTTCATTAACCATAAAGTAATATGAAAGTAGTAAGACTGTTGGTTTGATATCACTACATTAAAAAAGCCACGGTACGTACGGTTACATAACAAGGAAGAAAAATAAAATTGACCTTACCTTACTTAATAGTACCTTATGCCTCGATTACTATCAAGTGGCTTTTCCACCGGCGAGGCGAGACGAGACGAGGCGAGATAATGGCTATTAATGTCAATCGCGAGATTGTGGAGATTTGAGATTAAAAAAAAAATATGTTTCTTTTCTCTTACAATAAATTTTGAAAGTAATGGATCTGTTCTTACATTTAAAAAAATGGCTTGATGACATTCACAGCGTGAGCTCGTGCGAGCTATTAATGGCAACTTTTGGTGGAAATAGGCCGGCGAGATTTCAATTCTCGTTTCGTCTCGCCTCACCGGTGGATATCCACCTTCAGAACCGCTGTCGCCAAAACTCACACATTCATAATTTGAAACACTATGAAATTTTGATAATGATTGGTCGTATTTTCTAATTTAAAGATATAACATTTATTTTGGACTATTAACATAATCTAAATCTTACCCCGTTAAAAGTTCAATATCTATTATTGCAAGTTATGACGCGTTTGGAACTTATCGAACCTATCATCGAAGAATGGCATAAGTGGAGTTACATCAAACATATTTATTGCTCCATTAGATACAGGCCACATATAAATATAAATTTAACCGACATCCTCTCCAATTCTTGCAACTCTATCGATTACAATTGTAAATAGATTTACAAGAATTGGAGAGGATGTGGGTTATATTTTACTGTATCTAATGGAGCAATAAACGTATTCGACGTAACGCCACGTATGCTATTCTTCCATGAGGGGTGCGTTATATTGTAATTTCAATCAATGTACTTGGCAGATTTAGCTAGCTTGATTGATTTAGCGGTCAATAGCTGAACGACGACGAATTCGAGATCACTTAGTTTTCCAAAATTTACTTTTGTTTCTTGTAACAAAAAAGAAAATATTACGGTAAATAGTAAATTGATATTTAATAGGACTTAACGATGACATGAAACACCACCATAGATAATATTATAAATGCGTGGAAGTAAAAAAATTTTGCAGATTCTATTCGTATCACAGTTATTTGCCAATTAAAAATAAAGTACAAAAGAACAAGATATTCGTACTACCCAGGATACTGCTTGAGCCCATTGATATTAAAAAAAATCCTAATTTCACAGGGAAGATGGTTTCTTCGTACCATCAATTTTGAATCTAGTCTAGTATTTCATCTGATGATACATCCTAAACAGAAACAATATTGCAGTACCAATTAATGTTCCAATTTATTCTGATTCCATTATTAATTAATACTAAATTATATTTAATAAAAATTCATATTGTTCAAATAATACAAAATGTTTTCTAAGACGTGCCTAGGTAGCTTTAATTGGAATGTTCTTTTTTTAAATTAAAAATAAGATTTGATTAATACATTTAATTTTTGTTAACTATAGTGAAAAATGGAGTGGTTTGTATTAGTAAGTACTTTACCATCTCAGTTAGCCGTGACCACTTTACTGCCGTCAACTAACCAAAACGCGGCTAAGTGACAAATGGTCAAATATCCTTTTCAAATAGAAAAAATGAGCACAAAATTCTCTTTTAAAAACAGGTAAAATTTGTTAACGTGTGCGACTTATCGGAACCGACCCTAACGATGCATAATTTATTTATTTAATTATTAATTATAATACTAAATAATTTCAATATTCTAAAACTGGGCTATGGCTTTTTATGATATCTCAAAAAAATAATAGGGGTTAAAGTATGAAATTGCCGATTTGTACTGAAAATC
>NW_020653200.1:14224118-14243508 GCF_003589595.1 Hyposmocoma kahamanoa | reverse complement strand
TGGCAACTATTTTGATTAAATAAATTTGTTAAAAATTTAAAAAATAAGCAATTTAGATTTTCAGTACAAATCGGCAATTTCATACTTTAACCCCTATTATTTTATATACTTTTACTGTAACATGCAAATAAGTTATTTGTCTTTCAAAAACAATTTGTAGAATTGAATAGAATTCGAATTATAAAACGAATATAAATTACCTATATGGAATCCCAATTTAATGCATTCGTTGGAATTGTTTGAAATAATTATTTTGTAGGTCTAAATTTACTAGTCTATTATAACAAAAATCATCACATGATGCTTTACAACAATCTACCAACTTAAATTGTATTTTATATAATTTTACTGTGCAAATAAATTATTTGACTTTGAAATTTGAAAATAAAAAAATTTAAAATTTTAAAACAATTTGCAGAATAGAATAGAATTCTTGGCTTGGATATTTTAAGATATTTAAAAAATACATATATATAATCATAACATCATACATAGGTATGAATCCATGCCCGCAGTTATGACAGTGTCGACTTATGCAGAGGCTATCAGCGCAAAACTGGTGTAACCCACTATTTTTTTCTTCAATGTTACTTTAAATGATACTAAAGTACTCACATAAGTTTTCTATATTTTGATGCTATTCATGTATTAAAAAATTAACAATTCATGTATTTTATACATGAAAGCTGCATCCAAATATAAGCATATACTTTAGTATCACTTGAAGTAATCTCGTAGAAAAACATTGTTATACCTCAATTTTATACTTTTGCGCTGATAACCTTAATTTCCTTGTAATGTATAAAAGTAGCTTATTTTGCAGAAAATCTAGTTATAGTGAAACAACTAAACAAATTGCATACGCTACATGTGTTACGTAACTTTTTTTTTATTTTAAATTGTACATTATCTAAGGTAATTTTCTACCAGAAGCAGGCATAAGATTCTATGCAAAGATGCTAGTAAAATAAGTAACTTACTAGTGCTTCAACCCTTTTCTTCGGATTAGTAATAATTGTAAATATTGGCGTTCCGAGCAGTAGTACAGGCACACAAAATAGCGCGACTAGTAACAGTATTTGCTGTATCAAATGTTGCATTGGAAAGAAATAAGCGTTACAATTTGGATCTTGGGATTTAGTCTCTCTCATAAGACACATGTCGATAAAGTGGATTAGAATTAAGGGTGCGCATCCGGGTCTAGACTTGAGATCCCCTAAAAATTATTCACCAATAAGATAAATTAATAAGCATGAAGGAGACCATCAATCAAAGTCATTAACAGTTAATCATAAACAGTTTTTCATCGTAAATAATAAATTTTCGTACATAGGGCGCACTATAAGTTTCCGAAATTGGCCACTTACATAAACAATATTTAAAAAGTAATTACAACATTTGAAAATGGAACTATTTGGCTGTAGAATACAGTTTGTTTCATCTGACTGTCACTTGTTTTTACATTGTGACGTCATTTTAGAAATTGATTGTCTACATCACCATGGATTTAACTCGTGAAAATTTCGTAGTATGATTTTCTACGAGTTTAGGTGCAATTTAACAGCTCAGCGGAGCTTCGCTCGGCTTCAAACTGTTTTTGGCGATGAAGCACCATGCAAAACAACTATTTACAGCTGGTTTGTAGAATTCAAACGCGGTCGTGTGAATCTCAGTGACGAATTTCGTGGTGATCGCCCGTCCACTGCTGTGAACAACAAAAACATCGATGCTGTGCGTCGTATGATCAAAACAGACAGGCATGTGACATACCATGACATTCGGGCATCTTTAGGCATAGGCATGAATCAAATACAATTAATACTACACAAACATTTGGGTATGAAAAAGCTGTGCTCTCGGTGGATCTCACACAATTTGAGTGAGGCTCAAAAAACGGATCGTTTTTCGTTCGTTTACCAGATTCAACGAAGAGGCGTGAAATTTGGTGTGGGACATAGCAACAGGTGACGAAATATGAATTTATAGTTACGATCTCAAAACATAGCAGCAATCGAGCGTATGGGTCTTTCGAGATGAGCCGAAACCAACCAAAATACAACGCGTACAAAGTGCCTCTAAGCAGATGATTGCTTCTTTTTTTAATAAAACTGGACACGTGGCTACTGTTGCTTTGGAGAATCGTTGTACCGTGAATAATGATTGGTACACGGTCATTTAGTTGCCGGAAGTTATTGACAAACTCCGTAAAAATAACCGTAAACGCCGGATCATCTTGCACCACGATAATGCCAGTTCTCACACGGCCAGACAGATAAATGAATTTTTGAAGGTGAACAACGTTGACCTTATGAGCCATCCCGCGTACAGTCCCGACATGATACCTTGTGACTTTTATTTATTTCCAAAAATTAAGAACCAGTTACGCGGTCGACGATTTTCATCACCTGAAGAGGCTGTCGAAGAGTATGAAAAATATGTTTCAGAGATTGTCACGGAGGAGTGGCATAAATGTTTTCAAAATTGGTTCATTCGTATGAAAAAGTGCATTAACGCTAACGGAGAATATTTTCAGAAACAATAAATTCAATAAGGGGCCTACCTTAACCTTTCAAAAAACAATCTACTTTCAATATAAGCTTATAGTAAGCTTATTATAATATTACTCATATTCGTACCATGCCAGATTTATCAACCAAGTAATGTATTATTGCTAAAGTGACTGAAAGAACGAATGATTTCCCAATATTGTCTATACTAAAAATAGGAAAGAAATAACGCCATATGAACTGTATAATGCCACCTCTTTCTTTTTTGAAGTTCCGAATCGTCCTATCGTAGTATAATGTTAGAGTACTTTATATTATTTACATTCAGAGAATTTTAACTGCTAAAAAAAGAAAAGTATGTAATAATTAAATCTATTAAAATTAATCATTTTCAAATATTTTTCCGCATTTTCATGACGAAAAATAAATAAAACAAGCTGAGTCTTGACTGTCACGTTGTGAATTCGGAATTATAGTCTAGTGTCAACTGTTAGTTTCGCCAAGGAGCATATAGATGGCGTTGTCATAATTTTATGAAATAAACATCGCGTATTTTTATTTAACGAGAAATTATTTCCTATGTGCTATTAGACAAAAAATAAATAGAATATTGAAGAGATATATGTAAAAAAATAAGTTCAACTTAATTTTTAATCATTTCAAATCAATATTCAAACAATAAGACTGAAAATAATATTGTTTCCATTGCATCCGTGTAACTATTTTAAGATTGCTAAATTTGACATAAGAGCATATTACTTTAATGTTAAAGTCGCGTCACAGTACGAACTAAGTGAATGTATAGTCACAAAGCTAGCAATAAAACATCATATTTTAATATTATAATAAGCTTATGGTACGAAAAGTCAATGTAAGGTTAAAGTCTTAGAATAATAACGCATATAATGATAGTTTCATATCAAACGAACTGTCACAAGTGAGGCAAAAACCAAATTCATGTAGGCGTAAGCAACTTGTATCTATGCTCGTCGGCACGCACACAAATATACAAATAATGATGCCATGGAATAACATTTCCCTCAAAAGTGGGAAAATTGTATCTTGCGTAACTCATCATTAAGTTAAAGGTGCCTACAGATTTGCCCGATTTTGTCGATCGACAATGTCGATGTCGATCAGGTGCTACAGATATGCTCGGTTTTGTCGATCGTTACTGTCGATCGACAATGTCAAGTGACAAGAATTTTTAAAAATTTATTTTTGGTAATCCTTATGGAAATGGCATTTATATCTGAATACACGATGACGGTCACGACTTTTCAAATAAATGCAATATGGGAGCCATTTTCGAGGTATTCGAGGTGCTCATTACGAATATGGCACTCATTTCTAAATCCAAGATGGCGGGAAAATGATACCCATATAGCATATTTTTGAAAAATCGTGTCCGCCATCTTGGAATTACAAATAATAAAATAAATAAATCGTAATGAGCACCCCCAAATATCTCGAAAATGGTTCCCAACTTGCCATTATTCGTAAAATCGCGCCAGCCATCTTGGATTTAGAAATGAGTGCCATATTCATAATGAGCATCCCCAAATACCTCGAAAAGGATACCCAAATTGCATTTTTTTTTAATTGTGTCCGCCATCTTCGATTTAGAAATAAGTACTATATTCGTAATGAGCACCCCCATATACCCCGTAAACGATACGCAGAATCAAAATCAAAATAATCTTTATTTCATAGGCAAGCGTTATTACACTAGAAATCGTCACATTGGTTAAACTCTACCGCTCATTCGTTAGGCACATTCCCCCGAGAAGTATGAGCAAGAAACTCTAGGGGTTGCTCTTTGTAAACAACATTTGTACGTATTTAACTTGCAGAAATGGAAGTGAAATGTACACTTACATTAGAATAAAAAAAATCTGCAGCCGTCGCGATATTGCCTATTCTCAAAAAATTACGTAATATAATTATTTTGAAACAGAATAGCAAAATTGGGAGAAGGAAATCCGTTACTTTGCAACATTTTCGTGTCTTATTGCAACGAAATTAATTTTCGGTTTTAGTGAATATTTATATAAAATTACAACTTGAAACGCGTTACTTCCTTGTGGAATGTGATGATTGTGTCTATTTTATGCTTGCCTGTTCTATTTTTACATCCATTTACCGCACATTTCGTCATTATTAGCAAAAATTTTTGAGCTGTTCGCGGTGCAATTTGACCTTAAGCACTGACAGCCCGCCCGCTAGTGTAGGCCCTTTGGGAAGCCTCTAACTTGCTTCACTTAGCGTGTGCGGGCTAGGTTTCTATGCGTTATTATTTCTAAGGTTAAAGTAATATTGTTTTAAGAGATTGTGGTACACCCCAGTTTTTCATCGTAAATAATAAATTTTCGTATAAGTTTGAAACCTTTGTCTGTATGCCTGTATATCTGTCAGCGGTATCACTATAAGCGGGGAGGTGATCGTCGATCAGTTATTAATCATAAACAGTTTTTCGTCATAAATAATAAATTTTCGTTTAAGTTTGAAGCTCTGAGTCTGAGTAAGAGTCTGTGTAATTGTGTATCTGTCCGTGGTTACATAGTTCCCAAACGAAAGGACTGATATATAAGCTTTTTGTTTAAAGGCTAATTTAAACGAGATGATTGTTAGTCATATTTGAGGAACACTTGCTAAGCTGCTTAAAGATAATCAGCTCTATTCCTAGTTAATCCGATGACACTAGAGTAATGTCGTAACCTTGACCTGATGCTACAACCGGGACAATTCGCGGACTACTCAACTCCTCAAGTACTTACAGCAGAACTATGGAATTTGGGCTCTTTAAATTGTTCTTGATGAGTGCACGCTTACAGAAGCAAGAAGGTGGACACGGGAACTAATCTAAAAAGGTAAACGCACCCGAGTTTGTGCTCGTTTGGGTTGATTTCGACGAGTCGCACCACATGCGTAATTTCTTTACTCATGTAGTAGGTAGATAGAATGTTGACTTTATTGAGTTTTTAGAGTTCACTGTTTTGTATTGGGTGTTTAGATTATTATATTACACGATAAAATAACACGATACATGAAAGCATACACGCGCACACACACACAAACACAAAGACGAAGAGATAGATAAAGAGAGAGAGAGAGAGAGAGAGAGAAAGAGAGAGAGAGAGAGAGTAATTTGTATTTTTTCATACGAAACTTGATTATTTTTTTTAATGCATTAGCATTAAAAAAATATTAAGACTGAATTTCTTACAAGCATGATTTCATTGTACCGGAAGGAAAAAAAATTGGGATAGCAGAAGTTGGCCAAATTTAATCTCAAATGATAAATGAATTTTCATACAAAATTGACTAATTCTTTTTAGTCCAATTTATATACTATTTTTTTTTAATTTTTAGTCCAATTTAAAAAAAAAACACTCAGCATAATCCAACCGTATACTACTATGAATGATATTAATTGTTAAATTATATAGGCAATAAAAAAATAAATAGTTTGAGTGTTTATTTATTTGCTGTATTTTATCATATTAGCAAGCAATAAAATTTAGAAAATTAGTATAACGCCACCCAAATTACAGAGTATCCATGTACCTACTATAATTTTAAAAAATATTTAGTATAACGCCACCCAAATTACAGAGTATCCATGTACCTACTATAATTTTAAAAAATATTGTCAATATGTTGTTATCATGTGACTATGCAATAAACTATTTGAAAGAGGAAAGCTTTAGTTAAGTAAGTATTAAATTAGAATAGTAATTGCAAACTTACCACTTTTAGCGCTGAATGATAGCCACTTCCAAAATATCAGAAATACTAGCCACCCAAAAAGGCAAAGCAAAAATACAATTTCTGGTACAAATTGAAGCAAAATCGCAAACATATTTTTACAAAATCTAAAACAGTGACGAAAATAAAAGTAAAAGAAGTAAAGTTCTAAAGCACGTGAGGCTTAATACTTACCATTAAAAAAAACTCTAGACTTATACATGAAAATGTAAAATTCAAATTCAAAATAAATTATAAATTCTCTAAACTACTTCGAAAGTTTAATAGACAATCGAACAATAATCAGAAAAAGAATCTAAAATGTAGTTAGAATGTGTTTGTAAAATAAAAACTACCGCTCATTCAATATTTTTGTGAAATAGTGATTTGTATACTTTAATTAATTAATTAAAGCTAAACACAGTTTATATTATTAATCTGACATGCTAACACCAAACACACCATGACGTCACACGTGGGTAAACAAAGGTATTTACAGTTAGCATAATTATTTTGTGTTTTGTGTCTGCGTGAAGCGTGAAGTTTGAAAAAAAAATTATAGCGAATGTCGCCAATTTTTTTTAACGCATACTCCTATGAGTGTATGCGTTACACTAGGAAAACCCTGTGTCGCGGATGTCAAGAACACACACATAAAACACCCAAACTCACGAGAGAAATAAATGCAAGGCATGCACATATTTCTCCCGGTCCGAGAATCGAACCTGGGACCTCTGAATGGCAGACCAGGGTAGTAACTGTTCGGCCACTGAGGCAGTTGAGAGCAATGTCAAGTTGTTGGTGGAATAAAAAATATATTCGTTTTGAATTTCATGATAAAAAATGTCCAACAACAGTGGTCGATCAAGAAGTACAATTCTCGGAAGTGACAGGTGTTTCTTACCTACCAAAAACATCACGCTTTCCAAGTTAACATGAAATGCCATTTGCGCAAAAATTTTGGTGACTTGAAAAGCTTTATTTAACATAAGCACTATTTTCTTGGCTGTATAAGTATAACCATCATCGTTCATTTTAAATACTTTCTGAAAAATTGTCCAATTACCTATTTCTGAAAATATTTTCATTGCATTCCTTTATACAATTTTCACTAAGAGAAAAATAGTTTTGGTATCACATTTTGCAAATTCGATTTTGAGATGTTATTAAAATGAATATTATTAGAAATAGTAATGAGATATCAAGGTGAAATTTTCAAAATATACGTGAAAGTTTTAATTATTCCACTTATGGAGTGATTGCATTAGAATTTTTACCAATAGTAAGTATAATGGATTGCATTGGAACATACTTATAATCACATTGTATGTGCAAAACGATTTATGAAATGGACTTTTCCCATTATTATTTGCGAATGTATTTTAGACAAAATTATGTTAAAAACTATATACATATTCAAAATCTGCTTATATGATGACAACTGTTTTGTTGGGAAAGAACATTTTCTTTAAAAACGATTTTTTGTTATTAGTCGCAAAATGCACGGAATTACGAAACATTTTAATTCATTTATGGCATATTACAACTAAGTACATTTGCTTATTAAAAAATCGTGCTTACATATGATTAAAGAGGCTCAAAGTTAATCCAAATACCATGTGTACTATTCCGAGTACTATAGACATTTTCATTTTCAGAGAATTCTCATTTAAAATCTTATTTTTCGCTAACTGTAAATGAAATATACATATATTATGATTTTGTTATGCATTACGTAAATACATCTCACGGTACATTATGTAGTTGCGTTTAGAATGTGGACAGATCAGGGGCCTACTATAAGCTCTTAGAGGAATCCTATTTAAGCCTGTAAGTTGGATTGCCTGTGAAATTCGTACTATGACCTCACAAAAACTATTCACTGTCCATGCAGTTTACGTTCCCCATTCGCAATCCGTTCGCCTTTTCTTTCATAGCAAAATCGTATCATAGTTACTCCGTGACTAACTTTTTTAGGTTTTGTTACATTTTAAAGAAATTTCGTTCAACTTTTATTATATTTTCAGTTTCATAATTATTTGTTATCTTTTTAGGCTATATAGCCAATTGTCAATAAATCAATGATAATAGTACTAGCCTATTTAAATACTATGAACTATTGAGAGTTTTTTTTTTTAATTTTAGTTCACTTCCCAATCTTTAAAGTACTGTTGATAAATTATTAGAATGAATGTCATTACAATTTTTTAATGGAATTTTAATCTTTTTAATAATTTTATTGACTGAAAATCGTAAAATAACTTTTAAATAGTGCCAGATTTGACTTTAATGCGATCAATAAAAATATATGAATACAAATACGTTCTAATTAATAATTACAATAATAACGACTAGACATGGCATGTATTTTTGTCGCACAACAAATTGTAAAGTATGATTGGAAAATTGCCGATAGTACAAAACAACGTAGTAAGTATAATCAATAATAAAATTAATAAAAAAATATAATTATTCCCATTTTGAACACAATCGGTTAATAGTGCTTGAACGCTCCCAGGATAGTACATCTGTGTATTTCTTTCATATGATTTAGTATGTAGTTCCATCTCGCTCTTGTGAGATGTCAGCTAACCAGTCAGAGACAATAATTAACGTTTAAAAAGTAAAACTCATCATCCTGTCATGCCATTCCCGTTCAACGTTGTGTAGGTCATGATACGAATTTAAGCAATTTAGTTTTACCATGTCAAGAGAGTTGCATGAAACTTGGCTGGCTGCTTATAAGCTCATAGTAGATAGTAGACCCCCAGAACTAAGTTCGAAATATCAGTTTCTTAAATTTATCTCACCAGGAATCCAATGCCCCCAGCGTCCAAAATGTTAACTGCTGGGCAGAGATAGTCGAAAATATTGTAATGGTGACATTGCTAAGAGAGCACAAAATAAAAGCGCCTAGGCATATGATAACCGAATATCAATTCGCATATTTGCATTATGTAATAAAGGTGTCTAACTACGTCGCAGCGCTTTCATGTATCTAAACCATAAAGTAAGTAAACAATGCGTTCATAATAAACCAATTAGAGTAACTCACAGCCCAAGCAGGATCTTTGCCAAAACAATAAGGAGTGCCGGTTAGCAAGGCCGGGTCTAGTTGCAATTGTTCACTGGCGGCCAATTCTTGTGGCGTGTACTGATTTACCCAATAACCAGGTCCAAATTTTAGGGACTTTGCAAAGAAATCGTTGTAACAGAAACCCGTGAACATAGTAAACAGCGACATCATGAAAATTACGTATCTACCTGCATTTATAAAATACATTTAAAAGGATTAAGGGCTGTAGGACACAATAAGATATATTCGCATCATTTACACCTACGTGATTCTTATTCCTAAATGGATTTTGACTTTAAAAACTTTACAAGATCTTTTAGTATATAGTTTATAATCCGTATCCAATGAGAAACAAAAGTACGAATATATCTCATCTGGTAATTAAGTAATACAATAATATTGTGTTAAGTAATACAATAATATTGAATTTGCCAAAAATGGGTGAAACCAAGTTTACGCTTAGTCCCCCGGTGATGGAAAGAGGAAGACGGAATTAAATCTTGTAATTATATCGCACTCTCTCCGTGATATATCCTGTAAAATACCGATAAGCAGACAACTTTACGGCGATGTTAAGTCTCTGCAGCTTCACCTCTACTAATTTCGAGTCACCTAAAAGCCTCTTGACACGGTTGTCAATTGAATCCAAAGTGACCAGTTGATATGTAGCAGAGCCATCCCAAAGATAGCAGCAGTCGCCGTCTGCTCTGCATGGAGGACTGGTCGTGTTGGGGGACTTTAATGCTCACCATGAATCATGGTTAAGTTCCCTCAAGACTGACCATGCAGGAAGAACTGCCCACGCTTTCGCTGTCACGCATGACTTGACCCAACTGGTAACCCAGCCCACCCGGGTTCCAGACATATCGGATCATGCACCCTCTTTGCTTGACCTTCTGCTCGCGAGTCACCCTACCTACTATACAGTATCAGTCAGCGCCCCCCTGGGAAGTTCTGATCACTGTTTGGTTGGGTGTAAGGTTTCCCAAATGCCTCCAACTAAGCTGAAGGAGGTCACTCGTCGCATTTGGCACTACTCGTCGGCGGATTGGGATGGTATGCGCGACTACTTTGCGTCCATCCCTTGGTTGCAGCACTGCTTTACGGGAAAGGATGCCTCAGCAGCTGCCGATGCTGTTGTCGATGAGATTGGAACGGCTATGAATTACTACATACCGTCTTCCAGTGTCATCGCCAATCGCAGAGGACGCCCTTGGTTCAATCGCGAATGCATGGACGCTGTTAGTGAGAAACAGGCTGCATATCGTGGTTGGATCAAGGGTCGTGTAACAAAGGATCCCAACCTTGCGTCCCTTAAAGCAGCCTATAACAAAGCAACCAAGTCTTGCAGGAGGGCTTACATAAGAGCGGATGCCCAGCGCGTTTCACGGATTGGCCAGAAGCTGGTAGCCCATCCCACCGGTAGCCGTGCCTACTGGAGCCTGGCCAAAGCCGTGCAGTCCAATTTTTGTCGTTCGTCGCTGCCGCCTTTTAGGTGTCCCAATGGATTTTTGGCCTATGGCCCCGAAGAGAAAGCCAATTTATTGGCCGACCTTTTTGGGGCTAACTCGCGCATTCACGACCAAGATGCGCAACCGCCGTCAATTCCCCACTGCGGAGTCACAATGCCTGATATAGTTATCAGGCAATGTGATGTCCGCAAGGAACTGCAGACTCTTGACGTGCGGAAGGCCTATGGTCCAGATGGGATACCTCCTATCGTCCTTAAAAGGTGTGCGGCGGAGTTGTCTCCCGTACTGACGCGCTTATACCGCCTCTCATACCAATCTGGTAACGTGCCCCTAGCTTGGAGGGAGGCCAACGTGCAACCTATCCCCAAGAAAGGAGATCGGTCTGATCCGACAAACTATCGCCCAATAGCTGTCACTTCAGTGCTCTGCAAAGTGATGGAGCGGATTCGGCACCTGGAACGTCACTCCTTAATGATCGACACTCACTTCTTAATGATCGACAGTACGGGTTTCGGCCGAACCGATCAACGGGTGACGTTCTAGCGTATCTAATGCATCTCTGGGGTGAAGCTATCGACAAACAGGGCGAAACCTTAGCGATAAGTCTGGATATTGCTAAGGCCTTTGATCGGGTCTGGCACCGTGGTCTCCTCTCCAAGCTTCCGGCATATGGTCTTCCCGGCCGCCTTTGTGAGTGGATCTCCGGCTTTCTGCACGAGCGAAGATTGCGTGTCCTTGTTGACGGAGGCACTTCGCGGCTCGTGACAGTTAATGCTGGGGTGCCACAGGGCTCCGTGCTGTCGCCCACGCTGTTCCTTCTGCATATCAATGACTTGTTGCCTTTTGGCAACATTCATTGCTATGCAGATGATAGCACAGTGCACGGTTGCTATTATAAGCAACCGTCAAGCAGCCGGGAGGACCCTGAGAGAAACCGGGAAAAACTTGTCGCTGAGCTCAACCATGTTTTGGAACATATATCGTCGTGGGGCTCCCGAAACTTGGTTGAGTTCAACGCCAAGAAAACCCAGGTATGCGCGTTCAGTTCCAAAAAATCCCCATTCCTTCCACTTCCCCATCTTCAGGGTACAACGCTGACGCTGCAGGACAAGCTCAGCCTGCTGGGGATGAGCATCCGGAAGGACATGAGCAACAAAGACTATATAGAGAGCGTCATCTGTACCGCGTCGCGCAAGCTTGGCATCCTGAACAAGGTGCACCGATTTTTTACTCCAGAGCTGCGATATCTGTTGTATAAAGCTCAGGTCCGAAGCAGCATGGAGTACTGTTCGCACCTTTGGGACGGCTCTGCCAAGTACTTGCTCGATGCCCTAGATGGATTGCAGCGCTACGCCTTCCGTGTTGTCAACGATCCTCATGTAACTGAGCATGCGGAGTCGTTACAGCTTCGCAGAGATATAGCGTCTCTTAGCGTATTCTATCGCCTGTACCACGGTGAGTGCTCTGAAGAGTTATTCAACCTTATCCCTTCCTCTCCTTTCCATCAGCGGACCACCCGTGCCGGACTGCGTTGCCACAGTTGGACGGTCAGTTCAATACCGTCCCGCACTAAAAAGTTTGGCAATTCGTTCTTATGCCGAACCATCAAATTGTGGAACCAACTCCCGGCGCATGTATTCCCTCCCCTCTATAACATCGGGTCCTTCAAACGTAGTGTGAAGAAGCATTTGGCCAGACCGGCAAAATGATAGTGACGGAGTGAAGATATTTGTGTTTTCCATCCGTTACTCTCATCTCTGGACTGTATTCGCACTTTCCATCAGGCGCGGTGCAGTCATTTTGCCGAGTCACAATAAAAAAAAAAAAAAAAAAAAAAAGCAGTACTCCATGCACGACCGGACTTGTGCTTGGTACAGTCGAAGCAATTGTCCCGGTGTAAAGTGACGCCTCACCCCGGATCCCAAGCTTCCTTGCTGCATTTTTGGCCATGGATTCAATGTATCTGCCGAAGTTCAAATTGGACGACAGGTCCATTCCAAGTAGCTGATATATCACAAAAAGTCTGAGTCAGCTCAAAGGGACTCCGTTTTTAGGATAATAGAGACGCCTTCGTTTTGATAGCATTAAATTTGACAAGATTGAGATTGCCCCAATCGGAGACTGCCTGGAGTGTCAAATCTAAACGGCTAACTATGGACTCTCGATAAGACTGGATTGCCTCTCCACTGACCCTTGCATAGGTCAAGTACCAATGCAAGGGCGTTGGTCAAGTACCTATCTACAACTGTGTTGTTATCAGCATACGCAAAGGTACCTGGAATTAACATATCATTGATATGCAGCAGAAAGAGAGTTGCAGACAGTACGGAACCCTGAGGAACTCTCGCCATATGTTCGGAAGATTAACCTTCTAAGACCACTCGAATCAAACGTTCGCTCAAGAAATCCGAGATCCAATTACAAAGGTCAATAGGAAGCCCTAAGAGGGAAGCTTGCTTAAGAGGCTTGCGTGCCAGACCCTGTCAATGGCTTTAGAAATGTCCAAAGACACTGCAAGTGCTTGCTTTTCTATAGCCTCGCTCCATATGTGACAGGCATACACAAGAAGATCCCCAGTAGATCGCCTTCGTCGAAATCCGTACCTCTTTTTGGCGTATGCGAACTGGCGCCATAGTGCAGCCAGCCTGAGGTAAAGTAGGTGGTAGGTTCCCTGCGGCATCCAGACGCAAACTCTGCAAAGAGTGAGGCAAAAAGATTCGCCTTCTCTTCCGCAGTATGAGCCAACGAGCCAACCGGCTTTAACACATGTGGCAAAGATGGGCGACAAAAGTTAGATTCGACCACTTTGGCCAGAGACCAAAAGGATTTGCTACCTGCTGGATAAGAGGGAAGTTTAGCCCCTATACCGCGCACATAGTCAAACTTGGCCCTACCTAACACGCTTTTGCGCTTCTTAGCGGCCTTATTAAAAGCTTTCTTCAAATTCCGAGTACTCGGAGCTTTGCGTAGTCGAACATCTGGCCAAGTTTGACACGCGGACTGTGTATGTGCTTCAGCACAACTACAATCAGCGTTAAACCATAGACGAGCTTGGGGTCCATTGGGTATTGACGAGCTGGGAAAAGCTTAGCGTTAACGCAAGTTTACACGTTTCTCTCCCAGCGTGATCGGACATCTGGTATGGGAACAACCATTCTTGATGGTGAACATTAAAGTCTCCCAGAATGACTATTTGTGCCGCTGGGTACTTGAGCGGAGCCTCATCAAACGTCTCGCTCAGACATTGGAACAACTTGGTCGTCTGCTGATCTCCACTGTGCGAGCGGTAGACACAGCAGTACCTTATTTCTGTAACTCCTGTGTCAACCAGAAGCCATAAAACAGAAAAACTCGGTGCCTCAAGGTTCTTGAGACGCTTGACACAGATGTCATCACGAACGTACACACAGACTCCGGCACGAGGTACTAACCTATGCTGCAGAGTATATCCGGGGTAGCTGAGATACATTGCGTCAGTCGGACATCTGATCTGCGTCTCTGTGAGGAACAGCAGCTACGGTTTGTCGGTTTCAAGGTGGTAGTGGACCGAGATTTAAGTGCAAACTTCGAATGTTAGTGGGTTGCACTTTTAGTGGGAGGACGTGCAACCGCTGTGTAAAGTTTTTTTCCTTTTTATGACTTTTCATGTTTTGAGGTAAATGGGCAGGAGCAAGGCAGTTGAACGAGGCACTGGGTCGTGTTCAACCAAGCAACAAGCTCACACTACCACACGAGGGTACAATCGGTTTGGAGACCGCGGGGACGCCCGAACTCCCTCGGAGATGGCCACCTGGTCCTCTCTTCCGGTCGCCAACCGGCAAGGTGGAGCATTCCGGGATTTTTCGTTTGGAGGCGGGACAGCCTTTCATGGGTGGCTTTCCCGCTACTTGGGCCCCCACCTTCCGACAATCGGCCAGCGGTGCACCGGGCTTTGGATCGCTAGCCTCCAGAACCGAGTGCTGAGCACTTGTGGTAGTACAAGCAACTACAACTCGTCGTCAGACGCAATGCAGTTGCATTCGTTCGTTCGTTCGTTCATACATTCAGACCTGATCTGTAAGGTATATCGAGGCATTAGAGATACCTACACTATTTTGCTTGTCATATCTAAATGAATCTAGTATAGCATAACATTCGTATAGCTAATGTAATCAATATGTCTTCATTTAATAAAGATTTCAAAGGGAGTTTTATAAACGATCTTCAAATTTATGTCTTTGACAATAACGGTGTGTGATGAAGAAAACGTCGTCAGAGCGAAACTCGAGAAAGCATATTAGTTGAAGTATTGTGGCAATTTCTCACCAATGCGGGAAAAAAGGAAAAGCAATAGTAAGACAGCAAATTTACCTCCAAAAAATATATTCCAAATCTCATTGGTAGAGTTTTGTTTAATAAATTTCTTCTCGTTGACCACCATCCATAGGCCGAAGGCAAGCAAAAGAAGACCATGGCCAAAATCCCCGAACATGACCGCGAAGAGAAATGGGAAAGTTATCAATGTATACAACCCTGTTGAATTAAAAAAATACCTGATCAACGTGATAAATTAACAATTTGTAACAGTATATGCCAAACCCGAAGCCTTATAAAATATAACAACTTAGGTCACTTTCAAATACATAATTCCCAAAAACAGGCTGGAAAAAAATCAGTTGGTAATAAAGAAACTAGACGCATAAGTTAAATATATATCACCTGGATTAAGTTCTCTGTAAGTGGAATCTCCATAAGCGCTTATAAGGGCCTGGAAACCCCGGGTGAACTTGTTGTTACGATGGAAAGTTGGTGGTGGCTCGATAGTGTCCACTTCCGTTATGAACGAGTACATTTTTGACCCGGGTGTACCCTGTTAAATACATAATTCTCGTCATGTAGTAGGTAGTTTTTACCATAATTTCCTAGTAAACTTTAAATATTACTTGATTTATACAACGAATAGTCGAGCAAAATTTGTAGATGCTGACTATTAATATCATACACATATCTAAAGAAAAGCAAATGAAAAAAATATACCGATGACTTGTAAAGTGAATCTTGAACTCTCCTCAAGTCCCTTCTTGGAACCCAACAGTAGCCAATTAGGCATTTCCTCGTAATATCCAAGTTGAACCGATTCATCGTATGATATATAGCCTTTGCTTTTTTGACTTTAATTATATATGGATTGTAAAGTCTGCCTATTGACTTCAAAGTTTTGCATCGAAAATATTTAGATTTTCTTATCACCTAAAAATCGAAAGGATTAAAACTTGTGGATGGGCTACGAGGCCGCGTTCATGTTACACAAATTAGTCACTATCGATTGAGGACGGACGTTACATACATCGTGTACACATATAACAGACAATATGCCACACGCCATGCATTGCGATGAGCACATTCTTAGTTAACACTTCACTATGTATATTTGATACGGACGTGGCCTTACGCGTTAATATTAACATATTCTCGCGAGTATCGTGCTTGTACCGATTGGTGCACTGAAGCAGATATTTTTCTCATACATTAGTGCAAACGTTTATAAATGTTTCTTCTATAGCCTATATTGATAGGAAACATTAGGTATTTCTTACATTGGTAAGAAATACCTAATGATAATAACATCAATAAACGTTGTCGTATAAATCGCACGCCGACGCACAAGTGTATACCAGCGATCATGTGTGAGTAGTGCTTACTTATCCTGTGAAAATTCGGTACTGCGTATAGCTAGAGCTACATTTTTTTGATATGTTGTAGAGCAATGCTGTCACTATTAAGATTTTGTATGACCAAGTAGCGGTCTCTTACGTTCTACGATGAAATAAATAAAATTAAACGACGTAATAGTACGTTGTTCTACATCACTTACAAATATTTAGGGCAGCTTAGTACGTAACTGGCGCGAATGTGTTAAGAAGCAGAGTGCTCATTTTAACTTACTTGATCTAAATCACTGAGCCTTGTCAAAAGCTTGTTGAGCATTTCAGTTCGTCCGGCGAACGTCCTTGGACAAGGGTACATATTTGCATGAAATGCGGTGCAAATTTTCTCCAATAACGTAGATAATGCCTTTCCTTGACATACCGCCAAAAACGCCACTTTTCGGACGAAGGTGCCCTGTGATTTTACAATAACTTTTATGATTCTTACTGATAGCAATCACAAGGAGGCACTTAGTGCTCGTGTCACTGACGTGTTTACCTGCCGATAATGCTTTTTGGCCTATATATATAAAGTAACATGTAAAATAAAGATTTTATCTAAGTGCACGAAGCTAATGTCCACTTGCACTAACCTTAAGTATATCTTAAACCAATGCTTAAATTGATAAGACACTCTTAACACAAATTGTTAAGAGTTTCTTTTGTATTGCAAAGACGTACTTAAGTTTAATGCAAATGTACATAAGTATATCTTAAACCAATGCTTAAATTGATAAGACACTCTTAACACAAATTGTTAAGAGTTTCTTTTGTATTGCAAAGTCGTACTTAAGTTTAATGCAAATGTACATAAGAAGGGCGATGATTTAATTTAATTGGCTTTAATTTTTAATTGATTTAACAGATTCGGTGGCCGAACGGTTACCATGCTAGACTGCCACGCAGATGTCCCGGTTCGATTTCCGTGCCGGGTGAAATATTTGTATGTCTACATTTATTTATCTCGTGAGTTTGGGTGTAATTTGTGGTTGTCTATGTGTGTGTCCATGGCACCCGCGATACAGGGGCTAAGAGTGTGTGCGTTATTATTATTATATTTATTTTAAACTCTCGCCTCTCCCAAGGCCTAAATGATTAATTTTGAATTTTATTATTATTATTATTTGCTATATTCTTCTCGGCAAGTAAATGCAGCGTGTATCTACGAGTATGCGGTGAGTGTGCAATAAGATCCTATTATTATTATTTTCTTATTCTTCTCGGCTTGTTAGCTGGTTTGAAACGCATTTACGGACCGAAGTCAAGTAAATGCAGTATGGCGTGTATCTTCGAATATGTGGTGGGTGTGCAATAAGATCCTACTTCGTCCTCTTCCATCTGCATGAACTTATTATTATTATTATACCATGCAATACGATTGTTGTTTCTGGGGTATCAATATCATTTTTTAATTGGTTTTGGCATATAAATACGAAAAACATTTAATTCCCTAAAAATAATTTCCTTTGCAGTCAGGACAACGAATACTTGAAATTTACGTACTCCATAGAGTACATGCATAGCCCTTAAGGAAACGCACAAATTTTCAAGTTTCTCTTTATTTACTTAAAACAAAAACGGAACATTATATTTTAAATCAATAATATATTGCAACCAAATTTCTACGAATGGATGACAAAGAACCCTGAAATGTGTAGATTTGCGAGATTATGGAAATACCACTATCTAGCTATGTAAATAGGCAGCTATGTATATACTACTGTCACAACCTCAAAAGTAAACGGATTCCTTCATGTTTGGGCCCAAATGTGTGCCTCGGTACACATTTGTATAACTTATGTAAAAAAAAAATTCGAAAATTATATGGGAAAGAATCCATTAATTGAAATATATTTAACTTTCATAAATTGCTGAAAAATATAATTCTACAATTAAATGAATAAATGATACTGCGTTCTTAGAAACTTATATTGTCGTAATTTGACAGCTTTCATTGTAGCTATAATCGGGTTCGATCGAGAGAATGTTGTTATCGCATTCCTCACGTCTTGTCTAAATCGTATATCAACGTGCCTCAAAGAGTTCGTAAGACCTTATATCTTATCGATAGATGTGTGCCAATACATAAGTACATACATGCTTTTAGCTGGTACATACATTCACATTTTACCATGTCATGCAGATATAACGTAATGAATAATGTTTACACATAAAATATACGCACGTTATTTGGCAACAATCAAGTTGGGATGACTGTTTGAAACCAATTAGGAGAGCGCGGGTTCGACATTTTAATCATCACTCATTTTATGGTTAAGAATATCTCTAAAATATCTCATCGAAGAGAATTGTTTTACCAGTTTTGGCCATTAAACCAATGACAAAATTTTGTGCATTGGACGAATGATGACGAAAGACCCAATGCTGGTAACTATGAACCAAAGATGAGACCTGAAGTAGTAATACATTGGAAATATTATAAAGTAGGCATAATACAGTGAACTACATACACTATTAGCGGGGTCTTCAAAAGATCTGTCTTCAGAGGCAGTACGGAAGTATATATTCCCTCGAGAAATTCTCCACAACATGGTCTCAAAGGTAAAACTTTTGCTACGATTGACAACGCCGGTCCGCACGAATATGAGCCCGCCAACATTATTATCACCGCCTGGCCTAAACAAAAAAAAAAACAATAATCACTTCAGATATTAAGGGAAAACTAACGGGGTCTTTTGAACAGTGGAACGTATTCTATAAATTAAAGTTAATTGACAAACATTATTAAATACGAAATAACTATTGTTTCGATGTAATTTATCTAAGTATAATACTTGTCTATTAACAAATCAAATAATAATTTGCTACCCAATTTGTGTCAATATAAGTTGAAGGGTTTCATTAAAAGGCAACGCTTGAATTTATTCCTGACATCACTTT
>NW_020653200.1:14215525-14224018 GCF_003589595.1 Hyposmocoma kahamanoa | reverse complement strand
TGCGAAATTTAAACCTGACATCACTTTAACAAGAAGTAAATACTTGTTTAAATTTCGCAACATTTCGAGGTCAAAATCTAACTAGTCATCGTTTATGTTTGCAAAGGCAAAGTTAGCAAGCTTATGCTTCTCTTCCCCCGGATCTGTGACGTTCAGACGTGTCCTTGACCTATTGTTATTTTTATTATTGTAATTTAAATGTTGTTTCATCGAAAATATGTCACCGTCAATGTTAAAAAATCAGAAAGTGTGGTGTTACCACACGCGTGCCGAACTGAGGGATTTCTCACCCACACAAATGTCATGTGTGTGACTAGTTTACTGTGTACACCCACCTAAGCATACAACGGTGTGCAGCGTATTATAGCTCTAAACCCTGTCACACAGGCACATAATATACAACAAACACAATTAGTCAAAAGGAAAAAAGCTATAAATAACTACGAGTACGTTGCTTATGAGCGCTCTTACGTAGTTTAATGGAAAAGGATTATATACTAAATCATCGATCGTTGACCAATTTACGTGACCCGTAACCGGAACTACGCTAAACTCGATCTTCAAAACCCTGTCAATAGCGAAGTTTACACAGACACTCTATCGCGCGTGATACATCAATCATGTAAAGACGTTGG
This sequence comes from Hyposmocoma kahamanoa, assembly GCF_003589595.1. Classification (NCBI taxonomy): domain Eukaryota; kingdom Metazoa; phylum Arthropoda; class Insecta; order Lepidoptera; family Cosmopterigidae; genus Hyposmocoma; species Hyposmocoma kahamanoa. The sequence continues at coordinate 14,223,383 of NW_020653200.1, read as the reverse complement.
AAGGAAAAAGGGCAGACTTCGGGATTGTGCTCATCAGTCGCGCGCGCAATCTGCACTCCAACACGCGCCAGGTTCACGAGGTCTATCCTGCGCTATTAGCCTTTGCACGGACACTCTTTCCATTGTAAAAAAACGAACACATGTTCGCACGCGAATGAATGAATAATGGCGCACGAGTGCGCGTGCAGGTACTCACGCACGCAATCCTTTATGCTCTATCACGCGCGTCAGAGTGTCTGTGTAAAGGGGGCTAATCTTATAATCTCCTGGTACTTTGTCGACTGCGTGCCTGCATAAGTAACACATGCTTCGACATAGTCCACCTCCCCACATCAAGGGCCCCGTTGCAACACTATGACTTGGTACCAAATATATCCGTATCACTGATGTGTTGACTAGATTCAAGCGCTAAAGGGAAGGTGATTTTTCTGCGCTTAACCTGGACTTGCAACGAATGTTCAAATCTTGGCAAACAGACCAAAACAATAAACTTACATCCTTACTAAGTTCTATGCAAGAAATTAAGGAACAAAATAAAACGAGTTTGTATCATACAAATACGAAAAAATGCGTAACAAGATGGAAAAACTGATGATGAACTGAACGTAACTACATACTTACCTTGGAAAATAAACTAGAAATTATATTATATACAGTTTTGTTATATTATAAATTATTGAACAAAGTACTCTACAATCCAATCTGGAAATAAGAAATGTTCCAAAATACCTAAAAACCCAGAATCTAGAGAAACGAAAAAGGAGGATAGTCTTTGTAATCCAAAATATGAGATTTTTTTCGAATAAATTCGGAATATGAGGCATGCAAACACAATGTGGTTGAGCTATGCAGTGTATTAATGAGAGATAAAATTGTCAAAGCCGTTAAAGATTATAACTAAACACGAGTCAACCGTGACCATGGGACCTGTAAAGGGCCTGAAAAACAAATATACGCGATTTAAATCCGGAAAAATAGTTTCATTTTCTAAAACACGTATTAATAATAATTCCAAATTTATATAAAATAAGGATTCCAAATTTAATTCTACAAACTTATTGATTGAACATGCACTGAAGCGATTACACGATGATGAATATTTAAAACTACAATACTCTGCTCAATTACAAGACAATTTGCCAAAATAAACGGATATTTACTTTGTCTGCCACGGCGCTATTTTATCTCTGCAACTTTGGAAGTCAGGGCATCACCACTTCGTAATACTTCATTTATTTGATAAAGAAAGACCATTATAATAAAAATTATTACTATGTTAGTTATCATTATTCTGTTTGTTATATTGAAGGTTTGCTATACACAATTAAATTAGATAAATATAATTTTTGTTGTACCCCTTATAAATGATTAATTATGAAATATTCTCTGTGTGTAAACTTTTGTCCTGATATTATTTGGCTTCAGCTCTTGCAATCTTTATTAACGAGTCATCTGCGATAGCATTCCCTTAATTAGTAGATATCTCAACATTCTTTGAACAACTAAAGAATCTCCAATAGAAGGTGAGACTATTGCTCCATTCCCGTACGTATAATAAAGCCAATCAATGTCTTAAATTTCTTCGTTATACATTATACGTCCGTTTCGTGGCTAGACAGTTTCTTAATTTGTGATCCGACAACAAGCGCTTGGTAACAAGCGCAATTTGCAGTTCAACGTTGTCAGTTCGATGCTCGGCACAGGTATCTGGCTAAGTTACCAATGACAAAGTATACTTATAATCAGCCCCAATGAAGGCAAGATAATTATGACGCTCTTATTTACGTATTTTAAAATATTGAAATAATTCTTATTGAAGGAAATCAGAAGACGGGGTAAAGTACCTGTCCGGGTGAAGAAAACAACTTTCGTAGTTTTCGCACATGTGACGCTACAGCAAAAAAGCCAGTAACCCAAAAACAAGGATCTGCAGCAAGCACATGGAGAATTTCGTAAGGTCTGCTGACTCGTTCCGTAGCTCAGTTGGGAGAGCGATAAACCGCGTTTGGCGAAAATGTCGCTGGTTCAAATCCAGCCGGACAGAAGGAATTTTTCTTTGAGTTTATTCGATCTTTGAATCAAATATAACAATAAACTAGTGGAGTATTTTCACAAAAAATATATATGTAGAAGACGAAGAATAAAAACACATACAATAGAAAACGAAGAATTATATAAATGAAACTTAGTTGGCGTCGCGTGCAGTTTTTTTTTTTACTATTTTGCGAGAAGAATAGTATTCAAATGGTGAAAGATCACTTCTAATTTATCAACATTTATAATTTGGCTACCTACCCCTTGTTACCAAAGAGGCTCTCCCTCCTAAACTCCACATCGCCGAGAATTGGACCCACTAATGTCAACACATAGTGCATTTCTGCCAGATCCTGATGGTTCTTCAGCAACATGGTTTGATAGCCAGCCATCAACTGGATATCATTTTCCCATTTCTCTATCATGTTCTTAAAATAGAAAAAATAGAAAATGTTAAAAAAAAATGACTAGGTTATGATACTATTTGTTTATATTACACGGTATAATATTAATATCGAGTTACTAATTATGACAATTTGTTTCAATCTCCAACTACAATCTATTACTCCATTTTGATGTAATGTGATTACCTCGTAAGTGTTTATTTCTTTTGGTGGCATAGCACTCGGTTCATCACCTATAAATTTTGGTATATAGATGTCGTCTTTGACCATTTCGTTATGAATGATGCCAAGTTTGCGTTCCAACTCCGCGCAGCGACATAGCTCAGATACGTATCTCCTTTGGAAGGCATTCAATTCTGGTGATGCCTAAATTAATGAAAATTATGTCCACCTGCATTAAACTTAAGTATGTCTTAAACAAATGCTTGCAATGCAAAAGACAATCTTATTTCATTGCGTAAAAAATGTCGCATCAATTTAAACATTGGTTTAAGACGTAAGTACTTGAATTTAGTGCAGGTATAGACTAGAGTGAAAACGTATGCAGAGGTACCCTACAGAGGAATTTGAAGGGGATTTACTCTTGGCCATTAAGCAAAAATAATGTAAACGTAGCATGTGGATGGATATACATACCTTTACTTTTAGCTGTGCATCAATATATTTTAGCTAAGCTGATGTAAAGAATAGCATAAAAGCAAAAAAAACTATGATTTTTTTTAAATACTGAATAAAACCGTAAACTGTATTCGAAATACGAATTCGGATATACCTCACCAAACTATGCGGAGAACAGTGCCCAGCCAGTGGGACCTATAAACGAGTTGATGATGACGATGATGTTCAATTAACGTAAAGGTTTTCTAACGAAACATGCTATATGATGGATTATAGATGTACATAATTCAAAAACATTACTTCTTAATATAAAATATTGCCAGGAACACAACCTGAAAGTAGACTACAAAATCCTCTCCTTTATGTCACTGTAAACTTAAATACTCGTAGCAGATCTAAATCGTTTAAGAAGCTTAATATATACAAACAGGATGCTATGATATATACGAATACGTTCGCGGTCTAAAGGCATTTGTAACGGGAGAAATAATATTTCTTCTCGAACTGAAATTTATATTATCAAATTATTTTCTTTTGTTATCTGCAACTGTAAATAGTATATTCTTTTTTATAATACCAAGTGACGGGACGAACAAGTCGTGTGGGATTATTCCCATCTGATCCCCAAAACTGATCCACCGCCAATTTGAAATTGTAACTGATCCCCACATTGTATTTATAAGGTCAAGCAAAAATTTTAAAAACAAAACAACAAATATCAATTATTGAGCAATTGCGATCAAATGTTATAATTATCACAGACAATCAATTTTTTTTTTGTAATTTAAGATATTATTATGGCTATATTGCAAATCACAAGTACCAAAAACGACCAATGTGCACCACGTGATATTTTTTGCTCCAATTGTCTTTTTCGTATTTTTTAAGAAAATAAAAGCTTATAGACCTTGACCATTAAAGTATAGTTAATGTTGTTCATTTCTAATAAAGTAAATAACATACAGTACAACACTCAAATACATTTTCTTGTTGACTGTACCACAGTACCTACCAAAAGTAAACTTGTAATTCCAGGGTATCAGGTGAGAATAAAATATTAAAACCTATTCTTGATCCCCTGCATTGGGGATCCGATGGGAACAGAAAATAACTTAATATGAAACGGATCCCCCAGGAATCGGTTTCAGGGGATCAGATGGGAATACGCCGTAGTGTGCCTAGTGGTGAGCGACACGCCTATCCATAACAGTTGCAGTGCCACTCAGACCTTTAAATCGCAAAGAACTTAGGGGTACTGCCATTGCGCCCGTCATCATATGGCATAAGTTGACAAGTACCATGTGCCTGTAATTTCACTAGCACCCTTATCCTTCCAAACCGAAACACAATAATGTTCACGTTACCGCTTAGCGGAAATTTTCTTAGCAGAAATAGGTAAGGTGGCAGTACTTCCCTGGACGAAATATTTTACAAGGAGCTCTACTGCTTTCAAAATATAATATATACACCCTGTAATAGCTTACATCAAGAAATTGGACACAAGACATTTCTCCGAGTTGCGCGACAGTCTCATAAGCGGCTTCCACTTGCACATATATGTTACAATACGTCATATGATCGCTTCTGAACATGAAAGACATTTTGAAGGTAGTGGAGGCTTCAAGTTCCCTTCCAATAATAAATCTTATTCTGTCGTTAGTTTTCTATAGCATGAATTAGTAAGATTCACGTGATCTTTTTTGTCTTTGCGACTCTGTAGTTTATCCTATTTTCTTAGGGATTCCTGGATAGGTAATTAATAAAGAGCAATAACTAATCAAACAGTAAAAAATAACAGACGTTGAAGCTTCATACATTGACAAATTATTCTTTTATTTGAATACTTATAAATATACTTCTTGCAAGAAGATGTTACTTATGTAATAAAGACTTCGTTGTTGTGTATAGAAATATAACTAACATTTTTTATACTTTATTTGGTCTGTGATACAACTTCTTCCACGTTCAGACTTATATAAACAATGCTGATTATCTCACTCATTAGCTTTTTTCCATTGTCTAAGCTCATTAGCGTCTATGCACACGGCATATTTTTTACGCTCGGACGATGCGCTTTGACGAATGCGCGTTTACGGCGCCACAGAGGCTCAATATATGCAAAAGTTGGTTGGTAGGCTGCGACCATAACTGCGACTGAATCTCGTTTGAATCACGACCATATACACTTAGAATAATAACGCATAGAATGATAGTTTCATAAAAAACGAACTGTCACAAGTGAGGCAAAAATCAAATTCATGTAGGCCTAAGCAACTTGTATTTACGCTCGTCGGCACGCACACAAATATACAAATAATGATGCCATGGAATAACATTTCCCTCAAAAGTGGGGAAATTGTATCTTGCTTAACTCATCGTTAAGTTAGAGGTGCCTTTGCTCGATTTTGTCGATCGTTACTGTCGATCAGGTGCCTACAGATATGCTCGATTTTGTCGATCATTAAGTACTGTTGATCGACAACATCAAGTGACAGGAATTTTCAAAAATTTATTTTTGGTAGTCCTTATGGAAATGGCATTTATATCTGAATACACGAAGGCGGACACGACTTTTCTCATTTCTAAATCCAAGATGGCGGACACGACTTTTCGAATAAATGCAATATGGGAATCGTTTTCGAGGTATTCGAGGTGCTCATCACGAATATGGCATTTATTTCTAAATCCAAGATGGCGGACACGCCTTTTCAAATAAATGCAATATGGGTATCATTTTCGAGGTATTTGGGGGTGCTCATTATGAATATGGCACTCATTTCTAAATCCAAGATGGCGGGCACGATTTTTCATATAATGGCAAGTTGGGGATCGTTTTCGAGGTATTTGGGGGTGCTCGTTAGGAATAATAGCACTTATTTCTAAATCCAAGATGGCGGGCACGTTTTTTCGAATAATGGCAAGCTGGGTGTCGTTTTCAAAGTATTAGGGGCTGCTCATTCCGAATACAGCACATATTTCGAAATTCAAGATGGCAAAGAATTAGAAGAAGAAGAATTAGAAGTCTTGTCCCGCATCTTGTATTCAGATATACATGCCATTTCCTTATGGTTTACCAAAAATACATTTTTGAAAATTGTTGTCAACAATCTTGGATTTAGAAATTAATGCTACATTCATAATAAGCACTCTAAAACTCCTCGAAAATGTCTATAATTCTCAATCGTTACTATCGATCGACAGTGTCGAGCAAATCTGTAGGCACCTTATTAAATACTACCCAATTCTTATTTAACTCATATATGAACAAAAACCTACAAGCGAGTTTAAGTGCGACTATCGAATTTGAATATATAAATAGCCTGATATTATCTGTGGGTATGTTTATATGAAAAGTACACGATAACAATTAAGAACCTGAACCTGAAAGTTGTTTATACACTATTTTGGAGAACTGACGATGACTTTTTAGTCAGTGTTAGTTTCCTGAAATAATTTTAGTTAAGAACTTTTTTAAGTGAGTGTATGACGAACAAGAATAATGATTTTTCACATGAAACTAATGAAGGCAAATACTAAATATATTTCGTAAAAATAGCTAACGTAAATTCCCTACAATGTTGTTGCGGCGGTGTACATTTGTAGAAATTTTGCAACCGTCGCGATATTGCCTATTCTCAAAAAATTACGTAATATAATTATTTTGAAACAGAATAGCAAAATGGAGAGAAAAAACCCGTTACTTTGCAACATTTTCGTATCTTGTTGCAACGAAATTAATTTTCTGTTTTAGTGAATATTTACATAAAAATACAAGTTGAAACGCGTTACTTCCTTGTGGAATGTGATGTTAGTGTCTATTTTATATTTGTCTGATCTATTTTAAAACCCAATTACCGCACATTTCGTCATTTTTAGCAAAAATTTTTGAGCTGCTCGCGGTGCAACTTGACCATGAGCACTGACAGCCCGCTCGCTCGTGTAAGCCCATAGGGCGTCCTACAATTTGCCTCACTTAGCGTGTGCGGGCTAGCTTTCTATGCGTTATTATTCTAAGCATATACATTAGTTTGAATAAGTAGTTGAAAAATATTATTCTCATTTATAGAAACTCTCACTTTGAAACAGCGTTGTATTTATAATATTTACGTGTATTACAGCAATAAAATTCTCAATGTTTCATAATCGTTATGTAAGCAATCTTAAAGCATGTCGTAAAAGCAATATTTTGGTAAATATACGTACTTAATAAAATGAACGACATAAAATTGTTTGCTTGTACTTATTGTTTTTTAAAGAGTCAACAAACTCGGAAAGTCAATCGATTACTTGTCGAGCGCTACGTTCTTCTGTTATTCTTCCAAATCCCCAAGTCCCGCCGGCAGTAGAATAATTTACTGTTCCCCAACTAAGTTTTGAGGTGGGCCTGTATATCCCAAGGGTTTGCGAGCCTATTTTCTCCTCGTACATTATCGTCAATTTGTGAACGCTGTTTTACGAATAGTTTACGCTTGATGGAGTTATAAAATCGCCGTGAAACACGATAGACCAGCAGTAGTGTAGGTACTGGCTACGTTTTCTTAACTTTTTATATCTTTCCTTTTAGGGTTCTGTACATGTACAGTCATATACGCAAGATACCTGACCCCCCAAGCCGACTTTGTCGACCTTTTTGTTCTCAGCACAAAAATGTGGGGAAAACTTTTAAACAAACTGAATCTTTAACCCATGAGCCATAAAATTTATTTTGGTATGACTACCTAGCCGTCTCATTAGTGAATGACATTGTAGAAAGTTTTTAAGCCAATTTGATCTTTAACGTATAGTTCTTACTTAAATACAGA
>NW_020653200.1:14198976-14215125 GCF_003589595.1 Hyposmocoma kahamanoa | reverse complement strand
CAAACATTTGGTGAATAGAATAAAAGTAACCTTTTTGAGCAATTCAACAAATATTTTAATATTTTATTCTTCCAAATTATAATTAGTAAACATTTGATTTCAAAATTTAAAATACTTACAGCCTGTATCAGTAACTACTATATTTTTTTTAAACTCCCAATTATATCGACATTGGCAAAACGTTAGAAAACTAATTATATAGCTATAACTAGTCAATACATTTTTCATGAAAGTAAACGAACCGGTTTGGTTAAAATTCTTAAACAATCATGTAATTAATGGAATACCTTACGCATTCATATTTGAAGATTTCAACTTGATATCTCACCACTTTTTCCAATAACATGTTAAAATCTTATTTGAAACTTCTTATATAGGTAATATTTTACGCAAAATGAATTGAAACGAACAATAGTTTTACAGGTTGCATTTTTACAAAATTATAAGGTAGTGCAGTGAATAGACATGATACAAAAATAACAATAACATCACTCATACTTTATATTATTTTTGCCTTAGCGGTGCAATACCTATATATTATTAAAAACTACACAATTACCACATCAACACCGCAAAGGAAAACCTTCAAAATCGATCACTTGCTGTAAACGGTCTTTCATACCTGTGACCAGCACAAATCTTTACCACGCATTGACTCCCACATTGACACCACAAGGTCCTTCTTCCTGGTCCTTATTTGTTTATGAATTTGAGCAGTTGATTTTGTAGTGGCTAAGGGCTCTTCAATATGGCGATTGACAATAACTAAATGACGACTAGATGCAGAAGTAACATTATCGGTGGTGGCCCAGGATTGCGTTAACAATTCCAATCGCTCTGTCGCGATTGATTCATAACTTGACAGTGTTTCTCTGTGAACAAGCATTTTATAATACTGTATAATAGGCCCTCATAATTGTAGTTTCGAATTTCACCTAATGCTAGATTTATATATTTTTTAATTTTAATGATTCGTTAAACATGTTTTATAACACCCGTGGGATAATGAAGGATGCACCTGCAGCACTGTGAAAAATATAATGAGTCTATTTACCGCTATATGAAGTCGCTTTGCAATTTCTTTGATTGGCACATCGTGTTCATAGAGAACAATAATTTCAAATTTTAATAACTCCTTTAAGTGCGGCATATTAAAACAAGAAAGAATACTTTGAAAGTAATTAAAACTGAATAGATAAATCGGAACGATAAAATGAGCTTATTACACAACATCGTTTTGTACTTTTGTTCTTATCGATTATCTTAAATAATGAAAACGCACGTCAATATATGAACTGCGACTGCCTTAATTAATTTTACTAGATGGTTTTGTGTTGGTAATTGATCAAATTGATGAATGGCAACACAAATGAAAATGATACTGCTGACAAAATATGGTAATGAGGTTTACTTAATAAAGGCCTCATTTGAATTTTTGTGATTTGTTTATTATTTTTCGGATTTCTAACTCTGTTACTCTGCATATTTGGATAGCATCTTAGGTGGGATAAACTAGTCCACCTTCGTCCTCGAAAGCAACGAGCTCATACGTATGACCAACTCCAGATACGTATGAACTACTGATAACAGGTACTACAAAACTGAAAACTGAAAAAACCAAACGTTACTAAACGTTGTAACAAGAGTTACAGAATATTTTTATGATATTGCTAAGGTATTACAATTTTCGTCCCTTTGTTTTCGAAATCGATCAGAATCGAGAACAGTGTTGCCTAACGTATACATCACTAAATGTTAAATTTGGCCAAAGAAATGCACAAGCGGCCGCACCAAGAAACTGAATGCATTATACAAAAGTGCGTTCATTCGATATTCATGGCATATTAACGAAGGATCACAAATATATCGCACCAAGTAAAAGCCGCAATCTATTACAAACATGAGGCATACACTCGGTTGCATGTTTGTTTTCTCGAAATTCACACGAAACCAAAATAATTGTTTTTAAATAAATTATGCATCTTCCGATTACAAAATCACTTGCCCGTGGAAGGAAACGTTCCTGTTTACCCGTTTACCCACAGTCATGGCGCTTTTGCAGCGTATTACGCAGTTTTCGCGTTATCGACTGGTGTTTATCTTCGATAACGGTCGAGCGTGTTCTGAAGTGTAGCAGCGGCAAGTAAGTGAATTTCACTTACTTTGCGCACGCGAAGTACGTACACTTGCGGCGTCTATCTAGATATGTCTGCGGAACGAAACGTGGAACAATGCATAATCACAGAAGACACGATTATATCGTAATTGTTAATCTATCCGTACCCACCATACACTTTATTAATAATATCTACCTGGGTATTAAATGACGAAGTTTAGGATTGGTTTTAAAAATATGTTGATCATCTTCAAGCAACACTCCACTGTATAGCTTAAATCATAAAGTTGAAATTGCTTTATTTTATTTTTCTTTGTTCAAAATGTAAGATGGCTCTCAGAACCAAAAGGTTGGTTCGGCCATGTTAGGGGGTCAGGTATCTCATGTATTCGACTGTACCAGGAACCCACAAAGTTTCGTTATATCTGTATGTCTTTATATCCTATCGTAGCCCCCTTACCTGCTCATTTCTTGCAAAGCTGAAGTATGTGACAACTATAAGTCGTCGTATAAGATAATTTTTGTATAATGTTTGTTTTATTCTTAATTAGCTTAAGAAAATAAAAAAAAGACTTTTTCACCTCACTAGATCGGAAACATTTTCTTTCTCAAAGAAATAATACTTTCTCATTACAAATCTGCGCGCAAAAGCGTTTTATCCACACTAGCGTGGAAAAGGTTTTTGAAATTTGAACTTGACGATGGACTGTGGTGCATTGAACTGTTTCTTTCGACGAAAAAAACCGTAATGACACGTTCAACTACGCGATTTCTCGTACATTTTTATATAATTTAAATCCGTTAGTATATTTTATTGTTATTGTTGACAACGATAACTAATTAGTTATTTACATTTTAGCGTTTATTAAAACTCATTTGTTATCGTTCAACTGTTTTTCTTTCATCTGCCATTCGCCTCGCTATAGTGAGGTGAAAAGTTGTGTGTTTCGCTCGGCAGTAAAGTTGTTTTGCGTCTCGTGCTTTGACACCCTCCTCGCTACGCTCGGGATTATATTTTTGAACCACTCTCTTCCCTCGCGATTCAGTCTTTCGCTTGCTCGGATTTCAATACAAGCACTCGCGTCTAACAACAACTTTGCAGCCTTGCATGACAAATAACTATTGATGGTTTGTTTTATTTTGTGAAATAACTACACTAATTTGCTACATTATGGGTCATTATACGGGTCATTGGTCATGGCCTGAAATAAATCATTAAATAAAATAAATAAATAATGAAATAAATTAAAGTGCAAAGATCGTCGTCGCGAGCCGAAAAATCCAATGCAAAAATCTATAACAGACACAGAAGATTTCATCGAGTTGCTAACTCCATAGTCGCAGATTCGAGTTTCGATAGGTCGAAGGAATTTTTCTTTGTGTTCTATCTTTGTATTTAATAATTACCATTAAATCATTTTAAAGTAATACCTTAAGTAATCATAATTCTTTTAACCCCTACACATGTACCAAAATAAAATAAATCTACATAGATTTATTTTATTTTGGTACGTTTAAAGAACGATTATTTGCTGGTTAGATGGTTTTTACAACATAAAATTAAAGGAACTACAAAACTACTAAATACGGAGACGGTACAGTCTTAAGTATTACATATATTTTATCATATCGTATCGTGTGTTATCATATCTCTTCTATACTTTAATAACACTTTGCACAGTACTACACTGCTCTGCTCTGCTCTGCTCTGCTCCAAAGCGCACAACACCCTTACTCACTACAAAATGTGATTGTAAATCTTAATGCCGTATGTTTCTTATACTATATTATGTATCGTGAAAAATGATTACAATATATATGTACTATTTTGCTTCTAGATATGCACTTGGATAATAGAAATTCGAAGACATATCGCGCATTCCATTATCGTTTTCATTTTAGAAAACGATATTTCAAATTAGGTTCGGCTTCTTGCAACGTCAAACAAGAGGTAATTTCACACTTTCTTACGGTTACTCTCGAACGGTGTAAATCACACTTTATTAAAAGATGGTTGGGCACACTACTGTTTTTAAAAGATATGTATGTACATATATTGAAAATAAACGTAATAAAAAGGAAACGAGTCTAGCAATCAAATATCCTTATTTTTGTAACTGTTTTGTTTTCATATACGATATGCACAAAATAAATCCATGTCAAAATAAAAAAAAACTGCTTTATAATTAATATGAAAATCTTTTCTTTTTGAAAATTACAGCATTACACCTGATCGTATTTTATAATAAATTAAATTAAAGCAATTACACGAACAGAATTAATAAATGCAAGTGTACGTACACGTAATCGTTCAATTGGTGGATCCACAGGAAATCATTGACAAGCAGTTTTGGTAATAGATAGGGTTAACTGTCTCTATGGCCGAAAGGTTACCATACCACTGCCACGCAGAGGTCCCCGGGTTCGATTCCCGGGCCGGGAGAAATATTTGTATGGCCTACATTTATTTCTCTCGTGAGTTTGGGTGTAATTTGTGGTTGTCTATGTGTGTGTCCGATATTTTAATTGATCGCTCTAAACGGAAATTACGTCTATGTGCCAAATTTCATTAAAATCCGTCAATGGAAAATTCAACACCAGGTTTAAAAAAAAAATTTAAAAAAAATTAGGTAAAATATTTTCTACAAATTTAAAAAACTACTGAAGTAACCCCTTTCCACAAAAAAGGACCTCTATCTATTTTCCTCTATTTTGTCAAGTGTGACGTGTGTGTGGTGTGTAGACGGAAAAAATAAAGGCACTACTACTCTAAGTATATTATGTATCATCTTTGCGTGCCTTCTTCTTCGATAATGATTACGTATTTATACAAAGTATTTCACACAATTCCGGATGATATTGGTTCGTATAAATATCAACTGTATGGTACCGAAATCGGATACGCGTTTGAATTTCGATATACATATGTTTGTGTAGCCAAACGTAGCCATTTAACTCTTTTTACAAGAGCATAAAGATTTTCTAACGATATCATTGTATGATTTACATCAGAATATTATTTATCGTGTTTAGAAGCGTCACACAATCAGCAAGCAGAATGCTACGGGAGTGTTTCCGCCGGAAATGTTGATAGACTTCCGTTAAGTGCTAGAGATCTAACAGGGCTGCCAACAGAAATATTCCGTAGCTCAAAATATATTCCATACATTTGATTTATGACCTTTACTCCTACAAATACTTTAAGGGTAATGTAATCATCATCATCCCATTTATGCGTCGCACTGCGGGGCACGGGTCCGCCACTCTGGCCAATGCGGGTTGGGAACTTCACGCGTTTTCCGAGGATTGTGAACTGTTTTCGACATACAGGTTTTATCACGATTTTCGTTCAACGAAAGCTCATTGTAAATTTCGCATATATATTCCGAGAAACTCGAAATGTGAGCTAAGAATCGAACCAATGGCCTCTGCTTGAGATATGGTAGGTCAAACCATTAGGCTACCACAGCTTGTTTATTAAAGAATAATAAATATACGAATGAAAATAAGTTTTTTTTTTATTTTGTGTTTGGTTGTGGTTGTATACTCATACTCGGACCATTATATAGTAACGTGATTTCTGGCTCAATCTCCATACATAAAGATTCTCTGACAATATTAAATATACTGGGTATTATTCAAGTATAAACCCTAATACTGAGAAAATCTATAATGTATTCGGTGGTTGGAGGTATCCTATCATCACCGCAGTTTCCTTTAATAGCAATATACTCTATTTTTGAAATTTACTACCTCCTCTCTCACGGAAATTCTTAAAACAGCATTGAAATAGAAATAGAAATCATTTATTCCTGGAATAATCAACACAGTACGCATGCATTATACGAGTATAATAATAACAATAATAATAATAATCCGCCTCTCCCATTTAAAAATTCAATATTTTAGGCCTTGGGAGAGGCGAGAGTCTAAAATGGATATAATAATAATAGTAATAATAACCACCACATACTCGTAGTACACGCCATACTGCATTTACTTGACTTAAGTCCGTAAATGTGGTTCAAACTAGCCAACAAGCTGAGAAGACTAAGATAGTAACAGTAATAATAGTAATAGTAATAATAATAATAATTCCGCCTCTCCCATTTAAAAATTCAAAATCAATATTTTAGGCCTTGGGAGAGGCGAATAATAATAAGAATAATGGTAATGGTAGTGGTAGCGGTAGCGGTAGCGGCAGCGGCAGCGGCAGCGGCAGCGGCAGCGGCAGCGGCAGCGGCAATGGCAATGGCAAAGGCAATGGCAATGGTAATGGTAATGGTAATAATAATAATAATGATAATAATAATTTCGTATTTCATTGAGGTACAATTACTAGTATTTATGTGGTCTGTGGGTACAATTAATGAAGTTACCATTTACATACTTACGTATGAGTTAAAATGTGTATTATTTATTGTATAGGTAATTAATTAATCAATCAATAAGTAAATAATATCGCAAATTGAATATAATTGTATACATTTGTATAATATATAATAGCAATAACAATTTTATTTATGAAATTTTTATTGCTTTTATGGCAATATAGCAATAAACATCTTATCACATCACTAGGCATCACAAAATAAAATTCGGATGGTGAATAATTTAATAGAAATTAACTAAACGTATAAAAAGTAACAATATGTTGACTACCCCGACACTACAACAGACACTTTGCGATTGCTGAATATTAATTAAGCAAGTACGCTTTGAGTAATCTATTAAAAGTAAATATTGACGATGCATTTCTGATAGGCGGTGGTAGGTTGTTCCAACATTTCCAGGCAGCATAGCGAAAGCTTCCACGAAAGCTCGCCGTTCGGTATCGAGGGCATAAAAGGCGAGGCGCATATCTAACGTATATATATGGATGTGAACTGAAGTTTGTCATACAAGTATGAAGGTTGCTTGGTCTTAACAACCCCAAATAGCAATACTTCAAAATGTAACTGGCGTCGGGCTTCCATCGTCAATAAACTTGCATCATTTAGAAAAGGCGTGACATGTGCTCGACACGGAACGGGAAAACAATATACCTGGCACACGCATTCGGTAATCGCTGAACAAGATTTCTCGGGCGAGCAAATACGTATCCGCCGTATATACTGTCTGTATAGTTCAGCCTGGTCAGAATCAGAGGGTAATGAAGTTTCTTACATGATACGAAACCTTCAGGCGATAAAAACAATTACGGATTATTATCTTAATGTGAGCAAATTACTTGTGTCTTATACACGTTTTGTAGTGAGTGCAAAGTAGTTTTGAAGACCACGTACAAGTAGCCGCTTGTCTTTCAATGTAAATTTTAAGCACAGAGCTTTTACATTAATTTAAACTTTCACGATTTCCAGATATTATCTATTTTCAAAATCGGGACTTAATAGTGTATAAAATGTATTTTATTTGCCTCGATGTTTCAGACGTGTTGCAACGTCCCTGATCTCGAAGCAGTTTCTTTCTCGCAGTTTATACACGACAGAACTTTTACTTTACATTTTCTTCATAATCCTAAATTGCAGGTTGACCGATTTCTCTCGTGGAATGGCTACCCCGGCTTGGTGTGAGATTTTAGGGGTGGTCCTATACGACTACTTCGTTCATTTTAAGGTTTCTTGATGTCATTAGGTTTTATGTAGTATTATAATGGACTTTACTTAATACAATAGGAATTGGAGGACCAAAGAGTTATGTT
Source organism: Hyposmocoma kahamanoa (assembly GCF_003589595.1). Lineage (NCBI taxonomy): Eukaryota > Metazoa > Arthropoda > Insecta > Lepidoptera > Cosmopterigidae > Hyposmocoma > Hyposmocoma kahamanoa. The sequence continues at coordinate 14,207,308 of NW_020653200.1, read as the reverse complement.
AGAAATCGTGTCCCTACATGGTGCAAACCAAAGCAGGTTCCGCTATGCACCGCATCTAGATAAGCTAAAAACAAGTGTACCATTTCTAAAAACATTTTGTATACTGTATGTACGCTCTCATTTTCCTTTTTTAGAAAGGATGTGAGGCAGCCCATTGCCTTTGGCCTTCATTGTATTTTGAAGTATTTGTCCTGTGCAGTCTGCACTTAATGATTTTAATTTTAATAATTCGCCTTCAAATAAAGGGAAATTCTGTAGGTACTGGCTTACCTGAACGGTCAAACTGACCAAACTTACTTACATATTGAAAGTGGTAAATCACTGTATATTGCTTCAAATATCTGTATATAAATGACAAAAATAAACTTTACGACTACAATTTTCGCAACACTTAGTTGAAAGTTCACTTTTAATTTTTAACGCACGATTGAATATGTGTCTTACTCTTATAATGGAGCAGTAAAACACAGATTTACGACAATTTTATAATATATATGTATAAAAGATGCTGAAGCTAAAAATACAGAATTTCGAATATTGCTCAATTTTATGTAGGTACCGAATAAATAAAGACCTAGAATCTATGGAAATTGTAAAACATTCAAATTAAAGACGTAAAGACATGCATTTTTATATATGTAGTTTGTGCCACTGAGCATGTCAACTGTTTTTCACCCGATGGTCCCTTAGAGGATGGAAAAAATAATAAATAATATAACTTTTTCATTGAAAAAAAAACTGACTTCAATAGTTTGCTTATGTTACGGCTTTTTTCGATTTACTTGGGATCCTCTCAACAGATTCTGACTTCTTGGTGACAATGGGACTGTTACGGACTCCTTTGTACATTCTATATTTTCTTATCTGGTTGTCATGGTGACGGTGACTTGTTGTTCTTGATTTTGGCATATTATTGATGATATGGATATCACCACCATGTGGTTTCAACAAGACGGTGCCACAAGTCGCACAGCCACCGTAACAATGAATTTATTGCAAACCAAAATTTCCCGATCGCATAATTTCACGAAATTCAGCCGTTAAGTGGCCAGCTCGATCATGTGATTTAACGCCGATGGATTATTTTTAAGGAGTTTTGTTAAAAATAGAGTCTATACGGTGCCAATCGAATCGATCGCAGCCTTAAAACTCAAAATTCGTGAAGTGATTAACCAAATAGACCCACAAATAGACACCCTTTGTCAAAAAGTGATTAAAAACTTTGATGAAAGAATCGACACCTGTAACTATGGTCGTGGTGGACATTTATCAGACATCATTTTTCATTAATAATTGCCAAGCCTTACTTTTTTTAATACAATAAAAATTTGAACCATTGTCATCTAAATTTATTGTTTTATTTTGATATACAAAACAAAGATCTTGTTGAAAAACCTTTACAATAAATAAAGTATTTTCCCTCGTCCCATAGTCGTGAGACGCCCAGTATAGCTTTACTATGAGAAATGTGTAAAAAGCTAGGTTTCAGAAACAAATTTCTTAGTTTTCTTGGTTCGAGCACATAGCATTCTTTATTATTTAGTATCGGAATCCTGTTGCGTATTTTACTTATAAATAAATATTTCTAAGTTATTACTTTTTTAGTCTTACTATTTCTGTTAACTTTTTTAAACACTGTTTAAACATTTTTTAATGAGGTGCTCACCTATAATTAGTTAGGCAATTAGCCCAAATTTTTGAAATGTATTAATACCTACATGAAATATTGTAGTAACTGTTGGTGCGCCTGGGTGCGCCTAATAAATAAATAAATTCTTCAATATAATAAACTCAGTCATTCACTGATATTTATTGCATAATAACTGCCTGAAAACACAAGGCTTATTCAATGCTGTACACATTCTGCACTGATTGTTCAATCATCCGTAATTATTTATATTTTAATAGTATACAATAGTTACACAACGTATGTGAAATGCTACGAAGACAAAGTCGCGTACCAGAGCTAGTCGGCGATAATTAAACGATATACAACATTTCATCAAAGGCATTGTTCATTTTCAAAGTCTACGTAATTATTATTAGTCAGCGTATGCTATCCAGAGACTTTGACCTCCCCCTTTTTGCTAAAGTCCATTAGTTGAGAAGAATCAATGGGTCTCCGCTATACAGGCACTAGTAGGACCGTGTATTTTGCGCTGTTCAGGTTTCTCCGACGTGAAACCTTTTAAAAACTTGAACAATGAATTGATACAATTTCTTCCGACATTATGTTATATTGAAGGAAGTAAAAACATATCGTTTTAAAAATATAACTTCCAAGAAATTTTTGTGTGGCTGGGGATCATGTAAGGCTTCGTAGTTAGAAGTTAATTTAAACCAAGAACTTTTATGTAATCTAATTGACAGTATTAAAGTTAATCTAGAAGCTATTTTAAGAACCCCTACACAGCACTTGTTGTTTTAAAATCAAATCGCATAGTTCCACACTTTACTTAGAGTTACTTAAAGTGCCTACAGATATACTTGATTTTTCATTTTGATTGACGACCAAGACGCGTAATTAGACAAAATCGAATAAATTTGTAATGAACAGACGATCGACAACGTATTTTTGTTGATTGACATTGTGTAATTTGAACTAAACATAGGTGCCTACAAAATTGTTGGATTTTAACCTTGTTTATTTATCGATCGCCTAAAAGGTAACAAATCGAGATCGTCAGAAATCGAGCAAATCTTTACGCACCTCTACACAAATTGCCTTGATTTCTCTGTTGAAAATTTTATCGTAGGCCATTTCTATTTTGCTTAATGTAAGGCTGATTGTACATAATTGCGCTAGTGGGGACTCGTGTATACGGGTAAGTACCCGTTTGTAAGTACAAATTATGCCTATAGTGCACAGTTTAATAACAGTTTATGCTCAATTCAAATTAAACTGTAAATTATTCTTCAGTACAATGCCGATATCGGCCATTCTCAAAACAGCATATTTTTGCATATGTGGGTCTTTCCTGTCTCTGTATAATATTAAACAGAAACACATTTTTTTAATGTAGTTTGTACTTTTATCTGAAGGTGTTTTTAAGATTTTAGCTCTGCCACTTAATTATCATATTTATTTTATTTTCAAACCCATATTCCTCTCTCTCTCCAATTACCGTAGCCTGTCCGGATGCTACCTTTGACTACAAATTTACCTCTTATTTTAGTCTGGGATGGATGGAAGATCCTGGGTGACGAAATACTGCTTGTTTAATCACATAAAAATAAGTATAATCTACGACGACCATTCTTTTAAAATGTACCACGAAACGTCCGCGTGTACGGCCCGAAGATATAATTACCATCGACATTTCTTTTGAAAGTGCGCGTGCCTAAACCACGAAATATTAGAAAGTCACTATTGCCTGAATCGCGAGCTATCAGCCGTGTCTCGGCATTCAAATAGTGCGAATGTACCAGTGTCGATGTAGCTCGCAATTTACATAAGTGTCTAACTACCGTAACTTTGGCTTTAGAATTTTCTAATCCCCATTCCCCTATTTGTAAATTACATTTTTCAAGGAAAAGTGATGTCGCTTATCATCAGGTACACGACTCGTTCGTCCTGTCACTTGATATTATAAAGAAAAATTTGGAGACAAAGCTCCAAATCAGAAAGCATAAACAAATTTTAAATTGACACGATAACATATATATTCTCTACTTGGGAGACAAACATCTAATTATGCTTTATTTGCGCCAGGTTAACAACAATCACGTTAAATAACTGCATTCAACTGTTTAGGTACAGGATTATTTAGAAATTTACTTACGAAATCTACCTACATTCTCAAATAAATGATAGTTTTTGTTATGCCTATTCGTTCTTGCCTTTAAAGGTGCGAACGCAGATCTGGCGAATGCGCCTGTTTACCAAACGTTCGCGAGCTGCACACGTACATTATGTAGTGTGATCTGCGCGCGCGCCATCAATGCTTGCTTGCTTATAAAGAGGATAGACGCTGTAGTTAACACGCACGCAGCGCACATGCAGCGCATTCGCCAGATTTGTACGCACCCTTATAAACAGATAGACAAAAGATGGCTTTCAAATATCATTTTATTATTGCGTCGTTACATTAATTGAACGTGCTAATGTAGACTTCCTTTGTAGTTTTCTTAACAGTAAAGTCACATGAAACCCAGGTTAAGTTCCATGTAGGTATAATTGTCCACGCTTTAGTCATTTATCATATACAAATCATTAGTATCTATCTGTCTTATCTGTATGGCTGTCATTGAGTGCCTTCCGCTGACTGCGCGTGCGCCGCGCTCGTCTATCTGCTTGCTTCGCCTCGTTAGACTTTGGTTAGCGTACACATTTTAGCCATCTTATTTGACTGCACATTTAACCTTTAGTTTTTATCCATGCCTCTTGAAAATAAAACTAAACTGTCTGGGGGGAGATAACTATGTTAAATCGCAAGCGCGCCTCGATAACTTTAAAGAATTGCCTTACCGCTTTCAAGGGTATTAAAGACGATGAAAGAGAGGATAAGTTTGTTTTCTGGATCAGGAAATAAAAATGGGCAAAGAAAATCGGGTTTAGCTCAATGAAATTAACAGGCGTATACGTTTGATGTGGGCAGCATACTCAAAGCTGGAGTTTGCTTTAAAAGTGAAGCTCACGGCGACGGAACACAAAACAAGAATATTCGACCAGTGTATCCTGCCACAATTAATAATATATGGTACCTGGGTGCTAACAAAAAACATAATTCAAAAATTACTGGCAGCCCAGAGGAATAGGAAGAGAGATAAAAAACAAATAGATAGAGATGGGAAACTCGTGCGAAATACACTCAAAGACCGCAAAACAAATGTGTGGCTCAGATAGTAAAGCTGAGTCGCAGATGTCACCAAACGCGTAATTAACCTTAAGCGGCGGTAGTCGTGTCACGTTCCTCGAAAGCAAGGCTCCTGGTGTAAGGCGGTCCTTGAATGGCGACCTTGGAGAGAAAAACGCCCTAGAGGGAAACCGCGATGCGTTGGAAGGATGACATAAAGAAAGTGACGGCGTTGAATTGGATACAGGTGGCACAGAATCGAGAGAAGCAGCAGAAACTGAACTGATATGATTGAGAACAGCTAGAAAGAAGTAGAGACATCCGATGAAATATCATCGATTTGCAGCTGACATTAGGTTAGCAAAAAGAAACGACGTATTTACAAAATTTGAAAATGTCAAGTCACGAATCGAAGAGGTTTGATCTAGGTCTAGTAATCAAGATACGCCTTTGCAGCGATTTGGTAAAGAAAACCAGTACTTTCTCAATTGTATCAACTGCCCATGATATAGAGTAAAAGCATATTCTAAGCAAGTTCTATTATCTCATATTCTCACTGCACGGAGGTGCCACAATGACAATAAAATTAAATGTAGTTACTACCGAGAATTATAATGTGGCATGGGAATTACTTTATAATAGGTACAACAATAAGAATGTTTTGATAAATAATCACCTCAAATCTACTTTTAATCTCAAATTTCTAAATAGGGGAAGTCGTATAACTCCAATTTATCATTACTTACGTGTCAAAAAACTTGCAAGGCTTGAGTATATACGTGGAAAACTGTTAAATGTGACATCCTCGTAGTTTACATTGCTGTCCAGAATCTAGAAAAAGTGACTAGGGAGTCTTCTTTTCATCATACACTATGTTATCGCAGCCCAGAACTTAGCCACGCGGACCACTCCACTAGTTACCGCGAGGCTGATCTGTGTATGGGGCATGTTTACCATTGTGAAAGGATTCTTGCCTAGAGTGCGCCAGAAGTACCGGGAAGATGATTCTTACGTCATTGCGGAGAGGGTCCTTTCGTGCACCACAACTAGGGTACAAATCGGGCCTTATCGGGCCTTATAAATCGGGTCAGGGTACCCTGACCTTGAGGATTTTTATCAATTCCTTAGAAAGAGAGCTGTGACGTTGGAGGCAGTTTACGGTTACTCCAAATCCGTTCCAATAAATAAAAATAAAAAACAACAATTATTTATTTCCTTATAAGTCCTTATATATTATAATTATATAAGGACATTAATTTTTTGTTTACGTTTACGAAAAGTTTCTTTGGTTTACGTACAATAGAATATTTATTTGTAATCAAAATTACCGCATAGTTAATTGTAAACAATTTGTAGATATGACCCTCGAAGCCGTACGTAAGCTTTACCTTAATTGATCTTGCCTAGGTCATCTGACCGCTAACTGTGTTTCAGCTCCTGTAAGACCTGTAAAAAAGTTAATTAACAATAAAGTAACGATATCCATCTTAAACATGTGCAATAGAATACCTACTCTAAACTGTGAAAAGCAAAATACGCAAAACAAAGGATTATTGTACTTGTTCTAGCCTAGCCTTAGCGAAAGGAAAGAAAAAGCTGGTTCTACATACTTAATTTATTTAAAAGTAAAATTGAAAAGCTGAACCAATAAAATAATAAAATGACATAAAAAGTACAATTAGTATAAAACACTCTCCATTAAACACAGTCTAGACAACACTTATCCCAAAAGGGCCTATGTATGTATATCTACATCATTAAACAGTAAGTCACGCGAAGTTGAGTTTTATATGAGGGTGATTTATGAGCACGTCCTCTCATTTTAAGAATTTTGATGGGAGTGAGAATACTGAAGGAATAGGATATTCGAGATCGATTCAAAATTTTGAAAGTAAGTAAGTTGCCAGGAACCAGTAAAGAGGGTATTAAAAGGTGGGATGACGACGAAGGAGGTCAGCATCGCCACAGTGCCTTACTACTATTACCCCATACGAAAATAATAGTGACGTTCTCATGCATGAACGGAACAACAGCACTTACCTTGCACGAGTTCTGTTGGATAGCGGAAGTCAAAGTTCTTTCTTAACTGACAACCAGAAAAGAAAACTTAATATTAATAAAGCATAGTAGGTTTGGGCTAATGCCGAAAATCGAGGTATATAATCGGATTTAATAAATCAATGTCAATAAACTCTGATTTTTGCACTATAGTCCAGAATTAACGCTTACACTTAAAAACATGTATACCTTGCATATTCCAGGCAACGTAATTCTAACTATGATGAGCAACTTGCCCCCTCCTCAAATCATTTTTACTTTCCACTTCATTGTGACGGGCGTCGACTTTGCCTGTCCATTTTCAATTAATGCTGACTAAGTATTAGTATGTATAAGTTAACAAAATATTTGTTTAGGTTTTTATTTTCTATAATATTATAAAAGGTTAAGTATAGGTTGTTAATAGTGTAGAGATTCTTAGATGTGTAAGTATTGCTGCCTTCTAAAGTCCTTAAATAGATTACTTTCCCGCCGTGGTAAGTTTCACGATATTTTTTGTGACAACCAATGCTAGAACACCCCCAACTTTCAGCGAGTTCACAATGAGCTAGGACGAGCGAGCTCAAAATTCGTCAAAGGGGCTGCGCACTATGAGGGTATTAAATGGCATTTTATCCCCGCTTACTCCCCCTAATTTGGAGGGGTTTAGGAGACAAAAGTGAAATCGTTACTAAAACGTGTAGTTTGTAATACGTATCTGACCGTCGAGGAGCTAATGACTTTATTCACATATCGTGACCCTTAATTCCCGCAATTTACTCATCTGAGAATCATCTCGCATGTCTTCTCTAACTCCAGGGCATTGAACAAGTTGCGAACTTTGCAACAAACAGAGACATTATCAAGACAGGTATAAGTAGAGTGCCTGTTACCTGTCGTCAACCACAAGAATAACTATCTTGGAAGCCAGGACTTCCAAGGCGGGGAGCACTCTGGAGAGCTGTGCCCCTGTTACAACAAAACTTTCAAGAATGTGGCTAAGGTGTTGCAGCAAGCACCTAAACAAACCTGAAGAGTAACATATGGCATATTAATAAAAATTAAATGTGCATGTCACCTTCGTGACGATCTTCGACTTCTGATGCTAGTTGCCGCCGTGACCCGTCGCGTATCGTCGCGCCCTCGCCCGCTCCACCTCCGCGCCTTACTGCCACGCACCGATAGCAATTACGCGAAAGTTATACATTCGTGTAAAGAAAATAAGCTATTTCATACAAAATGTTGTTCATACAGCTAATTATTATTTTTTGCTATTATATCAAAAATCAGAAATACATTCAAAAATTAAATGTATAATTAGCGTAAAACATGTGAATAGAATGGTAACTAAAGTACTTACTGGCGTAAAAAACAATTAAAGGTGTTAAAATAAACAACAACTTTTGAAAATATACATGTGAGTTCATTAATACGTTTATAATAGGGGTTAATGTATGAAATTGCCGATTTGTACTGAAAATCTAAATTGTTTATTTTTT
>NW_020653200.1:14178967-14198576 GCF_003589595.1 Hyposmocoma kahamanoa | reverse complement strand
GAACCTATTGCAATAAAACGGCAATTTCATACTTTAACCCCTAATATGTATAGCACGTTTCCATGTCAATATGTGCCATACTAAATTACTCAGTATATGAAGTAATGCAATGAACGTTCCACGTCTGTGTAATTACATTAGTACAGAGCTAAATCATAGTACTTGCAAAATTCCTGTGCAGGTATTGCGGTAGGGACTGATTCAGATTGATTAAATAACATCTGACTTACCTAGTAGTCTGCAAAGCTTTTTATTAACTGCGAAAAGAAAGAAATGTAGAAAATTAAACTAATTTCGAAGACTAGTCTCAGATTCATGGATAAAAGAACCAACTACTAAGGTTTATTACCCTCTAAACAATGAGATCTCGGCATTAACATTGGCTGCCAAGTGATTTAATACTTGTACCCATCTGTCCGTAACACTACTTTAGAGTGTAATTTGCAAAAAACATCAGTTAATTTCATTTTATATCACTGTTTTGTATAAAGAAATTCAAATCTTCAAAAACATCGTATAAAACCTACTCCAACCCTTATTATAGTTATACGTGTACGTATTACGTGCATTACGAGTATATGTATCGTGCAAGTATTAATAAAAAAACATGTTGTTGGAAATAGGCCATGGAGATGCGCACTTAAATGTCGAATTCGTTGACAGGTTTTTATCCGGAAATCCGAATTCCTAGTTACTTCCTGCGCAAGCGCAACTCTTCTTCGTCTAGGAAAGCGATAAGAACAAGGTATATTTCGGTGTGGCTCACGGTTAAACATAGTCTCGCCCACGCGGCTCGCATGTTACCACCGCCACCGATCGCCACAAGCCCAGTCCCATCTTCCATCTCGACAACTGTACACGCGACCAGGTCAGTCCAATTTCTTCCTAAACCTGTCCCTTTTTAGTTTCAATATCTCTTGGCGAATTCCTTCACTTTCATTTTGTAGTACATTTATTGCTGTGCGATATCAATCCAAATCAACAAGTGTCATTGTTATGTTTACGTTAATTGTGTCACGATCACGATCTCTACACGTAACCCAATAATACGTTTTAAATCAGAAATAGTTTGAATACAAATAAATACCTATTTTACGTGCGTTCGGATTTCGAGTGATTATTTTTAGCTGAGCCGTTCAGTGAGTGCATTTTACAATACGTCGGCACGTACAAAAACCGGGTTTTCGTTACTAAAAATATCCCCATATCGAATGTTTGCGAATTCTATTTTCAATTTCTTCCACTGTTCGCCCGCCTCCCGCCCCTCGGTGCCTAAGGTAGACAATCTATCAGGTGATTTGTGCGCCTCGAAGTGTCACACGATAATTCTAACTGATAATTGTATATTTTCTTACTCGTATATCTTATGTACATCTAATAATTAGTAGCACAAGATAGTGATTCGAATGTAAGAATCCCATTGAGATCATTCATTGAATTTCGTTTATTTTCGATTTGATGCCAAGAAATAAAACTTTTTTCGTCGTCCGTACTTTAAATGACGTAGCAGCCTGTGATATGGGAATTAACTGTTGTGTTTGCTTGTGTTAGGACAATTCAAGTGCGTTGGCAACCAAAAGCCTCGAGGTGCCCTTGAAATGCGCATACATGCGATGTGATTAATATTAGAACATTGTTTACGACAGGAACATTAGCCTGACTTGCTATCTATAAAATGGACTACAAAAACGTTGTAACTAGTTTATTACTGTAAACAAATCACTAGGGAACTAAAATAACATGCAGGCAATTATTCATTCTTCGTAACATAAATGTTGTGTTCGGTTGAAAATATCTAGCTTCTGTTTCTATAAGCTATGAAAAGCAATTCAAATAGCAAATAAAACGTTTAAGAATGATAAATTTCATGAACAAAACAACTGTTTTGAAAGGAGTTATACTAGATATTATTTTTATAAACTGAACATTGGTCCAATACGCTTAAGTTAACGATGATTTACCATTTACAGAAATTGGGTACCAATAGTTTTAATAAGAATATTGTAGACAATTTCAAAATGACGCGACAATTCCATAATGTAAGCGTATTTTTATCGCACGTAATACACTACCATTTTAAAGGGTGTCCTTGTTCACAATTAATAAACGATCGCCAATTTTGTCGTCACTCTCCGCTCAACGCATGTTGATTTTAAACGCACATTAACATCAGCGTTGTAAACATTTACATTTACATGAACGTTTACATGTATGTTGCATAATGGAAAAATCATATATGTATATCATTGAGGAGACGTATCGTGTAAAGTGACCCGAATATTTTGTTGAGGTGTTGTATATACATATTTATTAGAGACGCAAACATACAAATGCAGAAATATCTAAGTTTATAAATATAGGTCTGCTATTCCGTCACTATGGAATTTGTTCCTTTTTTGTTTATCCTCTTAGTAAACTAACTACTTTCGAATCAACAGGGTCATTGAAGCAAAATGAGTCGTGTAGGGCGAACCCGACGCACGCGCGTCTACGATTGCAACTACAACAAAGGCGAGAGTTATTATCGACCAGTGCTAGACCGTCTTGATGGCAAGACCCTTGCGCCTCGTGAGCCTGAGCGCGACCGCATCCGAGCTGACGTCGATAGCCGCATCCGCAGCGCCCTCGAAGACATCGAAACACCACAACGCGATCTAGATCTCTTTGACTCCAGGGGAGGACGTGTCCAAAGAAATAGACCCATCTCTACTGCTTTCGAAGAAGATGAACTTGGCGAAGATGTAAGTTCGTATTTTCATTTCGTTTCAAGGAAAATTTATATTGTCATAAAATGTACTCGTCTCTCATAAATCTTTCTTTGTTACATCATCACAGCTTACAAAGAAACAATAAACTTTTACAGTTATTGTTACGACAGTGTCGTGCAAATCGTAATACTAGCTAAGATCTCAAAAACCGAGTTTATCGTTTAGTATATTATTCAATTCGTCTTAGAAATACCACTTTAAGAATCCTGTGAGTTAAGTTGGTAATAATGGAATCGTCAAGGTTAGTAATACTTGGGGGAATTTCATTAAAAAATTTCATTAGCATATTCCACAGAAAACAATATTCCAATATCAGTCAGTGTAAATGCAAATTACTCAGTCGGCTGCGCACATAAAGGAAATGTTAATACGTAGGTACATTATGGGAAAATAACTTTCGTTACATTTTATGTTTCACTCATTTTACAAGAAAATATTGAAAGAATATTATCAAATGGGAACAAAACTGTGTGTTGAAACTACAACCACAATCAAAAAGTTGCGTTAATCGCGTGTAATACGTTAATAGATTTTAATTTCCCGTTTTATTTTTTCTATTCAGAAAATTCAAATACTTAATATGTAAAGACACCTTTTCAAAACAAGCTTTTGGGTCTATGAAAAACAAGAACGACTTTAATACCATTGAACATACGTTTTCAATCATCTGAATCCATTTACCAGACACAGCTCTCATTGAAAACGTTGGCTATGATTGTCCGTCCTTATGCTCTGACTACATTTTTTACAACTGGTTCGAAATACTCCCTCTGACTAATAACGACGGATGCCACAAATTGAAATATATTACTACTGTACGCAAATTAATTAAGAAATTACTATTTTTATAAACTACCCACTGAACGTGATGAAAATGTGAACACATGTATAAATAAATATTCATGTACCATCGACTCTATATTTTATGACGTTAAATTTAGCCGATTTATATTAAATGAAAACGATTGTGATTCTTGACTATGGTTTCACCTATTAGCGGGGTCTTTGTAGGTAAATACAAAAAATCTAGGTCTAGTAATGGACTGCACATTAGCTTGGACTTCTCATGTCAACGAGGTTAACAGACGAATGCACTTCTCATTTCACTCTCTCAAACGACTCCAATACTTTGTCCCTTTTCGTACCAAAATTATGCTTGCGCAAACTTCTACTCCCCTTACTCGACTATGCCAACATTTGTTATTTAGATGTGACCGAAGAGCTTATGAATGAACTAGAGCACCTACAAAACTTGGCTATCCGAATTATTTTCGGTCTCCGTAAGTTTGACCGTGTTTCCGAATTTCGCGCTCGGTTAAAATGGCTTCCAATGCGCCTTCGCCGTGATATGCATATCCTGTCCTCCCTTTTTAATATACTTCATGACGCCAACTGCGCTTCCTACCTTCGTTCCTGGTTCCAGTTGCTACCCCCTCCCACCCGTTCATGGCGTCCGTGCATCACTAAGACGCTCTGAACGAGCGTCCTAAGTATAAAACAGATTTCTTTTTTAACTCCCTTTCTTCTCGTGGAACGCAGTTGTGGAACCGACTTCCTTCCCATATCCAGTCTAGCCCGTCTATCGCTTCTTTCAAGAAAAGGTTAAAAGCGCACTTTCTTGCTGAACTATCTTAGCAATCATCTTATTGCATTTTTGGACATACTTATTAATGTATATATGTATATATGTAGTGTAATATATGTATATATTACACTATTTACACATTGAAGATTATTGATTATTATTCATTATAATGCTTATGCAAGTAACTGTATTTTTTTCACTCTCTCTTGCACGCTATTGCCCGCTTATAACCTTAGCTCTCACTGCCCTGAGTTGGCTGGAAGAGATCTCTTTTAGAGATAAGTCCACCTTTGCGCACTTTCTCTTAATCTAATATTTCTGATGTATTTTACTTGGTGCAATGAAGAATATATAATTTCGCTCAGAAGCAGATATATTTATAAGATTCTTAGTATTAGATTTGATAAATAAATACTTGATAAATCAGTCAGTCAATTATTAACAAACATCAATTATCCTAAGTCCAAAACAGCATTGGGCCAGTGAGGCGGACTATGGCCTTTACCCTCGTTTGAAAGGAGACCCGTGCCCAGCAGTGGGATGTATAAAAGGATTGATGATGATGATCCTAAGTACGTACTAAATATGTGTGTATCAAACGAAAACGTGGGATGAAGCGTCCCTAGAATTGTGTTTTTAAAATACGGTTACAAACAGCAGCCAACAAACATAAATGCGCGTAAAAATCACCAAAATAATCCGCCGACGATCTTACGAAATCAACCGTTCGTCAACTGCGAAAAATACCTATAAATAAACTTGGTTCCAGAGTTCATTCAATTAAATCCTGTTTACTATTGCGCTTCACGCATATTTGAATGTGGCAACTTTAAAAATACTATGTCTTTTGATAGCGTTGTTATCAGCAAATGGGTTTAATATTGAGAAAGTGTGGCAGTGTGACGGCGTGACAAACATATGTGCATTCAAATTTATTTGTGATGCAAAGAATAAAAAGGCTGTATAAGAGTGCATTTTGAACCACTGTAATGCGCTTTGCATCATACAAGGTTAACATAATTTATGTGTAGACAGTCACGCAATAATTTGTGGACTGCATTCGGTCTAATCTGTCAAAAAAAACCGATAATTAAAATATCTTCGTGTTACATTCTCAAACTCGTATCTTAAAGCACAAAGTTACTGAAATGCTAAAAATGGATTATAATATTTTGCAGGCTGATTTGTCGCATTTTCTTCATACTCACACACTGGCTTTTATCTATTGTTAAAGTAATGCATCCAAATTAATACCCTGGATACGAAATTTTAAATAAATAAAAAGTTTTGCCACCTACTGAATAATCACTCTTTATAAGATACGAGTTTGAGAAAGTAAGGCGACGATATGTGTATATTTATCGACAATTACATTTGTAAAGAATGAAACAAATACAATTTTTTTTTAGGTTTTTGCGATTTTTACACATAAAAAATAACATTGTTTTTTGGGATCAAAATCGCGTTTTTTTTTTTAATTGGTAAGTACACTCGTACAATGGAATGTTCTTTGGTAAATTTAAAAATAAGGTACTTAATAATATATCTTTTATAGCTAATGAAAAATAGGGTGGTTTGTTAATATTAGACATGTTATATGAATATTAATATTAGACTGGTCGGTGACTGTACCCAGTCACCTGTGAAGGATCCGAAACGTTGGTTTATTTGAAAAAACAAATATACGTGATTTGAATACGACAAAATAGTTTCATTTCCTAAATAAAATTTTTATTTTATAAAATATATCCTATATTGTTGATTAACATCGAGGTTATTAAATAATTTAACACAATTATTACAATTCTTAATTTTGCCTTTGAAGACATTACAATGACACTCTTTTGAACTAAATCAGTTTGGCATGGCCTAGCTCGCAATTGATCAGAATGATGTGCTCGAATTGACATAAATTAAGACGACACTTTCCAAAAAAATATCTAAAAAATTAGGTATTTGACATGTGTAAACAAATTATTTCGATTGCAACGTATTAATTCCTTTAAACTTGATTCATTGACACTGATATGATCGCCATAATTTTTATATTATTCTTATAAAACTGACATTGGCACAAGCCTAGTGGACGAAATAATAATGAGCGGTTACAGCGCGTAGCTTCATGTTTCAATAACAATTACCGGCACTGCCCACCGATAGGTATTTTTTTATAGAAAATATAGTCTTACTATGCAAAAAAAGTAATAATTGTTACTTACGGATCGTCTTTTAGGCTACATTCAATTTCATGATCAAATCCTGCTATTAACTACCTCACAATGGAAGTAGGGTGAAAAAGTTAATTCTTGCGGCCGTTATCGGTTTCCACATTATACACCTATACGCCTGTGCTGGTGGCGTTCTGTCGACTGTAAAACAGCCTGGATAGCAGTAATATAGCCTGGTCCAAGGGTAGTAATAGCCTCCGCAAACCCCGCAGCCTCCATACGTTTTACTTAGCAAGTCTTAGCAGTTGAAAAGACGAAAATCCGGTTTATAGGAATTTATTCAGTACAACAACTATATTAATTTCTTAAAATGTAAACGGTTCAAAAATAAGAAAGTAGATGTTTTCGCAGAGAGAGTTCGTGTTACGAAGCAAAATGAGAAAGCGAAGGAAGATGGAACAATTCAAATTTAAAATTTAAATACAAGCAAAAGAAAAAATGATACGATACAAAAAGGTGAGATGACGGTGTAAGGAGGTCACACCGTCACACACCTACACGTTGCCGATGCACGATCACCGCGTAATTATATTCCTGTCTCGATAGCTCAGCGTAGCAACTTATTAGGAGCAGAGAATTCATGTACGTATACACAGCCCACACGCCACTTATAGTCGTATTTATCATCCGGTAGGTATGTGTATCTCGAAGTCCGAACTCAAATTTAATTAAGATATTCGTATTGCGAATTTGCTATGCTAGTAATACATGAAGAGGAAACTTTTCTGTTGATCATAGTTGCTTACTGAACTCATAATTACATAATTTTTTTAATTTCGGCAATGAATCTTATCAAAGTTCGTCAACCATATCAATCGGGACACATCCACATCCAAGTTTTTAAGAATGTCGTGAGCCATCCTTTATGCAAATAGAGCTGGACTATTTTGAATTAAAAATTTCGTAGGTCAATGTAAACTCAATTTTTGTCCGTCGACTACGGCCTGGGGTCGTACTCTCGTAGCACGAAATCCGTAGTTACAGTCGTTTTCCCACTATGAACACTTATAGACTTGAGTTTCGATTGGGGTTAGATCTAAGAATATATAATAATGCGATTTGACAGTTTCAAACGAATCCATTTTTTTGTTTACGGATTTCGAGAGTAGTTCCGTAGGTCATCCATAGTGGGAAAACGGATTTCGTGCTCCGAGAGTAGGGCCCCTACTCCCGACGATCTTGTCGTGACCTGCAACATATATATAAATATTCTGCATCGATTGACTCGGATGTCGGATGCGGATACAGAAGTCTGCGGTATCTTTAGTCCGTATATTCTATTGTAGCATCCTATTAGAGATGCTAATGTTTACCTAACATTAGCGTCTCCAATAGGATGCTACAACAGAATATACGTAGTTTAATTTTCAAATGCAGTAATTATTACCATTTCATATGTGTGTCACCAAAAGTACATACAAAAATTTCAAATCGTAAAGTCTTGATAATAAAATTGAAAAGATTGAATTAAATTTATGTGTTTCACAATTGTGAAACGTCCGGACGTTATTATGCGTACGTGTGGTTTTGTTGTTTTGCACACAACAATGCGGATATACATAATGTACGTATAGCCGTATAAGGAATGCCAAACATCGGGTATTTTGTCATCAGAATTTGATTTCAAAATTACTAATTATGCAATGCATGCCAGTGAAATGCCAGCATATTTCGCATTATTCACTACCCTGATTACAATACAATCATTAACAAGTTACTCAATCGGTATGCTGACGACAATCAATTTTGGTCGGTTTAATAATAAAACTGTTATTACCTCTTGAGCAATATGTTATAAACCGGATAAAGGTAATCCCACGATACCAATCTTCATCACTCATCAATCAAGTTCGTACCAATCACTATTTAAGGATAATAATGATATATGATACATACAAATACAATATTTCGAGTCAAAAAAGTCTATCAATAAACTATAAAAGAAATATCGCTAAAATTTAATTTTGAGTACACCAAACGAACGACATTTAATCATCTTTTTCGTCCAAATTTCAATAACATAATATTTTGACATGAAAATTACTTGAGGGCGAACTATAAATTTCCGGAATGAATAAGAAACAAAATACTATAAACGGTCAGAAATGAATTTGTTTCTCAAAATATTCTTTGTTAGCGTCAATGCACTTTTTCAAACGAATGAACCAATTTTGATAAAAATTATGCCACTCCTCCGTGACAATCTCTGAAACATATTTTTCGTACTCTTCGACAGCCTCTTCAGGTGATAAAAATCGTTGACCGCGTAACTGGTTCTTAATTTTTGGATATAAATATAAGTCACAAGGTGCCAGGTCGGGACTGTACGCGGGATGGCTCATAAGGTCAACGTTGATCACCTTCAAAAATTCATTTGTCTGTCTGGCCGGGAGAGAACTGGCATTGTCGTGGTGCAAGATAATACGGCGTTTTCGGTTATTTTTACGGAGTTTGTCAATAACTTCCGGAAAACAAATGGTCGTGTACCAATCACTATTCACAGTACAACGATTCTCCAAAGCAACAGTAATCACGTGTCCAGTTTTATTAAAAAAAGAAGCAATCATTGGCTTAGAGGCACTTTGAACGCGCGCCGTTTTGGTTGGTTTCGGCTCATCTCGAAAGACCTATACGCTCGATTGCTGCTTTGTTTCAGGAACGTAACTATAAATCCATGTTTCGTCACCTGTTACTATGTTCCACACCAAATTTGACGGCCTTTCGTTGAATCTGGTAAGCATGGCATTGCACCAAGTGACGCGATGCGTTTTTTGAGCCTCAGTCAAATTGTGTGGGATCCACCTAGAGCACAGCTTTTTCACACCCAAATGTTTGTGTAGTATTGATTGTATTTGACTCACGTCTATGCCTAAAGATGGTCGAATCTTATGGTATGTCACATGCCTGTCTGTTTTGATCATACGGCGTACAGCATCGATGTTTTTGTTGCTCACAGCAGTAAAAGGGCGACCATCACGAAATTCGTAACTGAGATTCACACGACCTCGTTTGAATTCTGCAAACCAGATATAAAGTCGTCTTGCATGGTGTTTCATCGTCAAAAGCAGTTTGAAGCCGAGCGAAGCTCTTACATTGCACTTAAAGTCGTAGAAAATCATACTACGAAAATTTTCCCGAGTTAATTCCATGGTGATATAGACAACCAATTTCTAAAATGGCGCCACTATGTTAAAATAAGTGACAGTCAGGTGAAACAAACTGTATTCTACAGCCAAAGAGTTCCATTTTCAAATGTTGTAATTAATTTTCAAATATTGTTTATGTAAGTGGCCAGTTCCGGAAACTTATAGGGCGCCCTATGTATGAGCGGACTCTCTGTTGTTGATATTGCCATGCCAAATACAATGTTAATTATAATAAAACTGGCTCATTCATTGTGAGTTTAAAATTTATATAGCTACAATTGTATCAATTGTTTACTTTATTTATTTGGTGCTTAACTGGAGAGTTACTTTCATCATCCATAACGAATATCAAATTCCTTTTCAAGAGGTATATTTAATCACATTATTGGTTTCGTCAATACCATGCAGTACAGACGGTACAATTTAGTATCACTGGGCGGCAGCCGAGCAAAGTTCCAATGCGAGACCCAACTTTGACTTAAGGAACTTTGAGATTCTTGCCTCTGCTCACTGTATCTTCGTTTTAATATAGCCTACGGGAATAGACAGGTGAACTCTGAAGACGATATTGGTTGCATATTCTACTTACAGTTTCTAAAGTATTCTAATCTAAAGTACTACGTTTTGTTTTCAAGTTTAAGCCCCTTCGCCTTCGATGTGGTTAATAGGTATTCACGTAATGGAAAATTTTACAAGTCCTACAAACACAACCGAAGATTCGCTTAGTTCAAGCAAATTTAAGCAAATGTTGTATAACATCGATGGTGTATCATTTAATCTATAATTTATAATTTATAATATGTAATATTTTTTATTAGGATAACAGCAGAAGAGCTTCCGTTCTTGTAGAATGGAAAATTAATGATGAAACGTTTGAGATAGTCGGTATCCGAATTTAAATGAATTTATCGTCCTTCGTCATCTAATCAAATAATAAAATTTATAAAGTTAAATATTTGAAGGTTTACCTTTAAGAACAGATGGCTGTACAATAAGCTATATACTTCCGCCTATTCCCAAACAATGTAGTCTTCGTTAAATTTAAACGCCAATCTCGAGACACCGTTACCCACAAGCAGAGCGAGAACGCCGGACGGAAATAGCTCAAACATTACTAACCGCTCAGATGATAGCACTGCCAATCCAAATGACATATTCAAATTTAAATATACTTTTTACTACAATGCAACCACGAATTGCTACTTATTTACGGCATGACTCAAAAATGTAATAGAAACTTGTTGCTTTTTTCAGATTACAGAATCACTGAAACGTCTGCGTGCCGGCAAAAAGACATCTCGCTTCGCTGAAGACATCGATTTTGAAAACAGCGTCTCCAACCTCGAGAACCGCGTAAGAATCTCTGATAAAATTCTCGAGTCCGTTGGCGTAGGGCAGAGCGACATCAGCAGCGCAAGGCGAGCTCTAAAAGACAATGAGGAACGCACAGAAAAGCGTATCTCCCGCAGATTAAATGACGAGAATCAATTGACGAAATGGTCCGCAATTAAGTCTGATGACGAAATCGCGGCTGCACAAAGAGCAAAAATCACCAGAGCACGCCTCACTGACCTAGAAGACGAGATGTCCGAGCTAAACGAGCGTACTGCAGCCCGAGAGAAGCGCGCCGCGCGCCTCCGTGCCATCGTCGCCGACACCGATGTAGCTGACTCCACGGTCGCCGCCTCCAAGATCAGTATCCGGGCCGAGAGAGAAAAGAAGCAAGTTACCTTCTAAACACGCTACAAACGCTTTCTTTGAAATCTTTCAAAGTACTCTATGCTCTAAAACAGCGAGTTTTATAGCACCGGGAGTTTATATTTTGGAGATAGAAATGTTTGTTAGAACGTATTTTCCTGCATTTGTCTATGAACGTGTTGATGTCTATTTTATACTTTTTGGATAGATAATGCGCTTTGTATTTCCCTGTTTTTATTTATTGTCTTAATAAAAACACAAAACTGTATCCGTTTGAGTATTCTTACCGACCCAACTACTTCTCATGAAGATTTCTAGTCACTTCTAAAGTATTCCTTTTAACTGCAAAAAAAATGAGTTGAAGAAATCCGTTTGAATTATGTTTAGTAATAGGCTTATGGAAATAGTCTTATCACTGTAAACAAAATGAGTTTTAAAAGTTGCAAATGGGACACGCAATGCCATACTATCAATTTTGGACCGTGCTTATTAAGTGCATAAATGTGCTGTTTTTGACTAGTACATAAATGAGGCCTAGTCACAGGCAAGATCGGAAGAGTCATCAGGATAACATTGCAGGATACAGGAGTTTACAAGCCTGACTGTCAGTGAGGTCTCTCTTATATTGAACAAATGTAGCGAAGTATTTGTACCCGCTTCAAAGAACGTAATGTAAACTGATGTCAAACACCACCACGTAAATAAGTTTACTGTCTGCGAGCATATCATGGATAAAACTGCACACTCAATTAAGTATCGTAATCGACAAACCCCAGTTCCTTGCAAAAGAAGTCAGTTATCTACCCAGAATGCTGCGAGAGGCCATTTAAATTTAAAAAGACGTCCTAATTTCAACAGGGAAGACGGTTTCTCTGTACCACCAGTTTGGGATCCAGTATTTCCTCTGATGAAAAATGCCAAGCAGACATACGACTGCAGTACTAAATAATATGTTTTCATTTTTTCTAATACCCATTAATAATTAATGATAAAATTTGATTAATAAGCAATTCATGATGTTAAAATCATTAAAATGAAATAATTTGTAAAACATATGTAGCATAAATAGGCGCGTTCCTTGGAAAAAACTAAGATAATTAATAAATAGCTTTTGTAACAATAGTGAAAAATATAATAGCATGGTTTGCATTAATATTCGACATAACTGGTTGATGACTTTACCATCTCAGTCACCCGTGACCATAGGACCCGTAAAGGGCCCTAAACGTTGGTACGTTTGAAACAACAAAATACGCGATCCGCAGAAAATGTTTCATTTCCTATGAGACCCAGTAGTTGCTACGGGTTTGGGGTTTTGTATAGTTATTAAATAAGAATAAATAGTGTATTAGTTTAAGTTTAGATTTATTCTTCAAAAGTAGTTGCACATTAAAGTTTCTGTATTTTGCGTAGGTTAATATGAATAAGTAACATTAATTTTACGCCGTATCTCGTATGTATTTCATTTCATAAAGCGTCTAAGGAGTAGAGTCGCATTTTCCTGTATAAGTGGTCTATGTTAACTCATTCATTGCTGGCTCTTTTCTATGGACAACAAATTAATAATCGAAATTTTGTTGTGCATATTGTATTTCCATTATTATTACGTACCCAATATCATATCATACTGTAAAATAGAGTGAAATTAAAGTAAAGCAAAACGAATGCTCTTAGCGAAAAGTATACAAAACTCGTTTGTTAAAAAAATCTACTGAAATGTTGACAAATTTCATTTGCAGTAAAATTATAATAACAAGTACATTTTGGTAGCCTTTTCCGTGGTAGCTTAATGGTTTGATATACTGCGTCCGAAGCAGAGTGTCGTCGATTCGAATCCGGGCTCACACCTCTGAATTTCTCGAAATTTATGTGCGAAATTTAATTTGGAGTTTATTAAGAGCTTTTCGGTGAAGGAAACATCATGATGAAACCTGCACGTTGAAGAAGGTTTACAACCCTCGGGAAACGTGTCAAGTCCCCAACGCGCATCCCCGTCAGAAAGGAGACCCATGACCAGCAGTGAGACGTATAAAAAGGGTTGATGATGATGATGTTTGTAAAAGTTGCTACCATATACCAGATTTCGATTTTAATACAGCGCCCGCTATAGAATTTATACAAAAGTGATTAACACAGTCGTGTATGAATCCCCAATATTATGTGCAAGAGTGAATATTTCAGATGCTCACATAAAACAATAGCGGTTTTACAAGGTTTTTTTAGAGCGAGATTACAAAGAAGTTCGGGCCTGACTTCCAAGATGGCGCTGCATAATTAAGTGAAATTGAAATTATATAGCAGAAATTAAAGACTTCAATCGATATATGTAGTTTGTCAAAAAGGACATCATTTTCTTTTATTAGACAAATCCTGTTACATCGTTATAGAACAACACAGTCAACGGACTGCAACTTGGTAACTTGCTATGTAATTCTATAAAAACCAATTGAAGGTCCATCACATTAAAACAAGCAACTAATTATAATTAGACTTTCGCCGAACGTACCTAACCATTATAAATTTCATAACACCTCAGCATCAAGTTGAGTTTTCGGTAGAAAAGTAAAGAAAACAATGTAAGTATCTGCCTGTGAAAAGAAATCGCTAGATTTCATTTTATTAAAGTGGCACTTCCTCAAAACGTTACCATTTCAAGACTTATTTATAACGTAAGTTACGTCATTAAAAGTCTTCTTAACGTAAATTAGCTTGTGCCTAAGTAATAATTCCACTCAACTATTCTGTTCTGTAAGTAACTAAAAATGGAATTTGTTTTCAAAAAGTTTTATGAGAAATAATGATCCCACATAAGCGCTCGTTACAAGAGGTTTACACAGCGAAGCGGCAATTATAACGCGATCAATTTCAAAGATTGCGTTACGTCAAGGGCGTCCCGATGCAAGGTTCTCGTCACTAATTGGAGCGGACGTTTCGCAAATCGAGATCACAAACTTCTACAGAGTGTACTTGTACAAATTCGCAGACTCTAACTGTTGGAAGGATCGTACTCGAGTCGCCATGGATTCAATCAGTCTCATCCCTCCTCTTATGAAAGTTTGAATCTATTTTAGAACTGCGGAAACTGTCTGTAGTTGATCTGTGGTGTATTCCCAAATTATAACTCAATTCCGAAGCTCGAGTTATTTATTCACGACCGCTTCTAGACATTGATATCTGCACGACAGCTGGCTAACCAGCTTTAAGACGTGTTATTTTACTTTGTCACTTACATTACATTTACAGAAAGAAAATGGAGAGTGTAGATTCCGCCTTGAGGCGAATGAAACTCCTTTGCATCTCCTTCTAAGCCAGGAAATGTCCAGTTCTTTAATAATCTTGGCCTTGGCTCCGAACTGTTTTCGTGGTGATCACAATAGATCAGTTAATAGTCGCAGTGATGAGGGGCTGCATAGTCCCTGAATGAAGCCATGATAATAATAATAATGTATTAATAATAAATTATTATTAGCTTGGCTATCATATATACTTACCATAATATTATTGTTTTCACACTTAATTATGTCTAGATAAATTTAATACTTCATCCCTCTCTAATGGGCTCGACTCTGCTTTGCCATTATTGTAAATGCCAATTACTTATCATGAAAATTTATTTACTGGTAACCGAATCAAAGCATAAATAAATGGAAAAGCAATTAGTTTGTTATTAAAATCACGGTTTGCTTACAAAGTAATATATTTGTACTCGAAGTACAACGTAGATACCGACATTAGTACCTATGCATTAATAACATTGAAGTGGTTAAGAATGAAATTATTATAATATAGCATACAGTCACGCCTATTTCAGTGTACTAGAAACCCATACTAGAATACAGAATAATCTCAGTACAGAGTACTAAAAAAAGCGACCTCAAAAGTACGTGGAATTACGTCTATTTACTAAGTTTTATTACAATATCCCCTAGTTCGCCACTATACAGGACTTGACATTGGAGATAATAAAAATCGGTTCTCAGTACTCAAAGTAAACTGAGAGAAAAACGCCTTCAATTGGAGAAATAGCAAAATCAACCATTAAAATAATTGTTTCTAAATCAAAGTTTAGGCGCTATTTATGAAAATGAATCTTCATGCGTGAACAGCCACCAGAAATGGGACCACTATGGAAGTACCCCCTTTCCAACAAAAAAAGAATCATGAAAATCGGTTCACAAATACCGGAGTTATCGCGTAACATACATACAAAAAAAAAGAACATACAGTCGAATTGAGAACTTCCTCCTTTTTTGAAGTCAGTTAAAAAGAATTTGTATGTTAAATGATTGGACATTGTTTATACTTTATGTCCCTTAAATTTTGATGATGTACGAGTACACATAGACGTTTTACAACATCACGTCACTAAACAAACAACGCTTAATATAATTACTTTTAAAAGGTTTTTTCTACTCCTGTACTTTAAGGTGTCAATTTTCATAAATCACATAACAAGGCTTCTAAGCATAGAGCTATAATTACTGTAATTACTTCTAATCACAAAGGCACTCGTTTTAGTTCTGAACCAAAAAGTCTATTGTCTATGGTTCTCGCTACTGAACCTTACACTATTTTCCATCCTATAAGTACTGAACTGAAAAATTTAAATAAAATTCTGTACGTGGAACTTAAATGAGTTTAGTAAAAGAAGTTGCATTTTTGCTAATAAAAAGAGTCTCCTTGAACGCTTCACCGTGTTCCTGAACAGAATAACGTCACTATATTTGTAAAATCATTAAAATTAATGTTATTTTTTTAAATATCTCAATAAGTTACCTAACAGGTACAAAGTTGTAAAGATTAGGAAATAAAGAACTGTTTATAAACATTATAAAATATCAAACTCGACGCTATTCAAACGCTCTACAGCCTCCTGATTGTTTAAAACATGTTTCATTATTTTAATTTACTCATAGAAAAAGTATTGTATGCAATTATTACATATAACTTGGTCTTAAAAGCTCGTACTTATTACTTAGGTCATCTATCGCTTAAAGCTATGAAACCTAAACACGGTGCTCGACTTTAACAATAGCATAAAATATTATAAACCTCCCAGACTATAAGTAAATGAATGAGCACACCTGACTATTTTTTTCCCTGTATTTGCAACATTTTTCAAAATATTAACAGTAATATTTATGGAGATAGGGACTGAGACTTATTTTTAATACATAAGAAAAGTAGTAAATTATTACAAGATAAAGAAAGAATAGAGTGTAAATAACTACTGTAATAAATTAGTCATTCATAGTTTACCGTAGAATTGAAACAATAATAAATTAAAACATTACTGCAATCCTATCTGTCGATTAACTAATTCGATTAATTAATTAACAAGGCACCATAGCGCTTAAGCAGATGAATCATCGTGCCTGACACAAAGCGCTCATCTGCGACTGCGAGCCTCCTCCGTTGGCATTTCAAGCGCCTCGGGTAACCTCCAATTTTAGCACCGTAACAAACTTCACACTGTCGTCAAACGTACCTGAATGAAGAAATCTGCGCTTCTTTCTGTGGGGTGATATTTATTATGTATCAATAAAGTTACTTCTTGCTCAACTATCTATATCCTCACAGGGTGCCGATGACTTGGTTTTTCAACAAGATTTTTCAAAATCGCTAGATTGTACGGTGGTTTGATAAATACTTGACCTTAGGGTTAAATAATAACTTTTTTCGTAATTTATTTTTATTTCTTAATTTAGAACTCCTTCTTAAGCAACTAACGCGACGTTTAAAAAAAACTTAGAAATAAAAATGGTAGGTGAATTCGCTATATTTTTTAGCATTCCGTTTCTCATCTGCAATCAGAATATCAAAACATGTCGAATTATGATACGAACCGTACTGCCGCACCCCGCGTATTCACCAGATTTAACCCCATGTGACCTATTTATCTGATATTTGACCGATTTCCATCAAATGAGGAAGTGATAGCTGAAACAGAGGCTTATTTTTCAGTTTGACCAAAAAAAATTTTTTTTTTGGAATATAGCTAGCTGGTCAAGTTAAAAGGGCACTACGTAGTATAGAACACCATAACTTATAAAAATGTTTTTTTTTCTGCCCCTGTACAATATTATTCCAAAAAAACTAACGAACCAGAGTCTTCGCTACTTACTACTAGACGGTCTTACCACCGCGATCTGCAAACTCAACAAATCGTCTGTGGTTGTAGAATTCAGCCACTTCGGTACGAGATCGTGTTACAATAGTTACAAAGCGCTGACCGGATATATCCATAGCACCCATATGCAATAAAGGCGACTGGACGTCGAGTTGCGGACACCAGCCCGTTACACCATACCATACCCACAGCACTTAATCAATATTCTATGAACATCATCGTCGCTTCATAAAAATTAAGCTGACAGCTAAATACGTCTCTAGAAATTGATAAATTAGTTGTAGCCATCACTATATTGCTAAATGTCTAAAGGTACCAGTTCAGTGCCACCAAAATTGACATGCTTGTAATTGGCACACTTGCCTGCTCGTAGGAGACAATAAAGGTATCCAGTGTCTTTGTAAATGTTAATAGCATGCCAACTACAGGCACATTTATTGTGGCGTAATGATGACGTCAATTTTCATTGCCTGGATACATTTCCTGTAAAACAAGTAAGGAATCCAGTTCTTTTTTAATACTAAGCGCAATCAACCTGTAGATTGGCATCGGCTTTAGGTCGACAGTGTGACTAAATGATTGAAGCCAAATTATTTTTCAATAGCTAGTGTATCGTACGTGCAATGCATAAATCAGACCGACATACTCCATTTTTAAACGGCTATATTTGAACATTGTTAATTGCTTATTGTTCATATGACTGATAATAATTGCATGTATGTAAAATAATTAGTTTCTGTCGTTTTCGAGCACCAGAAAAACATACTGTTCTAATTTAGACCATATCATCGTTATGCCTATACATAATAGCAACAAGTGTGCCAGACAACCACATCAATTTCCTGGTATTAACTAGGGAATTTCCTTTACTATGCGTACCAGAGCAACGGAATTCTCTCCGAGGCACTAACCAGGACAACCAGAGCAGAGTCAGTTTAGGAAAGTTAATTTTCCAAATTAACGGTTCGATTCCCGGTAGGCCCCTACAGGAAATTGAACCCGGGACCTCTTCGTCCAGCTTATATAGTACAAACCCTAAGGCCACCAAAGTCTAAAAATCGTGTATAAACTGTCCATATATAAAACATGAGTTTACCTTTCTGTACTTCAAATGTGAATTGATTGAAGTCGAAGTTTATATACACAAACGGTCAGACGTTTCACCGAAAGTCGAAAGGTTTCCACTGCCTGAAAAATTGCGAAACAAAGGCTGCTAACAGATGGACAGTCGTGATTTCAAATACAAGTGTAGGCTGCAGTTGAAAAACTGAGAATTTCAATAGTAGTACAAGTCCTATACTATGCTGGGGTCGGCCTCGGCCTGCGGTGCGTGGTCGGGTTTAAGGTACGGGATGTGCTTATGCTCTTCGATGGCACAACTGTTAGTACTATGGGCACTTGATGAGGAGGTTCCGAGTCCTATACCTGATTTGGGCCAATTTAGGAAACAATCATATCTAAGTTGGTTCTGGTCTATGTATTTTAGGTATTGCCCTCCAAATTATCGTTATTCTGGTATTCATAGTGTAGGATATTTCCTAATTTGAGACCAGAAATCTGGTGCGATTGTCTAGTTTTTTTTTTTCCTCTAAATACTTCGGTTTGGCTTAGCTTCCAAGAAAAAGTAATGTAACAGACGGTCGAAATACAACAATGCTTTAAGTATCTCATTTCCACTACACCAGGAAGCATGCCTTACATATTGAACAATTACGAGATCTTGTACTCGTTATAGAGCCCCCGTCTACTACTCCGTATACTACCTACGTACGGTGGCGTATGGACGCTTTAGGATTCGCCCTCCGCTGAACCTCGGCCTACGGCCTACGCACTTACGAATTTATAAAACAAATAGTTCTTTAATAGCGGTCACGTTTAAAAACTGCAAAAATATATTTTGACCACAAATTATTATTATCCTGGAATTTTTTTCGTGTCATATTTCAGCACGATTGAAGCAAGTTATTTCAACAGCCATTTAAATAAATAAAAAAGAATTGTATTATAATATATATATATATATATATATATATATATATATATATATATATATA
>NW_020653200.1:14148135-14178957 GCF_003589595.1 Hyposmocoma kahamanoa | reverse complement strand
TATATATATATATATATATATATATATATATATATATATATATATATCGTAAATCGGTGGAAACGAAATATTTACCCCAAATTGAAGACACGCCGTGCCATTTTCAGTCGGTTTAGCAAATGTTAATCTGCCGCCAAAAAACGCTTGTATGGCAGCCATATTGAAAAATGATAACAAAAATAGTTTTGACCGCAAATTATACTCAAACACCATAGAGAACGCCACATACCGATTTTCAGTCGGATTAGAGCAAATTTTCATCGCTTGCGAAAAAACGCTTGTATGGCGGTCATACAGCAGTGGTGCCAGACGTGCTTAATTGGTATAGCGTCTGCCACGCTAAGCTAGGAGACGTCGGTTCGAATCCGGCTGGATGGAAGGAATTTTTTCTGTGTGTTACACTAAACACAAACTGTGAAAAGGATAAAAAATCGCAGGAAAAGTTGTCTTCAACATCAAAATTGTAAGGGTAAACTCCAATATAGTATATACAAGCTTCTTGCTTGCAACGCGATGTTCAACAAAGACAAGCTTCGAACGGGATCCTCGCGGGCGACTGTCTGTACAAAATCGCGTAAAACGATAGCGTTTTACGCGCTTTTGTATAGACACAAACGCCACACTCTTCTGTTTGAGGCTCTAAACGCACGTCGTCGGCGCATATAAAATACACCGTGTCGATAGGCTCTTAATGTTTGATCTTTGTATTAATAACATTGACTTTCAATGATTAATAATTGTAAAATATTACATAACAAATTATTTAAAATCCACGGGGTCACATTCAATATATATATTTTAAAAGTAACAATGAAATGACAAACAGTTGTGTAATTGAGATAAATTAGGTGAAGGCATTCGTTTCAAACGTATGTTGTTCTACGTTTTCAGTTTCATAATATCTTTAATAGTTGAGTGCCAACACAACAAAAAATGTTATTAGTTGAGTTACGCCGTCGTGAACATGCGTAACATCAGAGTGGAACGTGGAAATTCGCCAACCCGCCACGCAAAGCTTCGTTGCCGCCGACCGCAAACATAGCAAAAATAAAATAACACATTTTTTATTTATACGGAATCCCATTGTGGTAATTCTGATGGAACTTTTAAACTTATTATTTTGCCTTTTTCTAACCAATGTATATACAGCGTTACCATAACTAACGTAATAGATATTTCAAGCGAAATTGAGTTATTAAAGGAGATCCACAACCCAACTATAGGTACTTACGCGGTTTTTTAATCGACATTTTGCAGTGAAAAAAAGTTTTAGGTGCCAATACATTGAAAGTTACCAAAATGCAAATGCATTAGTTAATACAGGGAGGACAGTATAATGGTGGATATGTTTATTAATAAATGCCAGTTAACTAAAAATAAGAACTAGTATATGATAAAATGTTAATGAGTCATACTCAATATAAAATACGCAATATAATTACCCGAAGATACTCGTTGGATAATTACTCATTGATTTCATTGAATTCAATACATTTAATTCATTAATCCTCTCAATTAATTGATTAGGTCTCAAGCTGTATAATTAGTAGGTCTATTAGGATGATATGAACTGTAGCTGCAAAACATTTTTTAAATAATACTAATGATTTGAAAATACGTGAATTTGAAACTTTACGTATATTCTATTAAAATGCCCAAAATATTGCCAACGTTCCATATTTACTTTGGTCATGGTGGCCGCCAGCCCATGGGTCTCCTAATCAATTTTAAGGTTGGTTTAAAAAACACATTTATTTATAGTTTTAAAAAAAATCATTCTTATTTATTCAAGTTGTCTAGAAATGTCACCTGATGATCAGCGGGAGACATTCGAATGTCACAAGTAAACAAGCTTAATATAGTCGTCCTTATCATCAATAAAAACTATGAATAAAAATAGTGCAGTATGCAACACAACGTGGCCTTATTTGGATTTCACATGACATTTATCTCTACTGATTTATCATCAACTCATTTGTACGTTGCACTGCTGGGCACGTATCTCCTCTCAGGAGACTGTTTTGGTCGTAGACCGCCACCCCGACATAATGCGGATTGAGAACTTTGCACTTTTTCCGAGAGTTGTGAGACTTAGACTACCACAGCTTCATTGATTACAAGTAGGAGTAAGTATATTATATTCCACATAATCACACCAGTTGTCTGGTATCGTATTCTTTGTACCGTTATTTCCTGGTTCTAGGTAAGCATGAACCAAAATCAAATTTGGAAGCTGACAATGTAATGCTACATACAACACATGCCTCTTGTCACAATGAGTTAGAGATTCGTCCGGTTTAACATACATGTGACTTTACCTTACCTTACCATATAAGCCTTTTTGGATCACGAGATAGTACTCATTGGACTAATTACTTTATCGCTGAATCGTTGAACTAAGCCTCGCGAGGTAATATTTGCTCGATGACAGTAAAGGACACTATAATAACATTTTTCCAAAATATGGAATATTAAGCAGTTAAAAACCACCATGGCATGATTAAATGATTGTTATACTCATACTTTGTTTTAATAAATATTTTAAATTTGATCAAATAATCTACCCAATATTTATCTACATACAAGGAAAACATATTATTTCTCGTGTAAATCTCAATTATTAGAAACTTTTAAGTTTATTTAAGAGAGAAGTCACAAAATTTTAAATTGGTATCACGCAAGAATTACTCAGTGCGAAACTGTAAGCGCATCAATCATCAGAGCAATTTCCTAGTCGGCGCGGGCGTGTAACGTAAAAAATGCAACTTTTGGCACATCACTCGAAAACGATGAGGAATTCGCCGATACGATGCACGGTCAACGCATTGACAGAACATCATTGGCAGCTCTTACAAACATAGTAGCGCTTGCGACAGCCAGGTGGGGTCGAAGGGAGATATATCGGGAGGTTGCGTGCGCACTCAGGGGACGATCTGATCAGTCGTACACGAACGATCATCCGCTCCACACGCTTCTCCGATCCCAGTTAGGTCTGTGTTCCGCAACTTGTGATACGCGTTCCACAATTGTGTACTTTCGCTCAAGTTCAAGTGCAACAAAGCAAACCACCGTGCAGTGTTCAGAGTAAATAACGAAGTGATTTTTCATCTATAGAGTACCCCCGAGCGAGATGTGGGATGACGTGATAGAAGAAGACACTCCCGCTCCGGAGCCTGCCCCAGAGGAAGCACCGGCAGAAGCTGCTCCGGAAGAGGCTCCCGTTGAAGCAGAACCACCAGCACCCGAAGGCATTGTAAAAGGACAAGAACCTAGGAAACTGATATTCAAACATTGGGTCAGGTACGTCTTCCCTAATAACTTTACCATACTGTTTGTAAGCCATGTAGAGAGTTTACATTCACCCTTATCATGAAACAGTATGCAATGGTGAGCCCAATTTGAACTGGATAATTAACAATTGCAGGCCCAAATTCCTCCAATATAA
Source organism: Hyposmocoma kahamanoa (assembly GCF_003589595.1). NCBI lineage: Eukaryota > Metazoa > Arthropoda > Insecta > Lepidoptera > Cosmopterigidae > Hyposmocoma > Hyposmocoma kahamanoa. The sequence continues at coordinate 14,175,512 of NW_020653200.1, read as the reverse complement.
TTACCTGTACGACTACCAACACAACTACTATGATGACGTGATCAACTACCTAGACAGACGGAACAAGGGGCTGCCAGTGGAACAACCGCGTGCGCAGACATGGGGCGAGCGCGCACTGCGCACATACCTCTCCAAAACTAATAACTCGCTGCTAGCGCGATCCTCCAGCAAGGACACGTCTCTCCTTCGCCACATCTCGTCAGGCGCCCGTTTCCACCGTTACCACAGCAAATCCCTAATCTCAAGGAAGTATTCCACGCTTGGTTTTAACACCGTCAACGTGTAGCTTCGCTTTAACACCCTTCGCTTGACATGGCTTCGCGGACTCCGCTTCAGTCGTCCCCGCGTGACCTTTCTATCGATGTTACAGGATTTCGTTGGTGTAATGCAGTCTCCTTTGATAACCGCTTCGCGGTTTACTTGTAGACTTACGAGCTGATCGGAAGCCGTCCGCATTCCTATTTTAATGTCTTGATTGAGTAAGTTAAGACAATAAACTGTTAAGTTTAAACTACATTTGTTTTATTGCAACCCTTCGCTTGCGTTTCTCTATTACTAATATTACTAAATGTATGGATCTGTTGTTTTTATCACCAAATTAGAAGAGTGCACAATTTACAAAGAGGTAATTATTCCATTCTCAACGCCAAGCGATTTCTGGACACAGCGAAGCGATTTAATGCTTATTTATTGTTACTCTTGATAAAAGCATGACTTTTGATAAATTTATAGATCGTGTCTGTTTATGAAACAACTTACAAATGTCTAAAATGATAATTATTACACAGACACACATTAGAATAAAACTGTATTTTTATAAAATATGTTTTAAAAATTCTTTTGCCAATTTACGTGAAACAAACTCACAACTTATTTTCATAATTAGTTTCTTTTCATAGCGCACGATCTGCAACGTAAACCAGTTTTAGTGTTACCTATTAATTGTATCATTCTTTCAAAAGTTAAAGCAATGTTTAAAAAAACTATCATTCAAATGATGAATCATCCTAATTGGAACTAATAACAATCAGCGCGAGTTTCCATTTTGAATAATCTTCCGTAATCGATCCAAATTACTTCGTAATTCGCTATTATTAGACTAAATTCGCTGTTACTAAACCAAATTTGACAAATGACGCTAATTAACAACGTCACGATTATAAATTGGGATGTGTATTAATAGCGCAAAAATGATCAATGATTTAATAATGGAATAATTTGTTAGGATACTTCATCAAGTTTCTCAGTTTAAAGTATTCAGAAATTAGAAGATTTAATTTTTTTGAAAAAATCACATGCAGTTGTGTTTTTTTAGTTAATTAAGTTATCTAATTATTAAAAAATTAAGTTATATAATTATATACAAAATGATTTTGTTATCTGTCAATCAACAGATATAGAGGTGATTTACTGATTTAAAAATGTCCTTTGGTTATAATTGAGTTCCAAACTTCCAATTACTTGCTTTGTTAATAATAGAGCTGACTGTCTAACAAATAACAGACATAACGTGTAAAATGACACTTAATTCATAATGTACGAGTGTCACATTTGTATGGCACATACACTCATCGCCACACGCGGTGCTTCTAGATTTCAATGTCGAGATATCTAAAATAACTTATCTTTGACAGCTCAGTGAATGTAATCATTTGGAAGATGGCCAAGAGAGTGAGCTACCTAACAGGTAAGGCGGGCAATCGGCCAAATTGAAGTTAATTAAATTTACAATGACCAACAGACCCTAGGCATCGACAGAGAAGATGGTCGAGAATAGAAGAGCCAGCTTGCGAAACAATGCATATTGCAAATGTCGCAACATTCTCATTCTCTGTTATCCTAATATTAGGGACACCATGAGAATGTATATATACACAGCTGAAATATAGAAAAAAAAAGTCCATTTAAAAACAAAAATGGTTTTAAGTTTTGTGGTTTTCGGTTTGTAAGATTTTCAGAGGGTATCTGGAAAATCAGCTCCAAGGTTTTTTATTTTCGCTTAATCGACGTAGTGCTAATACATTCTTAGATTAAAGGACATTCCAAGAATGTATATAATGTATAAAATATGAAAGTCCCGATAGTATGTTTATAAAATTTGTAAATGACTTTTCAATAGATATACGATATGCTAGTCCTGGTTTCAGTAAAGAAATGCTAGTTTTATATAAATATAATATGTTTGTTTTATTTCGGTTCTTAAATAAATCAGCTACCCATAAAATAAAACTTTAGAAATCGAAAGCAATACTAAACAAAGGCGCAGTCGAATATTATATTGATTACACTAATTTATGTAGTTGTTTTATTTACCATTCATATAAAAACGTACATGCATGTACTAAGGAGTCCCACCCGTCAGTTTGCTATAATAAAAAACCTACTTCTAGAACAGTAAAAGCATTACTTAAATGAACTGAAAGCAGTTCTCAGTATACATACATTCCCACCTCTAAACATTCTCAGTATAGAGGTGGGAAGCGCAAAGTAAAACGGCTCTCGAGTACTTGGGCCGTCCAATCACTTGCTGTTTTCGCGGTGAATCATTGAACCAGTACCAGGTTGATGATATTAATTCAATATATATTTTAATAATATACGAATACCTACTGATGAAAAGTGGCTGCCGCCGCCTTAAGGCAATTGCGATATTAAGTAATTATCCCCAACAACGCAAACAAATTATCAGTCATGGGACATCCGATCTTTCCCAAACCTTTTAGAACCGTTTGGCATTTCCACCTTAAGACTTATAAATAGGTAGAGCGCTGGTACAGGGTCAAGAGCACGTCAAGCTTGACACTTGAGATTAAATCCAACTCTATACTTACCACTTACGATAAGAACAGTCCAAAGTACGAAGAGTCAAGCTTGATGTGTTCTTGACTGTACCCAAATCGATTACAGAGAATCCTGTCACCACTAAATTAAGACGCATTCTAAATAGCTTAGTTAGAAGAACACTTATTGCTATTCATGCTGCAGAGGCCTAGTTTACCCGGCTAGCAACACTTTAGTAGAAAACAAATATTATATTTAGATTACGCTGAAGGAAAATACAGTACGAAAACCAAATGTCGGAAAAGGTTCAAATCTCTTTGAAGGTATGTTTATTTTTTTTCTAATATCAAGTGACGGGATGAATAAGTCATGCGCCTGATGGTAAGCTACACGCCTGTCCATAACAGTTGCAGTGCCACTCAGAGCTTTGATTCACAAAGATCTGAAGGGCACTGCAACTGCGCCCGTCACCGTGAGACATAAGTTAAACATTCCCATGTGTCCCCTGTTATTTCAAGTCTGCAACCCACATCGGACCAGTAGTCTCATTGATAATGTGATCCAAGTTTTTTAACACGTATCGCCAATGATAAAATATTGCAATATTACTTTGTGAAACTAAAGAGTTTTGAAAATATTACATCAGACGTAGAAACTGCTGCTCCGGTTTATTTTAACTGCTTGATATACGGTATTTTGCCTCGTGATATGCCGTCGACATTAATATCTTCTTCTTGGTCTTCTTCCTGGGTCTTCTTTATGGTAATTTACAGACTTGCCCAAAGAATAATAATAATAATGGTTTTGTCCGCAAACGGATTTGTTCCAATCAGTCTCGCTAGCAGCTTGAGTCGGTTGGATTTCAGTGGCGTGATGCTTCCAGCACAATTGCTGAAGACGATCCTGCTCCTGTTCTTCAACCTGAGTCCCTGATCCCGACCGAGTGTGCCATTGTCGGGGAATATCGCCTCTGCCATTTAAAAATTAATCTTTTAGGTCATGGAAGAGGCGAGAGTCTAAAGTAGATATCTAAAATAATAATAATAATAATAAGGTACCGCATAGCCACACCTATTGCCAGATCTCAAAATAGAGAATTCCATGTACAATGAGTCCCCGTGCAATGCAACTCCCTTCCCACAATTCCAGATGGTGCACCCGGTACTTGACAATGACCTTAGAGAAGGTCATTCCCAAAATTAGTGCTACCGGAAATCGAACCCGGACCGTCTCATACGGCTTCCTAATAACAACATTTTATTTTAATGACAAATAGTAATATAGACGTAATATAATAAGAAGATCAAAAATGAACTGTCAGTTCTCGACAGTTGCCTAAAAAGTCAAAGCCAAATTACATTGTTTAAACTTTTATAATATCATTCCTTTTAAAATTTTTAACTCGTCATTAACAAACTTTAAAACTAAGGCAAAGAAACTTAATAAGGTGTACATAAAGATGACAGAAATTTACTTTTATTTGTTTGTTACAACTTACAAAAAATATGTTTTATATAAACTTATATCCTTTTCCCATACATAGCATAAATCTATGGGTGCTTCGTATAGCTTGTTCAGGTTAAATATGAATAAATATCTATGTATTTACAAACATCACCAAGAGTTTGTTAGTCTGTCTTCTATAGAAAATCTGGTTTCTGAGTTGTTTACCTATTAAATAAAGATACACACATCAAAAGATCAAGGTATTTTTTTAATATTTGATTAATCTATTAAACTTTCAAGATTTTATTAAATGTCAGTACGTTTTACTACAATGACATACAATTACTTTTTGTGAAATTGATTACAAAGATTGAACACAGAAAAACTCAGGTTATAGCGACATCTCCAGTCAGCGATGGTTGCGTACAGGTACCTCTCTGAGTGAAGAATTAATTTCTCACAGATGGCGCTACTGCATAAAAACTCATTAAAAAACAAAGATGTGCTTGTTGCACATAGAGAAATTCGTAAGGTCGGCTGGTTCGCTCTGTGGCTTAGTTGGCATAGCGTCTGACAGGGTTTGCTAGAAGATGTCGGTTCGAATCCGGCCGGATCGAAGGTTTTTTCTAAGTATCCGGTTTTTGTTATTCATAATTACCTGATTAAAGTTAAATAAAAATCTGTACATAATATTTTTAAATTATGAAATTGATAAAACAAAAACATTCGTGCGGATAAATTACTAAAAAAAACCTGATTTTCAGTAATTTGCAGAAACTTGTTTGATACCTAGACATTTTTATGTGTATATTTAAAATTTGAATTCAATCACATATTCACGCATATTGGGCGGCTTTGCATACAGGTTACAGATTTAGTACATGATAAGGCGTATCTTTAACTAAAAATGAAAAGACTCGTGTTTATGACAAATAGAAAAATTTGTGCATTAAACAGGGTAACAAAAGAACGGATATATCATTCGTATAATGAAAGTATTTAATTTTTGTATTTATAATTGGCTTTTAGGTGAAGAGAACCATCGTGAGGAAACCTACCTGCCTAGACGTCTGTCGTCCATGTGTGTCAATTTTTTTTTGTGATTGTGACTATTTCTGGCTAATTTATAATTAAAATAACTAAATAGCTGTTCAGTGGCAAGGACTACATATAAGTAAATACCTTTAGTGTAATAAAGCCAAAAGCGATAATACCAAAGTCATAATATTCCATAATCTCAGTACAGAGTACTAAAAAAACCGACTTCAAATATCATTCATCCCATAGTTTGCCACCCTTAGGACGCATTTATTCGTCACGAATTTCATCGCCCTTACGCGCGCGTGGCCGCCGCGCAGCAACCGCACGCATCTAACTATCAAGGCAAAATACACTCTATTCATTTAGCTTTTACGTTTCAACTTTAATGAGCGTTCCGGGCGTGCGGGTTGTTGCCTAGTAAATAGATTTTAGATTCGCCATTAATGTACGTGAAAGCGTGGTAACTAGGCGGTAGCGTCGTATAACTGGGCGCTTAGGGGTGGAATATTTTCTACAAATTGAAATGGAACCACTCGGCTCCACTCGGTATCCTCTTTCCAACAAAAAGAATCATCAAAATCGGTTCACAAATGCCGGAGTTATCGCGTAACATACATAAAAAACATACAGAAGAATTGATAAGGGTTAAAAATAATACGAATAGCAGGAAACAAATTATATATATATATATATATATATATATATATATACATCTATCTTATCATATATATATCTCTTTTTATGTAATTTCGTATATATATATTTCATAATTCTTGTATTACGTAAATAAAAAAAAAGATATCGCCTAATTTCATTCATAGTATCTTTAAGCCTCCTAAAAACTTCCATTTTGCAGATGTGGCCTTATTACATTGAATGTGCGATATTTCAACTTATATCTAACGCCGGCCGTGTATGCACACGAAAATATACTTAGGTCATCTATAACACGACAAAGAAAATAACAATTTGTTTATTTAGATTATATGACAGCAACGTTTAAAATTCAAAGGAAAACGATTACATAAAAGAATATAACGTAAACAAGTCACGTTTAACCTTCAAGAATATAATTAATGATCTTAAATAGTTCCTGAAATCACTATTGTCTACAGTCATTAATAATATTATTAAAATATTTAGCGAATTACAACCAAACGATATCTAAAAATTTCTTACAATTTATTAAGTTATTTGTGAGTGTTTAACGGTTTCAATGAATAATTTGTAACGTACATTTGAATTTCGCTACGGGTGACTGTACAAGTGAGAAAGAAAACTAATTATTTATGTCAGAGTCGGTGTATTATTAACATTCCCGCACTGTAGGTCACTTGGGCTCCTATTTTTATACGTTCCCACGAAAACAATTGTCAACTCTTGTATACGTAAGACTAAAGTACGTGACAGATATAAATTGATGTAGCTACCAATGGACATAAATACATATTAATCAATGCCAACTATAATGAAACAAAATTACGCATTGTAATAATAAATACAGAATACGAACCGTCTATTTGTAGATTGAGCTTAAAGTAACGTATTAGTATAAAATATAATTATGTAAAAAATATTTTTTTTGTACATTTACGTTTTTGATAGACCATATAAACGTAAATGTAAAAAGCTTTTAGCCTATTCTCTCTCTAGTAGTCTGATATCCAAATAAAAAATGTCAAATTCAACGAGATTTTTGTTACTTTGTTATTACCGTTACTGAAAAATAATAAAGTATTTCGGAGACTAAAATAAACACATACCATTAACAATGTTAATTGCTGCTTTTAATTTTCGGACCATCGTTCGTATCGAATGCAGCCAACGCGACTGCATGCAGTTGATCACGACTGCACGCATAAATTGCAGACATGCAGTGCGTCTGTGGGCAGCCTTACTAGGGTGATATTCCTTTCTGACTGGCAATTTGGCCACCTTTATAATGCTACTTAAGGTATAAACCTTTAAACTTGTTATTATAGTATAAACTATAATAATTTTTAATTAAAAATTCTTTAAGGCCTTTATAAGGCTAAGGAATGTAATTTTTCTTCTAAGGAATGAAAATGTTCCCTGGCTGCGTATGTGTTTCCTAGCACATACAACCCGAATGTCTTTAACGTGCTATTGAATAAGCATGATACTGGGCGAGCTCCGTTCAATGTAGATCCATCGCTGCTACATGGCTAGATAACACTCAAGAGTGAGTACATTTAAAAAATAACTTTAATATTCTGAATTAATAATAACTATTTTAATCCGTGGTTGTATATATAGTTTGTTCTCGACATTTGTAAAAAACTTTATTTAAGCCTTTTTGAGTTATTAATTATCAAATTACAATTTTAATCATTATATAAAATAATTAAAAAACAAATACCCAACTGTATAGTAGTGACCGTATTAATAATAAGTTCCATCCACGAAACATGTGAAAACTAAAAATAAACTTTGATACCTATGAGTTTGTTTTACTCCAAACTATGTATATATCATTGTTTATTTTTACTATCCCATTGTGGATTTTCAATTCACTTATATAAATATATTGAGATCATAACAGCATATGTTGCGAAAACCGTTGTAAACATTTTTATATGAACTCCACAAAACATAAATTCTACTGTTAAAAATATAACAAATTGTTGGCATATATGACATATTCAACGTGCAGAGAATTGTAAACCATTTTATCAAAAAACTTACAGGTGACTTGAAATAAATGGCCATTAATTTTTACAAAAAACAAAACAATGGGAGATTGCAAACGTTTACTTATACTAACACCTTATAGTCGTTTCCTCGTTGTAATTTTAGGGCTCTTGCAAAATACATTAGCTGAAGATTATCTAGCAGGCGCCATAGACGGAGACGAATATCTAAAGAAAATTATCTATGGCGACAGTAAGTACTCTATTATAAAACAAATATCTAAATATCGAGTTCTTAGGTTTTCACGATTGTTGTTGGAAATGAAACTATTTTTCCGGATTTAAATCACGTATATTTGTTTTTTCAAACAAACCAAACGTTTCGGGCCTTTTACAGGTCCCATGGTCACGGTTGAATCAACCGCGATTAAATGTGATAATGAATACGCGATTTAAATCCGGAAAAATAGCTTCATTTCCTGAAATTCTAAATATTCACTCTGGATTTTCAAATGAACTACGCATTCCTAAAACAGAATACTTAGGTGTAAATATTAATATTCACATTTTAGAGAAACCAGATAAACCCGGAGTAATATTATTCACTGCACCTTATAAACTATGCAAAGGCCCTGGATGTGATGATCCAGATTTTGCCATGGCATTTCCACTCTTTGTCGGAAAGAAAGGCAAAGATGTTTATAAAAAATTGTATGCAAGGGATCACTCAGTTATACATGGCGGTAAGCCTAACGCACCATTTAAGCACTCGACGACTAAAGCCAGCACTACGACCACCACTACTGAGGCGTCAATATCTGCACCACAATGTATGAACGTAAATGTGGACCTCGACTTAGTTACTAAAACTAATGAAGTAAAAGAGACTATCACGTGTCCGACATTCCCACCAACTGAAGAAAAAACTACACCTACAGCGACTGAAGAGCCTACAACTGTAGAACCTACAACAAAAGAACCAACTACGGAAGAACCTACAACGGAAGAACCTACAACGATAGAACATACAACCGTAGAACCTACAACTGTAGAACCTACAACTGAAGAACTTACAACGGTGGAACCTATAACTGAAGAACCTACAACTCAAGAACCTACGACTGAAGAACCTGCAACTGTAATACTTTCCACTGCAGAACCTACTACTACGGTACCTACAACTGCAGAACTTACAAGTGACCAACCTACAACTGAAGCAATGACAACTACGATTGAGGTAACTACAACTGAGAAAACTACAACTGAGGATATAACCGAACAAGCTGTTGTACACGTGGAAGAAATAACAACTACTGCTTGTCCGACAGCTCCTACGTGCGAGGAAGAAGAAACTACGATGACATGCCCGACGGTGACTGGTTGTATCAAAAGGAAAAGGTTAAAGCATACACTGCCTCTAAAGTCAAGAACGTCTTCGTACATATATTCTCGACAACATACCACCACGACCAAGAACAAACCAGTGGTGAATTCTCCAGAAGAAATGTGGTATGAGGACGAAGCTACAGGACCACAACCAAACACGCTACGCCATTTCCTGCGAAACAACTATGCAATGAGAGCAACAACTCCGATTCATACTTTTAAGGATTATTATTATTACTATTACCTTTTGAAATAACCAAGACTTACAGCCATTTAAATTCAAAGTGCCTTATTTTATCAAAGCATTGGCGATGCATTATTTTTTAGTTTATTACCAATTATGTAAAATGAAATAAATGACCCGGATTCGCTACGTCTTAATTTTATTGGGATTTATCGACTTAGCTTCACAAAGAGTCGACATTTACACAATACTGATTCAATAATTTTGCAGGTACTATTTTATTTCAATCTATTTGTATGCATGGCGACTTCAATGTTGGTGAGTGACAAGCAAATGCGATGGAGCAAATGGCCTTATTGGACGGATTCTTTTGAATATTACCTCCGAAGAAAAACCTCACCAAATTTTATGGAAGCGCTAACCTTTGAATGCAAATGTCCTCCATATAAAGGTCAGTTATAATTGAATAATTCGTACGCAAATACAAGATGAGTTCTTATAACTAAGGGATATACTGTACATACCAACAATTTACGATTTGGACGTGTATTTTGGAAGCTAAAATACAAATATTTCATATTATCATTATTAGTATATTGTAGACTACATACTTTAGTAATGTATGTACAGCAAAATAAAGTACAGCATTTTGGTAGGTCAAAGACAGCATTGGTCAAAATTATCGAGCACCCATGATTTTCATTTTCTTTTTTGGGTAACATAAATTTGAAAGAAATTGAATCATTTTATACTTACATCATACTTACATGTTAATATTACTTAGAACAGAATGCTAATTACGGCAGAAATGCTTTTGTGTAATTTGACACTTTTTATAGTCCTCAGAGCGCTCCATTCTTGGCGCAAACGGTGTTTTAGTTTTTCGTACATGTTTACTGTGTGTCGCTTTACTTTATGCTTTAAATAAAATTAATCTCGTAATATATATTATGTTCTACAGATGATGTTCAAGTCTGGAGACTGAGTAGACCACTAAAAGCTCAATGTTAGTATGTCGAAATAATGCCACTATACGGTTAGATTTATGACAAGACGCGTCATCTAAAAACGGGTGAAAAGTGAAATGTGTTTTACTGTATTTTAAGAAATTCAAACATATCGCCTATACCTGAATCAGTCATACAGCCCCAGACCGTTAACACTACTCTCACGTACTTTACCGTAGTCTGGACTAAATTTTTCGTTTTCCCGGTGGTGCACAAAAGTCACACCAGATGTATAAAAAATATGAGAAAAGAAAAAATAGACACCACACTATAAGTACTGATGGATGTGCTACTTTCAGGTTAGTTTTCTCTATTTAATTTCGGTGGCAATTTTTTAAGTAACGATGCGAGTAAATTATCGTGAAATATAAAATAATATTCCAGGTTACTACACTCTAAAATCAAATAATGTTTCATTTTCTTAGTACAATATTTAAATAACAACAATTGCGTCCGAAATTAAATACAGAGAACCAACCTGAAAATTTACTCAGATGCAGACCTTGGAAAACTAAAATATTTTGTCAATTAATTTTATTTTCAAATCACACTGTTTAATATCATTAGAGCACTTCTCTTGAAGGGCTAAATTCTTTGACTTCAGTGGTCGAATTTTTTTCTTAATTTCAGTAAAAACATTGAGTGGGAAGGAAAAAGGACTCAAACTTACATAAGATCCCGTTAATTGGGCAATAGATTCTTAGTACTTATGACATATTTGATCCACCGAATTCAGCTACCACTGAAATCAAGATTTCTCGCCAAAAGACGTAATTTTTGTAAAAAATATTAAGAAAAAGGCAATAAAAACATTCAATAATCTATTTAAACATTTACTAATATGACTAAATATTAAACCAGGCTTTAAAAACTAAAGTTTATTTATAAATCGACCAGAATAACGCCAACAAATTTCATCTTATGACTATTAATTAAAATCAGTTCACAGTTTGGCTGTTCAGCCTTTTTTCAATCACACAAAAAGCATTTCCGTACCACTTTAAAAAAAAAATTAGATCTTAATCTTTAACAAAAGCAATAAATTTTTGGAAACTTGCGCGACTGACATGTTTCATAACTTTTTATACATGACGAGGTAATTCATACAGCTTTAAAATCTTTCCTTCCGCTTTTTCTTCGCATACCTCTGTCTATCTTTTTCTTAATTTTTCTTAATTCATATATAATCGGATCGCTTTTTATCTCTGCTTTACTAGCACGTTCCGTCATCTTCTAGATTTCCAATTTTTTGTTTCTGTTTTGATATTCCTTATTCATTTTCAGTGGAAAGCAAGTAATAATATAAAATTGTGAAAATCAACAGTATTAACTAAACGTTTATATGAAAAAACGAATAAAATTCTTGCTTTTAAAAAAAATATGGCTTCGATGGCAGATTTTTCCGGCTTTGATGGAAGCATTTCTGAATTCGGTGGCATAAAATCCACCGAATTCAAGACCACGGGATTCAAAAAAATTTACGTATTTTTGATATTACTCGTAAACGACAATAGTTGTAAAACAAATAAATTGTTATTATATTTTAGTAGTTAAAACATATAGTATAAAAAAATTACATGCAACCATAAAATTTAGTTTTTGAAATATCGTATACACCGAATGCAAAAATCAACGTGAACCAAATCCACCAAGTTACGTATTTACACGCAAAAGCTCCTAAAATCGGCTCGTGAAATGTTTCCAGCCGCAGGGGCGTGGTGGACGAATAATACGAACATATTCCGAAGCTTCTAAAATGCTTCACTTCTGATGTGTAGCGTGATTAGTAACTACCACCGAATTCCCTCGTAAGCCTGGGTGTTGTGATAAAACTATTGTCTAGTTTATTGTGAAATTCAGATTAGAAGTACTGTCATCTAATATATTACACGTGAACTCAAGTCTAATATTGATATATGGTTTCAATTTTGAGAAAAGTGACACTATGTGTGGGATTCTTCATTTGAGACACGCCACAGTTGTCAGGATTTAGTCCTATCGGATTTTTTTCCATTTGGTCCGAAAGGTTTTGTGCTCTCCAGTTAGCTTTCGACTTGTTGTATTGTACTCTCTTTTTTTGTAGATTTTTGTTTTGATAAATACATATGTGGAGTTTAGTGCGTGGACACCGAAAATTGCGGCTTTGGAGAAATACACATTAGAACATCAAATGAACTAACTCACCTCAAAGTTAAACTCGTAACCAAGCGATATTTAACATATTTTGTTCGGGAAAATTTTGACATTTTAAGGCCCGTTCCTACCGCGCCTTCTTGTAGTTTTTTGAGCGTCATAGTTTCTTCTTGGCTTTACAACCATTCAGGAAAGTTTCCTGAAGCTTCATTCCAGTACTTTGACAAAAATTTGTCTCTTAATTTCGACTGACTACTCAGCAATAAGGTCTGAAGAAGATTTTTCTCATTTTCTAACGATTCCCTGTGGTGATGCGTTTGAGCACTGTTCTGTGTCTATTACTATGGGATTCAACAGTGGAGAATCACAGATCGATACCAACGTGTCACAGCCTCAGAAATAACTATCTATGATTTCCCTTGATCATGCAGAAAATTATTTAGTTTCTTTTATATTGCAATAATACCATTAAATGTTAATAACCAAAACACCAAAAGGGTACTGGAAGATATATACACTACCAGCCATATTAACGAACTGAGAAATAAGTACAAAAATCGTAAAATGACAAATTTTACCCAATGTTTTGTTGTTAGTTACAGTGTAATCATTTTTTAACCTTATTAGACGTGGAAAAAATAATCCTTAAATAGATTTCTTTCTGCAATAGTTTTAACCAAGGCTGTACATTTTTTCATTTTCTTCGTAACTAGATGAATTTTTCGACTCCATTTCTTTTCTGAATCAGTTAACATGAATTCAACCCAACTATAATATGTTGACACAATTGACTCCAATTTAATCCCAAATATACGTATATACATTTTGTTTTCATTTTTTACCTATAGAATGCATATTAAACTACAAAATTAACGAAGCGGCGGCTGAAATTCTACATATGCAAGGTATAATGACGAAGGCAGATATGAAAAAGTACAAACACGACGTCATGATGCTGCAGAAATTAGAAAAGACAACCTCTTTACCGGAAAAACATAAATATTTCCGTCGTAGTCGTCGTAGTGACCAAGGGGACGATAGACCATGCTGCTGCGCACCTGCCAAACATATGGTACCTACTTTTATTACAGATAACAAATTCGATGATATATTAGAAACATTAAATAAAAATGATAATTAACTATTGTTTTCTCGATTAATATATTTTGAAAAAATTACCTCTTCCAATAACACTGTACTTTTTATTTTTTCGGTTCCTAAGAAAACCTAAGCATATGCCCAAAACTAATCTAATGGATAAAATTACAGTTGTTTAAACTATAAAAGCGTATAACGTACCTAACCAAAGTTCAAACTCTAATACTGCCGTGTTAACCAACACCAAAATTTGGAACCCAATTCATGAGGAGTCTAGCACTTTAATTCTGCATTAGATTATCTGACCACTAGCTATAGTCTATTATAGCCATCCCGCGACACCAGGATTGACGAAATTATTAACTATAAAATTGAAGGAACATAAATGTTTATGTTATTTGTAATTTTACGTAACAGTGAAATTAACTTGTAATTGAAACTGAAAAACATTAAAACTACGTACATACAGAAAAAAATTGTACTTTTGTAGTCATTCTACCGAAGCCATTTCCACATTTCACATATTTAGTTCTAGTCTTATTTTATACATACATTTTACTATACATTTTGTATGTATTAGTGTATCATCATTTATTTAATATTATGCATTCGTGTATACATTTGATATAATAAATTTATTATTTAATTGTTGAGTATGTAATTTAATGATTTATTACATTTTGTTGCCGACTCAGGAACCAACTTTCGTTTCAATTATTCAAACGTTAGCTGAAAGAAATCCCTTTATGGGATAAACTCGCCTTTGTACAATAACGTTCTATTTCTTTGTTAATTTGTAATTTGTTTGTGTTGTACAAGTGAAGTGTTTACATACATACATACAAGCCATCGTTTAAGTTTAAATTTGATAATTCCAGCTATTCAGAGAACAGAGATTGATAACTACTCATATTAAATTGAGGCAAAATATAAAAATCAGAGTATATTTAAGGCGCTCTCATATTTTGATAGTACTTCACAGAAAAGGTACATTTTTTCCGTTAAGTAATTTGAATTCGCTCTTTGTTATTTATTGCTAGAGAGTGATACATGAAAGAAACAAAATTGTAAGATACTATTTTATATTAACTTACTACATAGGTATCTCATCTAGCATCATCCGATTCTGAAAGTGAATGACTTCTCGAACTCGAATGTTTTCAATCTCTCCCTTCAAATAAAAAACAAACATTACACACATGATTGTATAAAAATTAATTACTTGTAAATTTTTGTTGGATTGAAATCACTTCTATGAAACTTCTACTTATTTGAAACTTTAATTGAACAATAATTCTGTTTTTAATTCATAGACGTAACTTCAAGATTAGTATCATGAATAGTCTAATCGAATTTCGGGGAAAAGTATTGAAATTGTAATAACCGTAACACAGTCTTGAGGAAAAACTCTAAAAATGGATGTTTTTATTTGTTGAGACTTATTCTACTTCGAATTCGACTAGAGTACCTATACTAGCAATAACCCACTTGTAGAAAACACTGGTGTCGTTACTATTTGACAGATTTAAAGTAAAGCGCGACAGGGATTTGTCAAATTAAATTTATTTATCGACTACACTAAATATATTACCGACTAAAATACATTGCTTTCTATTGTGTAAAAAATATATATTTATATATGGGAAGCTATGAGTGTGTAAAAAAATACATGTATTTATACACGGGAAATTAAAAAAGTTTGAACTTATAAAAGTTACGTGTATGTACAGACTGTGTGATAGACTGAGTGGTGCAGTCTTTGCGTTGCGTAAACTGAAATTGCTCATTTCTGATTCTGCATTAAGACAGGTCTATTTTGCATATTTCCACTCGCTGATGTCGTACGGTTCACTCTTATGGGGTAACTCCACGGATGCCAATAGAGTCGTGCTAATTCAAAAACGTGCCACACGCGTATTGGTTGGGGTAAAACACAGACATTCCTGCAGAAATATCTTTGTAGCGCAACGCATAATGACGCACTACTCACTCTACTTATATGAAATTATAATGTACGTTAGAAATAATCTGTCTTCATTTGGTACTGTAAATGTTTCTGGCATCCCACTTCGCCGTACCGGTCATTTGAGAACAGTCCCTCGACGCATGGCACTTGCAGAGAAAAACCCGCGTGTCATCGGACCTACTTACCCGCTACTCTCAGACTTGAACCGCCTGACGAAACATTTAGGCGCCGGCTGAAAAACTTTTTCTTGAAAAATCCTATATACTCTGTAAAAGAATTTATGGACTTTAAATTGTAACGAATTCAGTATTTTCTATTTTTATACTTTTATTCTAATTTTTACCGCATTGACATGCTCTTGTATAATTATCAACTTATTACGATTCTTCATGGAGAATGGTATTTGATATGTAATTTAATGACAACAATATTATATAATGAATTGTTAATTTTCTAATTATTGTGTGCTTTTCTTATAATTTTCCTTTTTGTCTGACGATCTCAATATAATTTCTTATACTTTGACATGTAGTGCAATTTATACTGTAATGTTATATTTGAGAAATAAATGAATCTGAATCTGAATCTATGATAAGAATTTCGTGTTTGTTAGGGCTGCACATTGTGATTCAATTTTTATGGAGATCGATTCAAGTTTATACGATCTAGCGATCTTTTGCATCGATTAATTTCAATTACATTTTTAAGCAAATCGATTCAACATTAAGGTGAATCGAATCGTCTAAATCGTATTCATAATTTAAACAAAACTGTCTCTTTCTGAACCACAACTGAATCTTAATGCTTATCCTATTTTATATTGGTCGGCTAGAAAAGTAATTTAACAATATCCATGTACGTACAATAAATCTATTATATTTGGCGATTGTTGCTACTTGATCATCGATGTGATTTGAATATCTTTTCCCACTGGTTAACATCTCACTCTAAATGAAAGTCGCAACCGATTCAAGCCATAGAGACTATCAAAATATTTTTTTTATCCAAATTTATTTTGATGATTTGAATGTGACCGATTCAAAAGCAGATGATTCGATCTGTGGATCGAATCATTCACTGGTGCCGTAGACATCTCCACCACCTATAATCTTCTCGGACACATGTTCCGCCGCGGCACTGGATGAAATCGTTGGCTACTAGGCGATCCTGGAAGTGATTGTTAAGTTTCACGCCATATAATTCGGTCGGAATGTTATTGTTACGTCAATCAACTTGCGGTTTCAAAACGGCAATGTATGATCCATTACGATTCCAAAAATCGATTCTAAGCAAAATCGTGCAACCCTATTTTCTATCACGAGACATGTACGTCCTTATTTAATTTTAATGCGTACTTATTATTTTATTAAAAAAAACTGCAAATTATTTTATTTTAATTTTTAATATTTTTTATTTAATATTTTTTAAATTATTAATTTGTCTAATCACTATACAATGATGATAAAGTCATTCTTATTTAAGTTTATTTAAATTACTTAAGTATAACAAAAGTTAACACTATTCACTCTTCCCAATTTAATCCTTTAAAAACAACGCCTTATATACTATTGTTTGTACTTAAGTAACAAGTAAGTAGGATAACAAACGTGTGTTCTTAAAGTTGTGTAATATATATAATATTACATATTTTTTCAATCATCATAAAATAAATACATTATATAACATTTCCGTTCAACGTAATTTTGAAATTGTTTATTGGTATTAAAACAACCCGCGCAGTCGTGTGTAATGCATACAAAAATATTAATAATAATGATTACATTAATTTCGGGAAAATTATGCAAACTGACTCTTAATGAACCTGGTGCTGTGCACTTGTTTTCAGAAGAATCACATCCAGGTACCCAAGTTACAACAAAACACTTTACCTACATACAGTATGTACAGATACATGTTCTTATTTTGAAAACCGGTCTCCTCAGGGGGATTATACCATTGACTACTACTAGAGCTCATCTATTCACATGTCTTGAAAGACTTTTGAGAAAGTTTAGCGATATACGTGTTTTCAATTAGAATTAAAAGTTAGAGGTATTATTAGCAAAAAAGGTCATTTTTGTCACTGCAACTACATATTTCCAGAGCAATGCAAAGGTTTGGATTGTAAAAGAGGACCAGTACTCGTGATGCCCGTGATTATACGTCTTTTCAAGTACCCACAGCCTGAACAAAAGCAATCCAAAGATAAGAAAAAATCAGAAGAAAAACCGGAAAGAAGGTTTGTAAGGCATAAAAAAGATGGAGATGGCCTAGAAAATACGGATCCTAACAACAATAGCGCATTTGAGAAATCGAGCTATTCCTCTGAATAATAAATACGCCACAAATTGTACCCACAGCGTCCTTTGCGTGGAAACAAGTAAGTCAAGTAAGTCAGTCATTTACAACACATTTATTTAAATCATCGCCTCCTTACCACTCACCATTCAAAATTTAAAAGAAATCAAAAGGTATCCTAAGGGGGAAATTTATATCTCCGATACTATAATTACACCAGGATATCACACGGAATACTAACTCCACACCAATATAATCTAGAAAAGAAACGAAAAATGGCTAAGTGCTGTGCAAAACAAATTACATAACCATGCAGGTGTGCTTTCACAAAGGCTAGTAAATGCCGCTATAATGACAAACGCCTTCAATTAGGTGCCAATAAAGTGCGAATGAAAGAAGTTGACTGTTCCAAAAAATTTCAAAGGAACATCATTATGAAAGTAAGTGTTTCAGTTTTAATTAGTACTGACAGTTAAAAAATTAGTGAGCATATAATATCATTCTATTAATTGATGATTTTTTAAACTTTCTTGTATGGATTAAGTTAATCGATTATCTGGCATACCTACTCGTATCACATTAAATATTTCTACAACAGTATCGCCATTAGATTGCTTAACAACCCCTTAAGTGCACTTCAGAGGCATTAGTTTTAACTTTGACTGGTTTAAGGTCGCCGTGAAACATAAATTCCAGTTTCCTATAACTACACAAAGACGTTATACTAATTATAGCATTGATTACGTGAAACTCTCGGGACTCCCCATACCATGCCGGTAAATAACTAGCCAAGCAAATAAATTAGTCGCATATGCCGTTATTGAAGAGTTATCTTCAAATTACTCGTTTCATATACCGTCTAGTTAAACTAACTAATTTACAAAAATAGTTTAGTTAAACTGACTTATTTACTCTTAGCTTTTTCACTGGGTCTTCGAAAATACTGGTATGCCAAAGTGGTGTTTGTGGTAATTAATTACTTTACAGAGCAACAGTAGTAGACTAACAGATATTTAAACACCTATCAAATGTAAAAAGAATGCAACAATTAATTAATAATAAACCATCATAATTAATTATTAATTCTATTATTATTAAATTACGAAAAGCTAAATTCATATGTACATGTAGATATATATATATATATAATTATTATTTTTGTGCATTTCAGTTTCGCATTCTTCAGTGGCTAGCGATAATCTGCGCAGTTAGTTATATAAAGTTTACAGAACAATCTATAACAGGCCTCACATACAGGGACAATTTCGATTTTGAGGAGAGATATCGCGGCGATCATAAATGCGACCCATACTATTGGCATCCTCTCCACATGCCCGAACACTGTATTAAGCAGTACGAGGAAGTTGTACGCTCCAGAGTAACGCGCAGTAAACCTTTACAAGTCATGAGAGAGAAAATCAACCCGCATTCTTACAAATACCATGCGATTGACCCTAAACCTATTCTATCCTCCAGCGAGCTAAATTCAATTAATAGCATAATGTCCTACAGTAATCTTGAACCTGAGAATAACTACCATAACTTGATTTCTTCACATCACTACAATTTTCCCACCTCTCCAAATAATGACAAACACCTGAAGTCTTTAAGTCCATACCATGTTCCACCTGCTTTAAATCAATATAATGGTTGGCGTTCAAATTCTGCAAATAATTTGGATGCGCCTGTTAAAAATATTGGCATTAACGATCTTGTCCCATTACATAATGGTCGGCGTGTTGACCATGTTGTCCAAGGCAATAACCGAGTATATGATGATAGCGGTAACCCCATTCATCACGGTCAGTATGTTCATGGACGTAATCGCGATTATGAAGATCACGCTGATCCTGTAGTGAAAATGTACTCCGTAGACAAAGTTTACCGTGGAGGTAACAATCATTACGTTGATAGAGGCAGTTACCATGGAGATCGCAGTCATTATATTGATCTTGAAAGTTACGGACATCGCGGTGAATACAAAGACTACGATGATAATCATCACCAAACAGATCATGTCTCCTCTCGACGAAAAGGTTTTCAAAAAAGACATATGAAACGCGTGCATCAATCTGAACCTACGTATAGTCAAGAGTCGCTCGAGCTCATTTACAATAGTTTACGTAATGCTATGAATATGATGCATTACATGAATAATGACGATGAAACCTCAAAGCACACCACCAAATGGGGCCATATGAGCCGAAACCGAAAACGTGCACGGCACCACGAACGTGGCTTGCTCCAAGATTACAAACGAATTCTGAATGAATATAGCGATCACGGACGACTTGTGTGTTGTGGTCGCTATTACCCACGCATCCTCGATGATGACATTGGTGATAGTTACGAATATCGGTATATTCTTGAACACAATTACAACGATCTTTCCCACGAGCACGATATTGACAAGTATGTTGATGACGACCGTACCAAGGACATCAGACATAGGCGTACCCGTCAAAATTTCCCACAAGATGCTATGTTTATAGATGATTACTTCAGTCCTTTTAGCATGGAATCTGTTTTCGATATTGGGTCACAGTCCAGTGGTGAGAAATCTGTCCATATCCCCACTCCTGGTTATCAGGCATCTGTTCAATCGATGTTGCAAGCTATAGAAACAGACGTACGAAGTCAGCCAATCACACCACAAATTGGAGTATTGCCGTTTCTTGGTGTGTCTGCCGTATACCATCAACCTATTTCAAAGAATAGCGTCGATTTAATTAAGGACGTGGCGCATTTATATCAAGAGGCTGCAAAGGAACAATACAAACTAATGGAAAAATATTTTCCGCCTCTGGCGCCACAACCACCTTTCCCACTGCCCGATTTTTCACATAATGTTACCAACACAAGCCCAATTGAATACTATCCAAAGCAACTTAAGGATAACAAACTGATGAACAAAATACGCCACACAATATTGAAAAATGCCAGACACTTCGGAAAAGATGGAGAAATGAAACATAATGTAAACAAAGGAGGATCATCACAGGATAATATTTTTTTGAGACAATATAAATGATCCTAGTTTAGAAAATACATATATACGTATTTAAACACCAAACGTTTTATAGAAAAAATTAAAAATTATTATCGCGTAAAAATTGTTTTTCTTTAACTTATTATTATTATTTTTACTTATTTATTCAAATCAAGCAGCTATGATCCATTATATATATAAAGCTAGCCGGATATAAAAAATATTCGAAATTCAAACAAACAATGGCCGCCATACAAATTTCAAAGTCTTCTATCATGGAGACTATGAGAGATAGGTAAATGTTCGAAGGAATGACATAGAGGGTAACAGTGGTCAACTGTCTGAGTTAAAAAAATCAAGATAGAATTCAAAATGGCGGCCGAAGAAAACTTGCTTTGATCCGGCTGAAAATTGGTATGCGGGGGTCTTTAGGAGTCCTTAATCATAATTTGGAGTTAAAAGTTTCTTTTGGACATTTTTTAATATGGCTGTCTACCAAAAAGCTGTTTGTGGCTGTAAAATTGTTGCCGAAACAGACTTGCACTGATTTGGCTGAAAATTGGCATGCAGAGGCCTCTAAAAGAGCCGGATAAAAATTTGTGGTTGAAATTGGTTTTTCACCGTTTACAAATATGGCTCCATATAAGCGTTTCTCGCAGAAAAAAAAATTGCTCTGATCCCTTTGAAAATTGGCATGTGGGGTTCTCTAGAAGTGCTTGATAATAATAATTTGTAATCAATATTAGATTTTTGCCATTTTTTAGTATGGCGCCATACAAACGTTTTTTGAAGGCAGATCAAAATTTGCTATAATTCGACTGAAAATCGGCATGTGGGGGCTCTATAGGTGTTTGATAACAATTTATGATCCAAACTTATTTTTCGCCATTTCTCAATATGGCTGCCATATGAACTTTTTTGACGACAGATAAAAATTTAATCCGACTGAAAATCAGCATGTCGGGGTCTCTATTAATCTTTAATAATAATTTGTGGTCAAAATTTACTTTTAGCCACATTTCAATATGGCTGCCATACAAACTTTTTTGGCGGTTGATAAAATTTGTGTCTAATTCGGCTGAAAATCGGCATGTGGGGTTTTCTAAGGGTGTTTAATAATAATTTGCGGTCAGTATTTATTTTTTGCCATTTTTCAATATGCCCGCCATTAAACAGCTATGTTAATTTTTTGAAACAAAGCCATAAGTGCCGAAGTCGTAGGCCGAGGTCCAGCCGAGGGCGAAACTCGGAGCGTCTGCAAGCCACCGTATGTAAGTAGTATACGGAGGCTCTGTTACGAGTAGGTACAAAGAGACTTGCTCTGATTCGGCTGAAAATTGGCATGTAGAGGCCTATAGGGTTGTCGGATAAAAATTTGTAGTCAAAATTTATTTTTCGCTATTTTCAAATATGGCTGCCATACAAGCGTTCGTTGGCAGCAGAAAAAAATTTGCTCTTATCCCTTTGAAAATTGGCATGTGGGGATCTCGAGGAGAGCTTGATATTAATTTGTGATCAACATTAGCTTTTTTGCTATTTATCAATGTGCCCGCCATACAAGTGTTTTTGGTGGCAGATAAAAATTTGCTCTAATTCGACTGAAAATCGTCATGTAGGGTTTCTCTAAGGGTGCTTAATAATAATTTGAGATCAAAATTTACTTCTTGCCATTTTTCAATATTGTCGACATGAAAGAGCTATGTTAATTTTTTAAAACAAAGGCTGAGGTCCAGCTAAGGGAAGGCTTTATTACGAGCACAACATCTCACAATTGTTCATAATGTGAGACACACTTGCCGATGTAGTGGAAATGACATACTTATATCGTTGTTGTATCTAGACCGACTTTCTGTTAGATTCTTTTTTCTTGAAAGCTATGCCATTCAGAAGTATTTAGGGAAAAAAATGCCATACAATCATACCAAATTTCTGGTCTCAAATTAGGGAATATCCTGTACTATGAATACCAGAATAACGATAACTCTGAGGGAAATACCCAGAACAAAACCAATTTAGAAATGTTCGTTTCTTAAATTGACCCAAATCGGGAATCGAACCAGGCACCTCCTCATCAAGCGACCTTAGTAACTATGTGCCGCCGAAGATCATAAGCACACCCCATAATCTGAACCCCACCACGCGCCGCAAGCCGAGCCCGACCCCACGTACGGTACGGGGCAAGACTAATATACATATAAATATAAAAACGAAATATCTAAATTACACGAAGTGCATTTGTCGGCAACGTGTGGCGCATCATGGTAACCAACCTCGTAATCGCACGTACACACCAACCTTCGGTCAAAACTCTGTCTTCATGAAGGTCGATAGATAATAATAGTCGATAGAACGGCACTCTCACAACAATCAAAATAAAATTTACGTTACGACGGGACTCCAACCACTAGACCTCAGGATATATTTGGCTTTAAGTCTGATGTACTCCACTATCTCCTCAGACTTCATGGAGTAATGCAGACGTGACAACAGTGTCGTCGGTATAGCCGGACACAGCAGATAGTTCGGTCCTATTGGTGCTGTGTCATGCAATATCTATAGTACAATAGTATTTCGTTGTTTTTATTAATGAATCATTAGGTACTTGTTTCTAAAATATATGATGAATTAAGAACATCTAACCCATTACATAATTTATAAAGTCCTTGAGCTAGACTTAGTTTTTCAATCGCCCCTTGTTTTCGAAGACCGTAGACGTAGGAAAATAGAAAAAAAATTACCTATTGTGCATTGACTTTAAGATAACATTGTTTTATTTTGAATGTGCACCTGATTTGGGGAGTTCATGGATTTCGTTCAAATAGCACTTACGACTGACCAGAGAACAGAGTCATGACAAGTTGATAAAAATGAAAGCCTTTGTAAATGTGAGTACTTTCGGAATAATTTATTTAACTTTATTATAAAATACAATATTTGTCAAACAATTTTGGATAGAGTATTGCTTCTCCGTTGATTTGAGTTGCATCTAAATACAAAAAGTATTCAAGTGATTTTAACTTTATATGGACGCCATAAGTGATTTTATACGTACGTCATTACCCATTGAACTTTATTTTCCGTTGCGTAATTTTATACACTTCATAATTTTTGCCATTGCAGCTTTCTATTAAATAAATATATTTAACCCATACAGGTATTAGAAAGAATTATATTAACTTTATATATATTTTTTTATTAGCATTAAAAATATAGTCAACAATGTACCTACGATTTTATTTACAGGTTATCATAGCAGGTGTTTTCGTAACATATACATCATGTACCATATCAGGGCTAACATATATGGACCCGTTGAACCAGAAACCTCGGAGAGACAAGGACGACCCCTGTAATCCACTCTATTGGTACCCTAGAGATATTCCGGAATATTGTTACAAACCACGTGAACCTGAACCAGCGCCGCTACCACTGCCACTGCCGCCGCCCCTCCCCGTACCGATCCCAGTGCCTATGCCACCACAACCTGTGCCAGTGCCTGTTCCCGCACCTTACCCTCCAATTCCCGCACCAATCCCTGGACCTATACCAGCTCCAATGTCTCTATTCCCTGGAATGCCAATGTCTGCACCGTTTATGCCGTTGCCTCCTCCTGTACCCGTTTTTCCGACCCTTCCTTTACCATATGGCATACCAATAATACCAACTAATCCAATGGTACCTATTGGTGGTTTTCCCTACCCCTACATGCCTCAGCCTCCAATGTTTTCACAAGGGCCACCTGCACCGATGTTGCCTAAAGTTCCCGGACTCGTGTCGCCAGATGGTGGCATTAACATCTTGCCGTTCACGGACGTATACACAGATATGATGGAACGACACAACCAAAAGATGCTCAAGAAAAAACTAGAGAAGTTGATAAAACAGTACGAGTCTAAGAAATACAAACGAATTAGAAAAAGGCGTGGTCGAGAATGGTTCTTCGATGAATAAATGAATAAATAACTAACGATATTCTTTAGATTTGGCTGCGTTTAAAAAATTGCAATTGAAATTGCAAAAATTAAACATTCGGTTTCAATTAAAACTTCTAATGTTGGCTAAATTTTTATTTCAGTTTTCGCTAATGTTGACGAACTATATAAAACTGTATAAGTAAGATACCTAATATAATTGCTTACCAAATAAACTTCAATAACAAAATTCAATTAATTAATTTCAATACTTATAAGTATGCTTCATATTTAACTAACGGACGGATTTCCTGAGGGTTTTTAACATTATATACAAATACGTTTTTATCATAATATACAACTAACGTAGACTTAAAATTATTAAATACTATAACCGTTGAATGTTGTTCCACTTGGATACTAAGTTTTGAAATTCGTGAAAATAAATTAAACGACTGTTGACAGATTAATATAAAAAACTCTTTACATATGCTTAAGCATTAATCTAAGCAAAAAGTTGTAGAGCATAAAAGTGTGCTTAAAACTAACAAAGTAAGTACAATATTGCCGCAACGACCGATATCGACATAACGTTTTAACTAGATAGTCGGTAATCATTTTCACAATAACAAATTAATTACTAAAATAGTACACGTTTCTCAATCTCCCGTCTAGCAAAAAACTAAACTCTAGTAAAAATTTAGATTTATTAGTGTACGAAAACTTATCAGAGCCGTTTTGCAAAACATATGTGTAAAAACATATAAATGTTTGGTTGGAAATTATTATAGAAATTCGTACACTAATAAAACTGTACTTACTAAATAAGTACCGAAAATTCGTATATTATGTAAAAACACCATATAAAATCATAAATATAATATTGGAATGTTTCGTATGGACGGCATTTCTAATTACAAATAAACAAACTATGTATGTACATAATCATAATATAACTATTCAAAAAAACACCTGTGTATAAACCTATAATGGTTGTTGCCGTTTGTGCTTATAATACATGATTACGTTTACATTTCTGACATGAATAATTTCGAAAGTAAGGTGTACCTATTTTCCGAACTTCAGGCATTTAATGCCGCTTTGTATTGTGAAAAAAATCAAAAACATGATTTTTCACACCATAATTTTAACACACGTACTCTACTTATTTCGCAATTTACGAAAATATAAATGAAATAAAAAGAAAAATAAAAAGAATGTTGGTCACAGAGAGACGTAAACACTTGTGAGCGATTAATGAAACTGAATGCGGAGTTTTCCTAATTGACGCCGAACCTATGGTAGGATGAAATGAATCCCAAAATAGACGGTTTCGACCACACGGAAAAACGGTTTTTCGACGTTAATAATTACACATTCAATTTTTTTAAATTGATAATGAAAACAGGAAATACTGGTAGTGCACTACGACGTGAAAAACGATTGACTAAACTTGGTTCGATAAAAAAATCACAAAGTTCTGCAATATTTTAATTTTTTACTACGTTCAGTTACGGAAAAGTTTTATTCGATTGTTATTATAGATATTTCAATGAAATTTTTCTGTACAGTGTTCCGTAAATACGTCAGGGACTATGAATTTAATTTATTTAATTTTATTTCTAAAAGACAAATACGAGTATTTAAATACCGTGAAATGAATTTCTCCTTGTCTACCTCACATGCTTCAAAATCTACGCAGCCACGATACCATTTCGCTTTAAAAAAAGTTGGAGTAAAACTAAACGAAAAAACTAATATTAAGAAATAATTACAGAAGCTTGTGAGCTTAATAAATCGAATGCTAAATACGGAAGTAAAAGGCTAAGTTAACATTAACGCACATCTGCCGCGAGACGCGGGTTGACATTAACTCTCGGTCTTCTGAGCAGACCTTAGAGGATGGAAAAAAGAAATAAAGGAAAGGAGCTGCCCTAACTACAGAATGAACATGCATATATAAACAACAATTGAACGCTACAAATGGCGGATTTGTTTAGTGTTATATCATAGTTTATCGATAAGCCATTATCGACATGCAAATGTATGGCTTGAATGTGGAAACTGTTTTTTTTTCTGTTTGTGTGTTTTATTCATTCGATTGATTTTCGATTTTACTAATGCCACATCCCTTAATGCTACAGCGACACATCTTTATTAATAAGTACTTAATTGTGCTCACTGTCAATATTTTTGTCCATTTCATTACTATCCATGCAAATAATTCAATAAAACACTTAGAAAAACATTTGTTTTGACATTAGATATACTTCCCTTTGGCAACGTATGTATGTACGTATGTATATACCTCATGTACTGCGAAATGAACATAGTTGGCATTTAAGATGACGTTACGTATTTTCGATTCCCGTGTTTGGCACAGAGCAATGTAATGCTTTCTCTTTTGGCTTACGACGACACGCAGTAGTTAAGCAAAGACAATAACACGTTTTATGTTTTCAATGTCGAAATGCATCACACAAATA
>NW_020653200.1:14113506-14148035 GCF_003589595.1 Hyposmocoma kahamanoa | reverse complement strand
ATAGGCACTGCAAGTGAGTCTGCTCCTTAGACTAAGGAAACAAAAGGACATGAACAAACCAGACGTTATATATACATATAACCGTGGCGCGCGTTTTAAAGTATTTCCTTTCAATGATGCGGTATTAACACGCGATACCGCGCGTACACATGGACAAGTACGAGTAAAATACATATATTTCTAGACGCGCAATTTGAAAACGCGCTTTAAATTTATGTCAGCTGAACTTACGCTATTAAAGCGGAATGCAATTATGGAATTAATATTTATTTCATCATAATTGCTTCAATTCGCTTTACGATCAAAAATAAATGATCTTAAAAACCAACTGACTGCAGATATTTTGACAAGTTATATGTACTCGTAAATCAGCCTAGCCTTTACTTATGGTTTATCAAGATCGTAGAACAGAACTAAATTAGTCCAATGGCAGATCTTTGATCGCATTACATAAACATAAAATTAGTTATTGTGATAATACGTATGTATACCCATTCAAATTAAGATAAAAACTACTTCCACTGTCAGTAAGTATTTAGGGAAACAAAATGTGATGAGGCATTCAAAATGAATAAAAATATAGGTGGACGAACATTATAGGACGAGGATATTTAAAGTAAATTAAAACAGAGAATACACAAATAGCTAACATCTACCAAACTTTACAATCGGTATCATACAACATATCTACTCTACTATGAACATATTGAAATAAATTATTCTGCACACCATTGATAACTTAATGCAGATATATAAGGGCCACATAATTATTAACTAAGTACATATGTTAATTAAAAACTGAGTATTACAAAATGATGAAGATTATTCACAGAGGTATACATTGTAAGTTTACGATAATTTTTTCCAGTAGAGCAGTCGTACGTTTCTGCACTTGTACTTCTGAGTACGATGCACATAACGAAACATTTTTGTTTTCAAAAGTATTTCGCATGTGGCGTTTGAATTGAAACTTATATATCATCTTATTGTCCGCACACAGTCAAATTTCATACAATTCCGAGCAATACACTTCGTTGATAGAGAAGTGACGGTTTGGCTGACAACATGTCAGTCGCGTATACCACAAAACTGATAACTTTATTGCTATCATTGCCTATGTTAATATGTGAATGGTTGCGATCGAAATTCGTACACAAAAGGATAATAAAAAATAAATAAAAAAGAAAGTCGATTATTTTTGTAATACTCAGCGTTGTCTAAAGACAATATTTTAAACTAAATTATCAGAAAGGCACCTGTTGGAATGCACTGTATTATTACAATTTAACCTAATATACTTTATACACTGCTACTTAGAATACAAAAATGTAGGTAGTAAATGTGTGGAATGCGCACGTTATCACAATTTCGTAAGTAAATATTAGTTTGTGGCGTACTGTTGACTAAAGAAACGTCATACTTCTTGTTCCGTTTCAGTTCAGTAAAGTGATTTGATTTTGTTGTTTAATCGTGAAAAAGGCACAAATTTATGAACTACATAAATGTATAAAAGAATACTCAATAGACAATGATATCTATGTACTTAATAGATTGAAGTATTTGTCAATAGACGCGAATTTTAGTCACCGGCGAATTTAGAAAATTCGAATTAACCCGGTACCACCACGTCTCTAAAGCAGACGGGTCGTAACGAATTTACAATTTATGATCATGTATATTACTCGTCTACAATTTTTAGTACTCGTCATCGCTACGGACATATTTTATATAATTATAATAATATTTAAATCTATTTAAAAGTATGCATCAACTTTCTTCAAAACACGTGCAAAATAAAACTACGCGACTCGGCGGCAGTGAAGGATCCGCCTTATAAAATAGGCCATTTCCAAAATAAATCGTAAGTAACCCGAGTAGAGCTCGATCTCGTTCTAATCTTTGACACTAAAAGGTCTATCCACACATATCCGGGCCATGCCCGGGCCGTGGCCGGGACTTGGACGGGCCGTGCTCCGTCAGGGGCTCAAAAAAATATCGTTGTGTATATTTTGTATGAACTCGTTCACACATGTCCGTGTCCGGGCCGACGCCAGGACGGGCCCGCAGTTCATACCAACTAGCACGCCCAGTCCACGTCCCAGCCACGGCCCGGATATGTGTGGATAGTCCTTTAATCGTATTATACTTTGATGTTATTGACAGTGAACACTTTTTTATTCACCTCAGTATTACGACAGACGTCACAATGCAGTTTACTATGTGTCTTCAAATAAATCACCTTGTCTAGGTTTAGGCACTTTCAAACTCTCTCTTAATGATTATGACAAAAATGTAGGATATTACCATTGACTTACAAAGGTATTACATAAGAGTTTAATACTTTGAGATATAAAATTGTCCATATTACTATAGATTTACCTAAAAAAATATTTATTTGCTTTTTATACTAAGTACACAACACAAAATGTTTAGAGAGGGTGGAAAGCAAACACGAATACTTTTTTGTGACTGCGGCTTACTCGGATCCGAGACCGACCCAATGCCGGTTCTAATGGACAGCCAATAAAGGTCCGGTGACGAAGGGTTAAGTTGTTCAGTGCCATGGACACTTTTATATACCTAAATAGAAATGTGTATACACATTTCTACACATTGCATTTACAAATAGGTACATTAATTACAAATTATTCCTTGAATTTGTGTTTTATTTGCACTTACGAAAATGTTTACCTATATCATATGAAGTATAATTAAAATAAGCACACCAACGAATGGAATTATTAATAACATTTCTGACTGCATGTGATTAAAAATAGACCAGTCGTTTGAGAGAAACATTTTCAGTAAATATAATTGATTACGCCTAATTTGATTTTAATTCAGTCATGAATTGAATCAAGTCAACGACGAGAACCCAATATGTATGTTCAGTTGAACGAAATCAATTAAGGAGGAGCAATGAGCATTAATAATTGGTGTTGTGCGGACATTTTTAATTGATACAATCGTGTCTTAAACATCGATAGTGTTTTCAACAGAATCCATGAAAATAGTCCTTTTATATATATTATAGGCAGATATTGTAGGCAGATAAATTACATTGTTTATAACAAAGAATAAGGAATAACCATTGGGTGTAGAGTGATTCACGTGTTTGTAAGTGGCTGGGTCTGTATTTAAGTTTACTCCTGCAACTAAAACGATTTTAATCGATCTTTAAAAGTGAGCCATCCCTCGGTTTGCATAAACTCAAAGAGTGACTACGATACATGGCGTCAGCAAAAATTCGATATGACAGGTACGAGACGCTATAATAAACGAGCAACCAATATGCCTAATGATCAGGTGCCCACGTTCAGATTGTGATGATATGTCGTGGTTTTGTATTCAAAGTCAGATTCTCATCAGATTATCATGTGACCAAAAAGTAGTTATTGTTAATGGGAATGCTACAAATTAGCATGTGGTCGACTGGTCTACACTCATTCACATCATATTTATTATGCAAACCCTAAATTTACAACACAGTACGTACACTCATATGGACATATTTGCAGGAACGCTAAAAAACGTTGAATTATGATACAACACGTAAATACTTTAATAGTCTTTTGATGTCGATTAAAAGTTCTGGTATGTTTTCTAAGCTTTTGATTGGCTAAATGTAAAGGCATAGGCCATTTGTATTATAAAAAAATACATGATCAGTAGCTCTTAGGAACTTTGTTATCGTAATTCAAACTTTCTTTAACGTTCCTTTAAACAGATGAAACAGACACAAAGAACATAATCACAAATTTACACTTAAAATAAAAAACTACCACAGCTACGCTGAATTTTATTTTAACCCGAGTCGAACTCGATAAGTAAATGTTAAAAAAATATATAAGTAATCATACAAACTTAAAAATAAATGATAAATTTGCATATGCTCGTATTTCTATTATTTTTAGCACATTTTTAACGACGTTTTTATACAAATACAAAAAATTCAATTATGAATGATTAGAAATGAGGTATAAGAATATAAATAGTTTTGTAAAAATTAAAAATAACGCTCAGTCGTGATATGTAGAGCTTGTTTGCAAAAACAAGCGATTTTAAGATCCGAAAAAATGGTTTCAATTCCAATTTGTCGCGGAAACCTAAAACCTCAATGTTTAAAACATAATACTTTTTAAATATTGAATGCATGAGGCGGCTTACACACAATTTAGTAGATTAAATAAAATTCATAGGTTTCCTAGTAAATAAAAACCAGCGAGTTTTCGGTACAGAGTCCGTCAGTGCTTTACACTACACGAGGAATGCGTTATTTTTATGTAAATTTACATAAAATAACATTTATGCTATTATTGTAATTGACTAATCTTTAAATAGTATTTTATTTTAAGAAACATTTCTAATGATAATATTTACTATTTTCGTTTAGTATTTTCAACAAAAATTACTAATAAGTCGTATATTTTAAAAGGCAAAGACAAGTCTCAAATTTTATTGTTATATATGAGTACGCCTTATATTGCATATGAACAATACACTCCCCGTATAAACATTTATGTATATACATGTGATAAAACAAGCTATACTATCGTTGTGATGGAATTAACCATAATTTTTAACATTACTACTTACTTACTAACTAAAGTTATTGACTTATCTGAAATAAACTAAACTACTGTAATATAAATTTAAGACTTTTGTGGTTATTCGATAAATGCTTATCATTAATTACAGGTTTCTTCACTGGGCATAATTTCTTTTTATTTTCCCAATATTTCATAAAGGTATGGAGCATATACTATGGTCAAGGCTTGACTGGCCTTCGGCAGATGATAGCTTTAAGATCAGACGGAACGATAACGGACGGCTATGGAGTAGAATTCCCAGCCAGCAGACCTGTTCCCTGAACGTTATAAATTGTGCATTTCAAGGCGACAGTGAATAAGCATTATTTAGGTGTGCATGCTCCATCGTCGACCTCATCGTCACTTCAATAGCGCACATACATTTTATAACAAAAAAGCCATATTTCGCTGTCGACGACTACCTTCATCTCGAATATTTTTTTTTATAATATCAAGTGACGGGACGAACCAGACATGCACCTGATGGTAAGTTACACGCCTGTCCATAACAGAGCTTCAAATCGCAAATATCTGTGGGGCACTGCCACTGCGCCTGTTACCATTGTCACTCTCTTTTTCCGACAAACCACACTCTGTCATACGGTGTGTATACCTGCCACAAGAACAGGAGCACGTAAAGTCGATTTTGCGACAGAAATCATACCGTGGTAAGAAACCTGTAATTAATGATAATCACTTAAATAACCGTAACCATACTACTTAATACACTGTTAAATGTTAAATCAGTAAAATTTTTATGTAAATTAAATATACCAATGATTAAAAAAAATTAAGTAATACGATAGGTTTTTTAACCTGTTCGATTTTAACAATGTCTTAAATGTTACATCATACACATATTACACTCTTCACAAATGTTGTAAAGTGATTTAGTAAAATATTTTAAGAAATCGTGAGAAAAGAATGTATCAGTTTTCAAACCGGGCATTATTTATACGCGGAGTATCAGGGTCTAGACACACTCGACCACTAAGTAAGACTTGGAACTATTTTCGTAGTGAAATCCTACATTTAATACTAATTTCTATAAGTTCCCACCATACCTCTGAAACTCGCCCACCGAGACGTAACGATACCCAAAATCAAGCTGTTCAAATTATGTTTAAAGTGCATGATAATAAGTACAAATTAAATATAAAATTCGTAATAAATATCTAAAGAAATATTTCATGCTGGCACTATTTCAATATTAAAAATGATCAATAATCATGATTGTATTTTATATTCACATAATTTATGTGTAATGTAGGTGAGGTATATAAGGCCCAGCCGGAAACAATATTCAAAAATGTTAACTAGGATAATCTCATTCGTACAACGTTTCGTACAAGCGGCTGCGTTGAGTTTGATGTTATAAGAAATACAGATTTAATTTACCGTGAAACTTCACGGTTTTGTTCTATGTTTTCACGTTCATATGATTAAAAAATATCGAGCTATTGCGGAGATTTAAGAATATAATTGTTATGGATGTCTACTTTTACACTACGTATGTTGGCTATTTCTGAACATTGCACCACTGTTTACAAGGCCCGCTGCTGTAACAAGGCACCTATTTAAAACATGACATTTAATGGCGTAGTTTAAAAAAACAATAACTTCTAATGTTTACAAATTCATAAAAACAAAGTGTTTATCAAACATAGAAAAATTAAATTTTAGATTAATTTTTCTGTT
Organism: Hyposmocoma kahamanoa; assembly: GCF_003589595.1. Lineage (NCBI taxonomy): Eukaryota > Metazoa > Arthropoda > Insecta > Lepidoptera > Cosmopterigidae > Hyposmocoma > Hyposmocoma kahamanoa. The sequence goes on along the minus strand of NW_020653200.1, from coordinate 14,141,748 downwards.
ATGTTTTTTTATGGTCTTTGGTTGATTCCGCGTGACAGCGAAAGTGTTGAATCAATCTCTTTGAAAAAAATATACAGTAAAATTGAGGATATACTAGGTCAGTGATATACACTGATTAGTATACGGTGTGAAAACACGATGCCTAAAAATTTTTTCGATAGAAAAATCAAAAACATACGTCGAAATTTTACAAGAAAACCGCAGTATTCAGTAGGTACTTTACACATGCAAATTTTTTTTATATGTATATCAAGTGAACTAAATAGAAAACGTATAGTATGACGATATATATTTTTCAAATAGCTTTCATTTCTATTGTAAAAAAACAAGTGCTAAAATAAAACTAATGTCCTAGCCGCTCGACCAAAGCAAAACGAAGATGTCGTCTTCAGTAAATATAAAGCGAGACTTTTATTTAGTCCGAAGATAATTTGGTTGCAGCAATAACTATGAACGATTTGATATTTATGATTTGATATTTTTGTAACTGACTAATATTTTATTTTGTTTTTAGCTTCCAGTGAAATAGACTTATAACTTATGACTTATAACTTAGTTAAGCCCAAGACCGTATATTTTTAAAATAAGTATATTCTTCTGGTGTAAAGATACTAATCATCACTGTATGTATGAGTGAAGTTGAAAACTTTTTAAACCCGTTTTAATCTCAGAATGTTTCATTTGTATGTTTTATGAATATTTAATATTTAAAGTTTTGTGTGATGTTATATTTTTTAATTTATATATTTGTGAAGATACTTAAATACTTTATTTTGAATAAAGGTGGGCTTTAAATACCTCCTACACATTATTGAAAAATTTTGTAAACAGCACCGTGACAAAACTTAGTTGAAAATGATTATTATATAATGGTAAAATTTGATGCAAAACGATGCATGACGTGAATCTAAGGTGGTTCATTTCTAAAACAATTATTTGTAAAAGCTGCAATTCAAGGGCTATGTTTAGTAACAAACGTAATACTTATGAGTTAATATTGTTATAAAGACTCTTACTTGTTAGTGCCATTCTAAATAATTAACATCACTTAATACCCACATACATGAGTATGTATATAATTATAAGGCTCTAATTTGTTAGCTGACATTCTTTTATGGGCACGTTGAATACAGAACACCAAATAATTTTTACCCATTTCGAATCGAGAATATCAATTCAGCTACTTCGTAGTAAACAGTAATTACCGGATCGACCTACTTACATATTAGAACCCTATACAGAAAAATTCGTTACAAATTGATTTATAACTAAATGTTCAATCAATTAAGTGACTAAAAATAATAGTAACAAGAAAGTCCTCAAAAAATGTAGTCTAATTTGTGCAATAAGTAGGTAAATACTTGAGCTACATCAGGATTAAAATTGTATTACACATTGCAATGTGCTTACTACATATATATTAGTTTTCGGCACATTGGTGATGTCAATAGTTTTTACAAATTCGAAATATTATTCAATACTACATTAGTTGCTCCGTAAGAATCTCACTGTTTTTTATACCGCCGCATCTCAGAATTTGTGACTGGGAGCCGGCTGCTCAGGCGGAGTTATGTTCATTCCCATGTTATCGTAGGAGAAATCCAAAGTTGTGTCTTCAGCTGGATGTCTATTACTTATTGCTGTGCTGACAGTCTTAGGTGTAGTCGCTCCTTGACTTTTTTCAGTCTGTGAAGTTCTCGTCTGCAGGTCATTAGCGTTCAGTGGCTGATTTGTCCTCTTGGGAGGTGTGGGGTTTCTTATCTCCAACTTTAACTCATGCTTTGGTTTCGGCATCTCAGCGTGCGGGTTGTGATGCGTGAGGCCACTAGGGTTCTGCTTTACTCGGTTCTGGAAACAACATTCTGATTTATTTAATGTTGTATCGATCTATAACACTTCAATCACAATTTTCAAGTTCATAAATAATGTTTCTAGCATAATTTTTTGAGGACGTTAATATTTTATTTTATACCAATGACGGGATGAATAATCGTGCGCCTGGTGGTCAGCGACACGCCGCCTGTCCATAACAGTTGCAATGCCACTCAGAAGTTCAAATCGCACCGCAACAGAACGCAGTAATGCTCACGTTACTGTGATGATGAACTCTTTCACAAGGAGCTCTACTGCTATGTTATTTCGTCATTGCATTTTTATAATTTATGACTTCGACTTATTACATTAAAAAGTTCATGCCACTTTGCGTTGTGGTAACGAGCTTAGGAGGGGACTGACTGGCACTGGTGGCAATGGATCTCGCAACGAAATAATTGTTTTAATGGACACATTTTTAAAAGAATAACGAAGCAAAGTGGTAACGTTAAATCGTTTCGGGACTATATTTAGAAGCTTGTGCGTCAAATGTTGTCAAGTCACGTTCACGTGTCGCAAACAGCTGTTTGAGACAACGAAAATCTATTTAGCATATCATCAATGCTTTTCCTAGTTTTTATTTCATAAAAATAAAGAAAATTTTGCAAATTTTCAAATAAAAAATCTATCAAAATGTTTACAATTAAGCCGTAGAATTCTAAGCATTCATCATCATCAACCCATTTATACATCCCACTGTTGGACACGGGTCTCCTCGTAAGGCGCGGGTTTAGGCCATAGTCAGCCACGCTGACCCAATGCGGTTTGGGGATTTCACACATTTTCCGGGGGTTGCGATTGGTGAATCTTCTTCGACGCGCAAGTTTCACCACAATGTTTTCCTTCATCAAAAAGCTCGGGGTAAACTTGAAATTATATTTCGCACATAAATTCCGAAAAACTCAGGGGTGCAAACCTGGATTCGAACTCACGGCCTCGGCGGTAAGTCAAACAATTAAGCTGCCAGGGTTGGCTATTCTAAGCGTTATATCAAATACCAAATACCATTGATTTGTTATTATCTAGTACGGTTAATATACAAAAATATTATATACGTTTCACGCAACTTCTCATTGGAGGCAGCAGAGACTATAGCCCTTCACTTGCTACGATATACATATAAGACTTTTTCATTTCATTTAATATTTTTCACCCACCTCATCACACACATGAGCTTACTTAGACAGTTGTCGCTAGCGATCGCGAAAAGTATTTGACAATTTTATAGGGCAAATTGTACAGCGCCTTCTAGTGGCCCCAAAATGAAGTAACATTTTACGTATGTATTTTTTACGCGGTAGCTAGCGACTAACATGACTATAAATTCATGATAAAGATTATGGGTCTTTCTTCAGGACGTCCTCAATGCACAAACATACTTTGTTTTGTTTGAATTTAATGTAGTTAGATATGCAAAAATACTAATTATATGTAGATTCATTAAATTTTGCAAGTTATGTCATTAGCGTTGACATCGTTTAATTTTTTATCCAAATGAGGTACATAATCTTAAATTTACCTTCGTTATTGGAGTGAAAGTGGTTAGGTAGTCATGTGCGGAATTCTGGGGCGATTCACATTACAAATCCATAATAGCTAACAAGGTGTCTAGTCAAATGAATTTGTTTTTATTTTAACAAAAACTTGACAAACAAATTGATATAATACACGGAGTATGAGTGTGCACAATAATAACTACACAATGTTGTTAATTTTGAAAACTAAAATGCTAAAATACATTTTACCGATTTATGTATCAAGCATTCAATTGTGAAAACTTAAGCCAATTTACAGATATTCTCGATAGCTTGAGCTTCAACATCGCGTTGGTTTAATTTCTCTCACTAATTTCCTTTTCATTCGTTTCCGACATTTAAATTCTTCTTCATAGAACATTGAAACATAGAATATGAATATAGTAGCAGTAGACCTCCTTGTGAAAGAGCTCGTCCTGGGAAGTACTGCCACCTTACCAATTTCTGCCGGCAAGCTGTATTGTCAGCATTACTGTGTTCCGGCTTTGAATGGTAATGTCTCAGGGTGACGGGCGCAGTGGCAGTACCTCTCAAATCTTTGCGATTTAAAACTCTGAGTGGCACTACAACTGTTATGAACAGGATTGTAGCTAATTATCAATCAGGCGAACGCCAGTTCGTCCCGTCACTTGATATTATTAAAAAAAAATAATTTTAATAATCATTATATTTCTTTCTTATAATATTTATTCGATATTTTTGAAATAGCTTGTCTGAATCAGATAAAGCAAATAAATGGAAAGTTTACTAAGTTCTGCCATTTTAAGAGATGTCCTTAATTTTTATATCGAAGTAAATTACACCTGTGAATAATATGAGGAACTAACCTTGGAAGGCTGTAGCTTCTGCTTGAGGTACCTCCAGGAGAAGCTACCGCGGCACACGAGGATGAGCACGATGAGAAGCAAAGCGAGTGCTACACCGCTCATAATCAACGCCGCTTGCGCCTGGCGTTGCATATCTATAACATAACCAGAATTCTAAATATTTTTCATTCGTCAGGTCAATTAGAATTACCTTTTATATCTTTATATTTTATGATTATTTAATATATATAATGCTTTTTTTTTAGAAAAAAATATCTTCATTATTTATAGTTGTAAGATGAAAGTAAGTAAAATTTACGCTAAGTAAAAGTAAGTCAAAGTTGGTGCGGTAAACATTATATAACCAGTTTCTGTTTGGTAGTATGGACCTGTCTATTTACTGTACCGTATTGCATGCACTAGCTGGGTAGCTAATCTCCTCTGAAAAGAGAGTTGACCGGTGTAAACCCTCTTAGACTACTAGACTGAATTAATACGTATTCGTACACCAGTTACCGTTTGATATTCAATAACAGGTACTAATACGGTTGCAACAAGGAAAAACAGCTATTAACAATATTCATATAATAAATATTTGTTTGGGTATTGTAATTATCGTGAAGTCGTAATCTACTTGCGTCGTCGTCGGTCATAATCAACAACAATATGCGGTCGAAACCGACTTCATGCAGCCGACAACGACTGCTTGCAGTTAATGCGTGAAGTGATTACGACTTCATGCATTAATTGCAAACAAGTAGTCACTGTGTTAGCAGCCGTACGCTAGCGCTTTCTTTTATTACCGCACAAAATTGTCACCGTTTAGAGCGATTTATTTAAATACTTTAATTTTTGTACGAGAGTAAAATTCGATGAATTATTATCAGTGATCGGAATTGAGAGAGTTAAGGTACCTAAAGCATGAACGTTTTCTTATTATGGACATACCCATTTCGTCATCAATATAAAATTTCTCGTATAAATTTTTTTGATTACTTAAGTTCTAAACATTCCAAAATACAGGTTGTCAATAACGTTTATTTTTTAAATATTTAAAGTACATATGGAAACACAACTACAATATTATATTAGAGATAGCGCTGTTGCAATGGCTTCGAAGATCTATCACAAACTTCCGATTGAAATAAGGAATTGCAATGATGCTACAGAGTTATTTAATACCTCAATGAAATGACATTCTACAATATTAGAGACTTCAATTAAAATTGTCATTGTATATTATTTACGTTATTTTTAATGTTTTACATTTTGTATAATAATATCAGTCATAATATATATTATGAGATTATTTTATTGGACGGCATGAATACAATATACAAATTATGGTATGAGTATAAAAAAATGAAACTTTGTATGCTGCAAGCCGGATCACAGTGATTCTATGTGAACTTTCTGTAACACCTTTTATAACCTGTGTATCACAAAGAAATAAATGAATTTGAATTTGAATATTTTGTGGCAATAATTTGTAGCAATAGGACATAATAAATTTGTTGCCAATGTTCTCAAATTTCAATAAATAATCATCGTAAATAATCTGACATCCGTCCGAAACAATTACAGTCAAATAAATAATACTCGACCAAATTAAAATTCGCATCATGCGTCTTTGTGTTTGGTCGAGGGTTACTTAGGTATATGACAGTAATTGTTTCAAACGATCTCGGAAGGAGAACGGGAGTAGATCCCCGTTCCGAGACGTCCCGAGATATTTAGGAAGAAATGTCCACGTTATTCTATACTTTAGCTAAATGAACTCCCTCAATTCCGAACACTAATTATTATAGAAGAATAGTTGTTGTTTATGACGTTAGTAACATAGTTGTTAGTATTTTACAAACAACCCTGTATAAGCATTTGTACAACTACAAAATTAGAGGGCCAATTCATAATATATACAGTTATTTGTTAATGGTGTTTCCAGAACCTGAGTAACTATACTGCAAAAATGAATTTTATAAACATATTTAAGTAAAATTGATTTTACTGAATACGAGGAAAATTTACTAACATGATATCCATTTATTTTTGTGAAATTACTCCAATAGTTTATTACAATTATTAATATATAGATCGTACACAATGGAAAATTCCTTCGGCCTGACAGAAATCGAATCTGCGTTTATAAGAGCGGTTAGCGGTTAGCGGTAGCGGTTGGATGCAAATGCGATGCAGCAGCCTTTACACACGCGCGCGATTTTAAGCAGCAACGCAAGGATTTATAGGCGTTTGTATCGATGCAGTCGCGCGTTACCATCGATGTAATCGCCTATACATCACAAGTGTACCGATGTAATCGCGCGTTTGTACCGATGCATATTACCATGCAATGGAACTAGATCTGTCCATGTGTTTCTGATTGCTGCCGACTGTACAACCTCATAATACATGCATAATGCATAAATTTATTAAAATGGGGAAATGTAAATCGGATCACAAAGATTATTTATTATCTTTTGACAAACATTTATCTTTTTATTTATTATATTTTTATATGATTCATACAACAGTGATTTACATACTCGCTGAGATATTATTTATTCTTAACGAAAAGTGCAAAGATTACGCTCGAATGTATCATGTAGTACGTTATTTTGAACATTGTTAAGTATAAATAAAACCTACCTAGACGATAAGAACATTCAAATATAAAATTTTTGTGTACATGAAAATAGCATCCAAATATAACATAATTATGTACGGACAACGGCACATCAGACTACACATTTTTGTTCGAAAATCGCCTCCAGTGCAACGGAACAAGATACGTCAATGTGTAGCTTGATGTGCTGGCGTGTACTGTGGTATCATTTAAAGTTATATTGTACAAAAAAATGTAGGTTACACCACTTTTGCGCTGATATTTATGCTGATATTTTCATTTATTTCACCAAAGATTTTTCATTTGTTGCATCCATAATTCCAAACAGTTTTATACTGTGAATTATTAAGTCTTGAACGCGAACGGTGTAACGATTATAGCAATATTATCTAAGTGCCTCGGTGACCGAACGGTTACCATGCTGGACTCCCACGTAGGAGTCCGGGTTCGATTCCCTGTCTGGGAGAAATATTCGTATGTCCTACATTTATTCCTCTTTCTGTGCGTTATTTATTGATTCATTCACAATGAGTACGTGTGAGCTTTGCTAACTATTCAAGTATTAAAAAATAATGCAAAATGAAATTCAGAACTCTCGCTTTGGCAAATGCACAGCATTATAATTATACAATAATTCATAAAAAATCCATTTAAGTGAAAGTGGAAATTCACTAAAATTGCATCATTTGATATAGTTTCATGCTTCGCTTCGAATTTATTATAGACAAAATAATGTGATTTCGGGTCTAGTGATAGAGTTAACTTCTCAATTTAACTGGTTTGACGACAGGCAAGTTGTTAGTCAAAACAAAACTATGCGTTTTGGTTGTAATAAAACCAATATCCTTGTTACCACCGTACGGCAAAACATATCAAACACTTTTGATTACCCTATTAAAGTTATAAATGAAAATATCTATTTAAATTTATTTAATAACTTATATTAATATAGTTGTAGATCATATGTGTATTAATTGATGCAAACGCGATGGTAGCGCGCGACTGCTTCGATACAAATTGCATAGGTACACTTGTATTGATGCAATCGCCTATAAATCGTAAGTGTACAATCGCGCGTTAGACGAACACACGTTTTCACCGCTGCTAATAGTCGCCGTGTTACCTACAACTCTGAAAGTTTTTTTTATAAACATTTTGTAGATCATTTGTATATTGACTTGACGCAACTATTTCTACCTGGTGGCACAGCAATTGGGTATTTGATGAGGTGGAACGTTGTTCGTTTTCGTAGAAAACCGATTTAAGCGACAACCACATTTAAACTGGTTGTGGTCCAGATAGTGCTCTGAGAATTATATACCTTGCTCTCTACAGTATAATACCGGGAATCACTGAATCTGAGACCACGTAACTTATGAAACTTTGTGGTACATTATTTTATTTTTATTTCCCTTTCGGTGCACATCCAAAGACAGAATAATTATATTTTACCAGGATACGAATATACGACTGGTTACATGAAGTTCTTCGCAATGTTGCCGAATAAACTGCCTCTAATGAAATGACAATAGTAGCGCCATTATTTATATGTATGTCTACAAGAAAAATATAGCCTTTAAAACTTTAACTATATTTATTCATTATATTGTAGTTACACGCAGTAATGATTGGCAAGTTAATGTACACTTAACAGAACATCAACCTCAGCAATGCTATGGAACAACAACTGTCAATGTTTAGCTTGGTGCTGCGTCCGTACAACAAATATGTCTGGCAAAATATTTTGGTTCACAGAAATCGAAAATTATTTCAAAAACTTTATGTTTCCATTTTTTGATGTAGCCCATGATCAATTCGAACTATGCATAGACACAGTGCCCTTCTACAAAATTAACGTGCGCTAAACAAGTTACGTGCCATGTAAATTTTCAGTCTCGCACCGAATCTAGACAAATCCATTAAAAAATAACTTGCGAAAACAAAGTGGAAAAGAACACTATTATCTATGGACAATATAAAACGTAATGAATACCAATGCAATACTTGCTATGTGACATATACCTTTTTTTTTTTTTTTTTTTTTACGAATGACAATTATTTCATGAACTTAATATAACAATTCGCTTTTCATAGCATTATATTTAATGAACACAATTCGCTTAAATGTATAAGAAAATTAGGTTTTAATTTCACATCATACATATAGTTTGTACGTGTGATTCTATAAAGCGAACAACTTTTACAATGGTGGGTCCATACATTTGGATCGAGTAGGCATTTAGATATATGTTGGTAAAACACATTTGTTTTCGCGATTTCAGAGGAGTCGCCGTTGCAAAATTTGTTCATGTATAATGAATAAACTCCAGTCACTGGCCTATAGTTAGATCCAGAGTTGCAAGTAAATACTTGTTTATTTAGGATACTTGATTGGTATATAGCTCAACCGCACTGCAAACAAAGTAATAAAAAAAAGAAAAATAAATAAAAATAATCTGAAACAATTATTTAAAAAAATTATATTTATTACAAAAGTATACAGTATTATAATGAATATACGTATTAATAGTATTAAGTATTAATACGTATATTCAGTAAACACTCCTCTCACACACACTCCCAACACACTCCCATGTAATTCACCAACACTGTGCATACTGTCAAAGACAAAATGTAGGCCAATGGCATCGCGTCTTTGATACAGTACAAATATGGAAGAAAAAAAATTTTTAAAAGCCATGCAAGCTGTCATATAGCAATGTAAATGCCGATGAATACTATTTGTAACAAAGAGTTTTAACGGTTTATACACCTCTCGCGATGGCCCGCTGCACTTCACCAAATGATTTAGGGATGATTTAAACTACTGATTATAACATTCAACATTAAAACTTACTATTGAAATCCGATACCCGCATGTACCTCAGGTCCATCAAATATTCTGAAAAGATAAACAAATATAAGTAAAAAAACGTTACTTACACTATACTCAAATCTACCAGCCTGCATACGTCCTTCTTTTTAATATGGGTTTTTTTAGGATTTAAGGCCAAGAGTAAGTATAAAATTTCATTTAATTCTTATTTTATTTTTATTATATATTTTAGAGTATTCTCACCAACACTAGTCAAAGTAAAGAGATGTTGGTTAAAACAAAGCTCTTTTCAATTTAACGTACGGTGTAAAAGACATAATATCGAACATATTAAGAACGCAGAGTACAAAACCAGTCCTATGAGTTTGATGACAATTGGCCCTAAGCATATAGACAGCGAAAATTTCGACACCGTTATCGCATAGACTGTATTAAGGAAGCCGATGTTCAAAGTAGAAATCGCTTTTAATTATAGTTAAATTAATTTTATTCTTAACAATGAAATGTGGTGCATCTATACTAAATGTAGAACTGCTATTAGATTATATGTATGCTTTAGTATAACGCACACACTCAACATAGCCCCGCACTAGCAAAGCGTCACAGGTGCCATGGACACACACTTAGGGTCGTATTCCAGAACTCTACTCAATACTCAAGTCAGAACTTGAGTATTGCAGTGAGCACTGAAAATCATACTCAAGTCCTTGCCATTAGGGTCGTATTTTCAGTGCTTGAAATCTACTCTACTCAATGCTCAAGTCGTGACTTGAGCATTGAGTAGAGTTCTGGAATACGGCCCTAAGACAACCGTACATTATATCCAGACTCACGAGAGAAATAAATGTAGGCCGTGTAAATATTTCTTCCGGCCCGGGAATCGAACCTGGGACCTCTGCGTGGCAGTCCGGCATGGTAACCGTTCGCCCACGGAAGCAGTTATAAGTATGTATATAATGCATTGTAATTGATATATTTGACTATGACTAAACAAAAACAAACAGTAACTCACTTCATAAATCTAAACGCAAACTATGTTACATCAACGTGGTGCCGGAGTTTTATGACAGGTGTTTTTGTTTTTGAAACATAATCTACCAAGTTACAGAAGAGCGGAGAGGAAGATTGATCATTTTACACTCCAATACATACACAAACCAAATTCAAATTTTAAAAACGAAACTTGCCTACAAGGCTATAATTATTCAGATTCCAATTAAACTCGTTATAGCTATCATAATATGACTGACTTCTAAAGTAAGCCGTTTAAGTGCGGTAGATCATATGTATCTACTTGAAAAGCTCAACCACGTATTTACTTAAGAAGTTTACAGTGTAGCAGAGACAAGTTTGTTTGAATACACTCACACAGTGCATAGGTAGGGAACCACCTGTACCTCGACCCCACACAGAAGAGTCAACACACTATCTCTCGCACACTAGTATACGTCATGCGACGGCAGGTGAACTACGCGCCATACAAGTACGTAATAGAGTCAACCGAGCGAAACGTCCACCCACGGTCATTGTTGCCAGTGATCCGTTCTGTTGATTATTCGTTTGTATATTTATGCGTAACTGCAGAGTGAGCTGCAGGCTGAATCTGAGATTTACACTATAAACGTTTAGTAGAAGCTGGAAAATTCAACTTTCTTCACCTTTCAAAATGCAACACAGCAGTGCTATTTATTAAATTTCATTGTTTATAATGCTATACATCTTCCATAATTTGCATCATCGACCTAAATAAACTATGTCACTATAATGGTAGGTAGTTAAAATAAACTTATTAGAACTTTTCAACTAGCAAGAACTGCACTTGTATTGGTTTTAAGCAACTCGCAAAGTAATATGAAGAGAAACAATCCTTACATAACTCCTTTTCGCAGAATTACTTCCTCAAACTAATTTCTACTTAAGCATGGAAATATTCATTGCACCTAGTTTCCTCTATCAGAAGTTCGAAGAAAGATTGAATAGGTTTTGAAACCTTTCTCGAAGTTAAATGAAGATATTTCTGTAAAAACATGACTACAACGGCATATAAACACGCAAAGCAATTATGTAATCAGTACAGTTTTCAGTTGGATGTAACCGTATTGTGTTAAACTTGCAGGAAATTCTATGAATGTGATGTAGCTTTGAATGTTTACAAACTATCTACCTCACCCGTGTTTAATGACGTAAGTAACACAAGAAAAATTCAGCAAATATGTTATAATTGCACAATATATCTACAATATATTGTTCGAAATTTGAATCAATGCTCTCGCAATACTCTAGCCTCCAAATATCTACACATTCCATTGTCATCCGCAATTACAGTGTCTACAAAGTTTGCTTGATTTACTATATACTCTGCTATGAAACTTGTCTGTTTCAAGACGTCTCTCTGAACGCCCCGAAATAGTTGACTTAAAACCTGCTCACGGCGCAGGAACAAAAGAGACACCTTACACAGAGCGAGAGAAATATACACGGGTAGGCTGTTCGTGGTTACAAAACTGGTCGCACAAGTTGACGTATAAGAATGATAATAGACTCTATCCGTAAGATTATTAAGTTAACAATACAGGGTCTCAGCGATAGAGACTGCTGTCATTGTTTTATAGAAATTAGTCATCGTTCCGAAGGAGCACTTCCATTGGAAGGAAACTTAGTGTACACCACGAGTTTTCTCGAACTCTCAAGATCATAGGTTCGAATGGTCTAGTCGCAATTTAATTGAAGACTATCAGAGATGTAGATGTATGAGTTAGAAGTATATTATGTGATTTACCCTACAGAATTTCCGAATGTTCATTCGGTCGAATAGATATGACAGTTAATGCAAACTACTGGACTATGGATATGGATTTTAGTAGCAGTAGAGCTCCCTATGAAAGAGTTCGTCCAGGGAAGTACAGTCACCTTACCTGTTTCTGTCGCCAACAGTAATGTGAGTATTACTACGTTCCAGTTTGGAAAGGTAAGTGGAATTACAGGCACATGGGACTTGTCAACTTACTTCTCAAAGTGACGAGAACAGTGGCAGTGCCCATAAGATCCTTGCGATTTAAAGCTCTGAGTGGCACTGCAACTGTTAAAGATATGCGTGTCGCTTAGACGCACGACTTGTTCGTCCCATTAAAAATCATACTATATCAAGGGAACAAGGACGTGATAGGAAAATTTACAAATAAACGTTACAAAAGTACAAACGTAAGAACAAACAATTGATTACCTACCAGGTACAGTCATATAAGTACACATTAATACTTAGTAAATAGAAGTAAATAATTATCCTTTTATGTAGCTAATTACCTTTGCAGAATTCCGTACAGACGCCAGAATCGAAATTGTGGTGTGTTTTGTTGCATATGTTACTACATTGCGCGCATTGGTTGGTATCCTGGGAGCAATACTGCTCGATTGTGCATTGTGATTTACCGCATGGTTTAACCACGTCTGGACTATTTTGGGCGTATGCGCCGACCACCACTACGAGAAACACTAAGCGCCACATCTTGGATCTGCAATGAAAGGATTTATTTAGATTAGAAATGACATCCAGAGCATAACACCAGCTTTCAATATTGTACACTGTACAATCATTTCTTAAACGTGTCTTAAATTACATATCAGTAAACCAGCAAATAGTGCATTTTTTTATTGCTGCTGGTTACTATGACGATGAGTCACTCGCCAGTCCAGTCACACTCACCGGTTTGCTAAATTTAGTTAAATACATAACAAACATTTACTTTTGTAATTTCATGTTTTTCATACAAAAGCACAGTATTCTTGAGTCTTATTATAATACTCTAAATAATAACAGACAAGTAAATTTTAGAAAATGCTTTCTCTTCACCCACTTTATCTTAACCTTCTGTATCAAGATTAAAACAAAATATCATATAATGTATTAGCCACATTCGTATAGTCCCATGAAAGTGTAATTAGATATTCGGGGAAGGATACTATATCCCTCAGTCATTTTCAACGCTAATAAAAACTGGAGGCTGACGCTTTCGCCGCGGTTAGAGGGCGGCGCGGCGAAGCGAGCGAATGAGGTGACTCATGCATAGCCGTACAAGTGACGCGCCGTCAAGGTGGATTGGCTAAGGCATTGTGAGTAAAAATCACCTTCAATAACTCCTGCAGCGAATATTAAATAGAATTTAGAAGAAGCATAAATTAATTCTCCCACACCCGTAATTTCTCGTTACGAAATAAAAAACCGTCTAATAAGTAGCGCTTCGCGATAGACAGAGTGGAATGTTACAGAATATTACTGTCAAAAATATTTCATTATCATCATTGACTTACAATTATATGGACGTCGGGTCCGCGCTAAAAAGTGTCCGCACTTGTAAGGCGCTAAAATCGTATACAGAGCGCGACACTCCGCTTTAGTCTTCATTTGTTCTACTGACAGCGCGATACTGCGATGACATTACAATTTAAATTTCGAATAGGTTGACTTGGGACATTTTTTTCGTGGTTTTTGTATTAGACCCGTCGTCCATTTATTTGTAAGTCAATGATTATTATGCTCCCTTCAAACCAAAAAAGGCGAAGTTGGCTATGAAATAAATTTATTAGCTGTACGAGGTCCTACTACACTGGACGGGAAATTTGATCTCCCCATTTTATAGTCGACTGTAGTAATGAGCTAATACTCTGTAATTAACTAGATAACTTATATTATAACTGCTGTGCAAGGTGTTGTAATTAAAATCTGTTTTAATTAAAAAACAGTTGCTTTGAGGCAAAAATTAATCAGTGAAAGCAATTAATAATTTGTAATATTCTTTACGCTGTAACAGTGCTCCAGGACTAATATAAATTAACAGATACCTGCAATTAAACTCTGAAGGTACAGAACACGACACGGGACACAAATTTCATGGAGGGAATAGCAGTTTTACCAAATCAGCCATCTTAGCCATCGTTTTAGTAAACGAATGCATTTCATGAAACGTACGTACGTCTTGAGTTTTCACTATGCCGTTGCTAGGCAACCGACAACACATAGTAAATCCATATAATACTCGGTGAATAAATACAGAATCCAGGTCTCCTTATAGTTGTTAATATTAACCTTCATGTATTACCACTTACTATGTGCTTTTCATCGTCGTGATATGACTTTTTCTAGACCTTATAGAGAGAAACTTATATTTTAATTAAATACGCCTTTTTCTTTTGGAATAGGGCGCTTTGGGCGGATATCCGACAGTTTAACGAATATGCCTGATGACTTCTCTGCCGGATCTTACCCCTATAGACAACAATTTACTAGTAGCTCATGTAGCCGTGTAGAATTCGAGTAATAAATATACAGTACACTGTAATACTAGAATTTTTAAGAATAAGATGCAAAATCAAAACAAAATACTCTATTTACAATTCCAAAACTTTTTTCTAAATACAATACCATAGTAATAAATAATTGCGACTTACACATTAAAAATATAGAAAGGACAATACAATAATTTCGAGAGTTCAGAGAGAGGCGACATCTACTCTGAGTGTATTAACTTCCAAGAAGTTCCTTTCTCCTTCCTAGAAGTAAATTTTTGTCGAACCGGTACAGCCGAGTCAATGTAGAAACTAATTTTTCTATATTATGTCGGGTCTGGGTGTTTGTGATACTATCGTTGTTTCCGATTTCCAAAACACAAATGCTTTAATTATTCTTTTTGGATCAGACAAACGTATATTGACGTTGTATGTGTAGGTATGTTATATATATACTTCCGGACACACAATCCACCTTGCATTTTCAATATTAAATGCTTAGCTTAAACAATGCTTGATTGCTCAAAAATGCTATTATGCAACTTTGAAACCAATACTATATATATACGTCAATTCCTTAAGCACTTATTGAAAATTTGAATTTGAAATATCTAAGAAAACTTTTTCTTCGATGCGAGCTATATTTTTATATAACATTTTATTAGAATAAAAATGCAAGGTGCCTCGTATTATGTGTCCGGGAGTGTGTAATGAAAATTTATTAATCGTAGTATGTACTCCAAATATTATATTGTACAGTTCAAAGATCAGCATTCAAACAAATGATAATCGTTAGAGGTAGGCCATTTTTGTTTACAATACAAAAGGTATATATATTAAATACGATGTTAAACAAGTTTCTGTGTGAAGTATATGCCTAAAACGTGGTATGTAGTGATCTAACGAGCGGATCACCTTGAGATCGAACCTCGTGCGCACGTTTACCAACCGAAAGACGCGCATGTATCTTCAACAAACATCACTTTGATAATATACTTTCATTTAAATGCACAGTATTTAAAAGAATTTTGCAGTAAGTATTTTACGATGTTAAATTACAATAGTTTACTACGAGTAACTAGTTGCTTTTAATAAAATCTGCAATCATGTCAAGGACGCAATAATGGAATAATTTATACTGCCCTCTCTTGTCGTAAGTAACGTAATCGACATTTTTAGTTTTTTTTTTACTCCATTTATTTAGCGGATTCGATCATATCATTATTGAACATGTCAGCCCCATTAGAAAAACAATACCTCAAGAGAACATTTAATAAAATCAAGACAGGTAATACAAAATTTCAGTTTTATTCTTACGGAAAATCAACGTAAATGATTTTGCTTATGATTTTGATCTTTTACGTGACAATAAAACTTTAGGTGTCGATATCTGGAAAGTTAGTGAAATACAAATGACAAGGAGTGTAACGGACAGTATCAATGGGGTTCGGATGGGTGCTATCAAAGAGTGAGCAAGACCAAAGAAAATATTTACGGTTTATTTAACAAACAACGCACAGTCAACCTAAACAGAAACAATAATGACTAACAAGAAAAGGGGCTAAAATACGTACATTGAAATTTAGACTTTCAATACAAAACAAAATTAATAAAAGGACTATATAAAATATGTGAAAAAGATTTGTAGCGACTACGGCGATTTGCTATAAGGAGTATAAAGGCTAGTTATCACAAAAGCTACATCAAAGTAGGGAAATAAGTGTGATTTTGATATAACACAACATGAAGCTGTTACGTAATGTAACGATTTTTCAATTCCTCACCTAATTTCTGTTAAGTATCAATTCAAGCGAGCGATTTTCTCAAATCCGAACTCATCTCAAACAAGTTTTGCAGGTAGAGAGGATATTTATTCGAACTATCAAAAATTTCATCAATTTTCAGTTGCCCATATGTTAGTCCGACATCGTGTGTTTCAATAATGAAAACATCCCGCAAGCCACTGATATAATGATTATATTTAGAAATGTTGTTGTTGCTATTTTTTTCTTTAGGTTTTATAATGACATTAAGAACACTAGTAGATCCCCTTTAGCTTAGCCCAGAAACAAATATAGAGTCGTATTCTAGCACTCTACGCAATGCTCAAGTCAGGATTTGAGTATGGTTTAAATCACTCGAAATCATACTCAAGTCCCTGCCATTAAGGTCGTATTTCCAGTGCTTGAAGTCATGTTCAGATTCTGACTTGAGCATTGAGTAGAGTTCTGGAATTCGACCCTATATTTGTTTCTGGGCTAAGCTAAAGGGGAAAATTTACAAGACCGTGATTAGATCTGTCATGTTGTATGGATCAGAATGTTGGGCGATGAAAAGGTATGACGAACGAACTGTGCATGTATCGGAAATGCGAATGTTGAGATGGATGTGTGGAGTGACGAGAAAGGATAAGATAAGGAATGAGTACATCAGGGGAAGTTTGAAAGTGGCGCCAGTGATGGAAAAGATGAGGAGTAATAGGTTATATAGCGTGGTATGGACATGTCATGCGGAGGGAAGAATGTCATGTGACAAGAAGAGTGCTAGGTATGAATGTGGAAGGATATAAGGGGAAGGGAAGGCCAAAGAAAAGATGTATGGATGGATTGTGTGAAAGATGACATGGATAAGAAAGGTGCGAGTATAAAAATGACTGCTGACACCCCTATCAGAGTGGAAGAAAAATACATGTTGTGCGGACCCCACCTAGCGTAAGATAAGGACAGGAAGAAGAAGATTTGTTTCTGGCCTATCAACATCATTTTGTAATTGGTTCTATCATAAACATATGAGAAACTTTATTTTTATACAAAATCTTTGCCTTTGAGGTCAGTACAACGAAAAGTTGAATTTTGCGTACCATTAAGGAAACGTTACAAATTAATGTATTTCTTTTAGTGACAAAAAGGGAACATTATATTTTAAAATCAGCCATTTCTTTCATCAGCCGATTCTACACATTGATGACAAAGAACATAGAAATGTATAGTTATGAGAAATTATTTATATACCACTTATGTAAAATCAAAGCAAAGTTTCAGGGGTGTAGCTACTTTTTTCTGCATGCTTGCTGTTGAATGAAACAAAAACCAATCCTGTCAAACCAGAAACAGAACCTTTTTTGAAAATTTGTTACATAGTATAATGGATTGCAACTATGTGATCCTGCATATTATATTTCAGGTGGAGACAGAAATTCCAAACCTTATAAAATTATAAATAAGTAAAAAATTTAGAGGTTATTCTAAAGCAGCAACAAGTATTGCCCTCGTAAGCTGACCATTAGTTGAGCATCAAGGAAAGTACCACGGCTACGACCGTCGGAGCAACAATCGCATAATATTATTGTTTTGCCACATTTGTATGCAAGATATGTCGTAGTGAGTAGCCCGAGCCCGCTAACATAGCGCTCTTATTTATAACACAGGAACTGCAACTTCGACAATAGCAATGTTATTGAACGACTCAAATTATGAGAACTTCGTAGAGTACTTGACGGATTTTTTACTTCTGTCTTCTATTAAGTAGGTGCCTAGTTTACGAACCACATTGGTTGTAGTGTACCTATATAGTTGATAGTAAGGTAACTTAATCAATGGTTCACTGTATGTTCCATGCAGAAACGAATGAATGTTCCAGGATTTTTTTTACTGTAGTACACCCACGTTTTACAAGACCGGATACTTTCCCCATTGTACCAAGAAACCGAACCTGGGAACTATGCATGGCAGACCAGCGTGGTAACCTTTAATCTCATCGATAAAACGAGAAATACACCAATGTTTTGAGTTATACACAATTTGACAAATCTATAAATTCAAACCTGCTCGTCACAAGATCAAGCTCAACACCGTGATAAAAAGTGCACTTTAAATTTTTGTTTTTATTTGTTTTCAACAGATGCAGTGACGAATTTGAATTTGCAAACTTGAACTGAGAAATGCTAATAATTGCAAGTAACTCGCACTAGCAAAAGCTACCTAAACTATAAATATTTGCGAAATGTTCGTAGATACAAACTCTGAGGAAAAGTATCATGTATGCACAACAAATTTAAAAATTTTACTAAGTTAACAAATTTTAAACTTTGTTATGTTTGAAATTTGTGCTCTGCACCGAACGATTGCCAGATATGTTTCTGAAAATGTACGCTACATACACAACTACTTCACGATTCTTAAGAACTTTTACCAACTTTACAAATCCCTATGTTTCGTGCTCTGTTGCTCCCAGATGCGTTCTAAGTTAATTCGTTATAAGTTATCTCTCAGTTCACCTTTATAACTTGCATAACGCGCCCAATGTAAAATCCCCGTTATCGAATTCAATACTGACTCTAAAGTAAAGAAAACTAATGGCGACATTGAAGTGCTAGGTAACCGGACATTGTGGCGACGCTGTGCTCGATGCCGGATATTGCTTCAGGCTGTTCAAATGCGAATTGGCAACGGCAACTATGAGCTGTTAAAGAAGAAGCATTGTACCAAGCTGTTCAGAATAAAAGGATTGTTTAACTCTGTTTTGTCTTTTTAAAAAGCTTTCGGAGTAGGTAAAGAAATAATTTTTTGCCGAAGGTTGTATGAAACCTATAAGATGTTTTCTTTTTACCAAAGGAGATAGATAATAAAGGATTACAATAGCTGTATATTTTGGCGAATGGTTCCATGAAACCTGCAAGATATTTGTTTATATCTTTAAAGCATTATAAATACGCTGAAGTAGTGACAAAAAAGCTCTTTGCGTGGTATTGTGTTCTTTTTCTACGCAATTTGTAGAAATATCTGCGTTCTGTGTGTTAATATTGTGATCGCAATGGCAATGGGTGAAATGGGCAAAGAAATGAAATGGTAAATACTTGATTACTAAAAACCATATTATTATTATTACGTAGATAAGTGAGATACTATTGCGGTTGTAAGTTTTCCGTTATTATACATGAGCAAGCTTTAAGATACCAAATGGCTCGAGAAATACGCAACCCATAATTTCTAGGATAATCTATTGCAAATAGATTATAGAAGAATAACAAATCACTTCTTACCAGTGGACCACCTGCCTGGTTCACCTGAGTGGACCTCGGGCAATTATTTCTTCCCTTTGTTCAATATGTCCACCTGTATGAAGCATGGGCAATTATTTCCTTCCGTGGTTCACCTAGGGATTTCTCGTTTCTCGTGAGACAAATCTATCTATCAGTGTCAACAAATCAAAATAATATCACGAAATTAAACAAAATTTTTCGCATGCAATGGCGACTAATATAAATATGAAACTACGCAACGGGGACAGAAGCCAAAACCTAAAAAATACAATAAAATAATATGTAGAAAGTGATATTTATGAAATAAAGGTTATTTAGCACTTGGAAAAGGGTATAGCAGAGTTCAGAGAAACTTTCAGTGTGATAGAATTTGCTGAGGTCTGAAAATCAGGCGTGAAAAATAAAGTAATCTGTCAAAGTGACATTGATTTTAGAGTGATTTTAGGCACTATACGTGGCGCGCACTATAAGTTTCCGGAATGAATAATTCAGAAATGAATTTATTTGTTTCTCACAATATTCTCCGCGTTAATGCACTTTTTCATACGAATGAACCAATTTTGAAAACATTTATGCCACTCCTCCGTGACAATCTCAGAAACATATTTTTCATACTCTTCGGCAGCCTCTTCAAGTGATGAAAATCGTCGACCGCGTAACTGATTCTTAATTGTGACAGTCAGATGAAACAAACTGTATTCTACAGCCAAAGAGTTCAATTTTCTTCACTTCTATACCAAATTTCAATTGATTTAGTGGAACGGTTTTCAAAGTAGAGTGGTTTTGGTGACTAGAGAAGAATAAATTTTGTTAGAAGTGTAAATTAATTTTTGGGCCAAAAGTTGTTTTTCTATTATGACGATGTTTAAAAAGTACTTAAGTTACTTAATGTGTTACTTACTATGTTTCTCTTGCCCCAAAATTAATTTTTCACCTTTTTTGGGATAAGTATGCGTTATTTCAATGGTTTTAAGATTAAATACGATTGAAATAGTTTTACTTAGGAATTAATTACGGATATATTTAAATATACATTCATTGACCTATACATTGCATTTATATGAAATACGATGACAATTCCTCTTACCCCGTTTTTTGGGGGAAGAGAAACGTTACCACAACCTGAACGTTTTTGTCAGATACATCGTAAGTATTAATTTTAGCGTAATGATTGTTAAAACATGGAAAGCTGATAAACCAGGCAAGATTAATACATTTCGAAATTCGTATAAGACACTATTTATTCCTCCGAGCTCATAACATTTATCTCGAAAATATGTTCCTCTTACCTCACCTGACCTTTTATACATAATAAGACTTTACTACAATGAAGTATAAAAATAATAAAACAGCATCATGTTGTGCACCTGAAGGATTATAATCGTACCTAATATCTTTGCAAATCGTAAGCATCAGTAGTTGAGTAGCGCCATTTCACTCTCGGACAGGTTTTTGCTTTTGATTTTCATTCCATATGATTCGGTCACCATTCAATTATCGACTGAAAATAAAGGATCTAAATACTAATCTAAAAACAGAGAATATCAAAACTTAAAAAAAATTTAGCGATGGAAACTCCATGTTCATAGAGGCCACAAGCGAAAAACCACGAAAACTAAAGAAGTTTCAGTCCAATTTAGCAATCCAAGAGGGTTATGCTA
This sequence comes from Hyposmocoma kahamanoa, assembly GCF_003589595.1. Taxonomy (NCBI): domain Eukaryota; kingdom Metazoa; phylum Arthropoda; class Insecta; order Lepidoptera; family Cosmopterigidae; genus Hyposmocoma; species Hyposmocoma kahamanoa. The sequence goes on along the minus strand of NW_020653200.1, from coordinate 14,120,091 downwards.
CCAGCCTCCTAGGCACGATACCCCAGGGTGCAGGTCTCGTTGAAGTTTAGTACAAATTTATTATCTATATTAAACATTATGTTTAATCTAGACATAGATAATTTACACATTACATTGTGTGTTGTCTATGTGTGTGTCCATGGCACTCGCGATACTGGATTCCCTGGTGCATCTATATTCACTATCTATTATATATATATTATATTTTAATGAAATGTACATAGCGTATCCTACAAAAGTAATTAAATCCATAATCATCATTTCAATACCACTCGATTTTATTTTATAGAATATATCTCTTTACTTCCGGGTACCAATGGGGAAATTTTCCCGGTACCACTCTACATAGGAGGCAAGCGTTCTCCGAACTGCGGTTTTACAGCTTCCAGCGCCAATATTATTAAAAAAAAATCGTAACACTTTAATAAACTATTACTTTCCACCAGCCGTTCACATAATCTTTTCCTACCATCCCAAAATCCCAAAATCGAACAATCGCTAGAGCATCGTAACGTAAACTCACCTTCTGTTGACTTATTTTATATTATGTACAGTGTACAAGTGATCTAGACCTATCTACGAATTCTGAAGACATTCACAAGACAAAAATAACAACCATTACATTTGAGCTGAGTTATTTTTCAGCTTCCGTTGAGACAGAGTTTTGTTTGATTAATAAAATAAATCCTCAATTGAGTCATGACATCAAACTTCCAGTGATATCACTTTGTTGCAGAGTAATTTTAAGAACCTGCCACAGTACTACATCGGAAAATTATACTACGTACTTTAGTATCTGGTAATTATACTCCGCTATGCGGAAAATAAATACCCTCTGAGCTATGTAACAGGTATATAAGAAACTCTTATTTTGATAAAAGCATTTGCATTTGCTTATTAAGACTGTACTTCTTTTAAGCAAAAATCATTTACCTTTTCTTCGATTTATGCCTCGGCTTTCAAAACGTTCAATGCCGGACACTGGATAAGTTCTATATCCAAGGACGACTTTAGCTGTTAGATTCTATATGTTAATAATTAAGATGTTTTATATTGTTTTTTATAGCATTGAAATTAGGCAACACACAGGTGATCTACCGGACGAAAGTGGTAACAGTTTTTAATACTTAGAGAGTGTCTTTAATAGTCCAATGCGTTACAGACCGTGAATACAACGTGTAGCGGTGGCTCCAAGTGGATTATGTAAAGCGAAAACCCTACAACCGGTTATTTAATTAAGGCGGACTAAGTTATTAGGAATCACTTTGAGTTAATGATGTTGGAAAATTTCGTAAGGAAACATAAAAAACGTCACGTGAAGTCGTAGCGTGATGGGTTATATCAAGATGCTCATGTCACAAAGTGAGACAAAATACATACTTGTAATTCACAAGTATTTATAGCACTCAATAAAGTACTTACCTAATATTTTATTATTTTATTACGTATATCCATCAAATTGCAATAACACAAAATATTCACATTAAACACCTGTTACAATGACACAAGATTTCAAATATGATATATTCTAAGCGACTTTACGCACTTTACAATAGACTTTAAAATCCAAGGGTTATGTCGTCGAAGATAGGACGTGACGATTCGTTGTGTGAAATAGTAAACAAAAGCATGGAAATGGTAATTAACACCTGAGCGGTTCATAATGGCTAACTGATAGCGTATTGTTCCAAATGACACTTAAGTAACACGTTTTCTTTCTAAAAATGGGGTATTTTCTAGGTATCTAACACAGTCGTTCGTAGTCATAAAACTGTTTAAGAATTACTGTTTTGCGATACAAGCAATCAAAGCGATGGTACCAAAATGAGCTTTTACATATGAGTAGTAAATATTTAAGGAACAATAAAATTATAGTATCGACTCTACAAGTAGGTCAACTTCGATTATCCATTTCCAAATAAACAAAATGAAAAAGGTTGTCATAAATTAGATTACAACCAATCAATGAGTGAAAAATGGCACTAAACTGAACTGTGAAATCCTGAAACCGTTCTTTTAAGTACGGACTCTCACTAAATGCCCACGCGACTTGTATTATTAGAAAGCCTGTTCTTATATAAGATAAGCTGATGATACACATGCAAGACGCGTGACTTCAAACCTAAAGAGAATGATAATCTCCTCGGTGAATAATATAATCTACTTTTCCTTATTAAATCTTATAATAAAACACGCTAGTTTGTTCCAAGTCTTATAAGTTTATCACCAAACAATATCCAACAGCACGAAGTTCAAACTGACATGGATTTAAATTTCGTTTCGTTTTCGTCCTTTTGTTTTTCATTTGCTCGGACACGAATGGCGCGCGCCTTTTCAATAGCATTTGTCTATTAATGCAACAGTTGAATGCGGTTTGAACCTAATAATAGACAGACAATCATCAATAAACACTTGCCTCAGATTAACAATGTGATTGAGAAAAAAAAAATTGTCTAAGATTTTTTGTACATTACTCATCGGTCTGGAATGCGATATAAAAACTATTAGATCTCAAGCACGTAAACGGTGATTAATCAACTATGATTTTGGCAAAAAAAATACGTTTTCGAACGTCTATGTACTATCAATACGCATAGTTGAATAAAATAAAAACTACATTTCAGAACGGTATTTTTATTCGTAACGGTACTTACTGAAAACATTTAACAGTGTTGCAATGCATGACTACACGATAAGAAAAGAGGCTGAACATAATGCCTTTTCCATCACATCGAGGACATTTAAAGTACAGTAGAACCTAGAGTCTAGAACATTTCCATTTTGCATAAATTTAATTATATGTAGGTAATTAAATTACAGATTTATCACTTACCTTATACTGGAGTCATTATGGGAAAAATAGATCCAATCACAAACACAAATTTACTGAATTTAAAAATTCAATTCAAAATCTTTCGAAGTCTCGCCGGCCAGTCACGGAGGCGAGTGACGGAATGCGACTCCTGCGCAGGTAGAGGCGGCGGCCGAGTACCGTAAAACCTTTACCTGTGTGCGTCATTAGTTACACTGTACAAAGTGCAGCGAGCTAGTGTGCTATTCGAATCGAGCAGTTATTCCAAACTAGACCTTTTCAAAATTTAGCCTTGATCTATGTGCTGTTTGTTACTTTATCCAATTTAAGTAATATTAACGATATAAAATTCAAAAGGCCGTGATGAATAAACTGCCTACGTGGCCGAACGGTTACCATGCCGGACTGCCATGCAGAGGTCCTGGGTTCGACTCCCAGCCTGGGAGAAATATGTGTATGGCCTACATTTATTTTACTCGTGAGTTTGGGTGTAATTTGTGGTTGTCTATGTGTGTGTCCATGGCACCCGCGACACAGGGTTTCCCTAGTGCGGGGCTATGTTGAGTATGTGCGTTATTATTATTTTTATTATTTAACAGTATTCCATTATTCCATTTAACAGACGTCTATCGTCTGCCGTCACCTTAGCATGCAGTAGTCAGGTAGAATGTTACCAGTTCAACCCACACTTCCTCTATCGGCACACATTAAAGTAAGTAATTCCTTGTACTATAAGGTTACATTTTTTATTCTCTGCTACGAGTACCAGAGCTATGACATTAATTTTGGGGCACTATCCAGAACACTCCCGAGCAGAACCAGTTCTAGCACCCCCTATTTACCGCTGAGCTATATAGGTCGTAAATAGGAACTATCGACAGAAGGAATTAATGGTCCGAACCAGCTTGTTTCACCTAACTACATCGATAGAACTCGAATATGAAAATAAGTACCTACGCTTGTTATAATTATTAATACAACGATCGAACACTTACTACTTAGAAAAAAATCATTCGATTTGGCTGGATTCGAATCGGCGTCTCCTAGCAAACCGTGCCAGATGCTATGCCAACTAAGCCACAGAACGAACTAGCGGACCTCACGTTTTCTATGTGCTTGTTGTCGGATCGTTGTATTTTTGGTTTTCAGCGTCTTTAGCCGACATCTACGAGAAATCTGTTAAAGTATTTCGTCACCCAGTTACATACCTTTACAGCTACCAGCCCTGGCTAGAGATTACGTTATTAACTGTAATTTAATATTTATTGAATTTATATTCAATTATTTTTGTTGAAATTACTCCACTAGTTTCTTATAATTATTAATTAAAACTTTGCACTTAGGAAAAAATCTTTCGATCCGTAAACTACATTTTTAAAAGAATTCAATGACATTATCATGAGCATGTAAAACTATACAATGCTTTAATGGACAATACAAATAGTCTATATCAGAATGACAATTTACAAATATGCTTTCTTTAAAATGTATGTGCAGTTCAACCAAGTAACAGCGCATTACTAATTTAATAATGTATTACTAAGATTAGGTTGGTTTATACACCACATACGCAGTCCTATATCACAGCGACCTGCAATAATTTATTGCAATGACTTCAAATTATAATTCGGAGACTAGGCCACAACAGATTTTCTTAGTTCAGATTTTTTGTCTCCTCTGACTGGGGGTCATTACGCTTGCTCAGAAATGGTTGTGCATTAAAAAGCAACATTGCCTTCGGAAATGCATTTATCAACTGCATGACATAATGTATAGCATCTAGCGCGATCCTTCATTTTAGGAAAGTGTGTAGGACTGCCCCTCACCTCCTGCAACTCGCGCGCTGACAATTAATATAAATAAAATAATAATATGCGGCGCGAGATCTCGCGGCTTTTGTCGCTCTCGCACAAGTCACGCCTTATCGTGCTAGCCCTACAGTTGAAAACCACAATTTTGTAGATTCTGTGAAATATTTAAAGAGAAATATCTCTATATAAAAATTATGCGCAAAGTTCAATATTTTATTCTTATAAAACACGTTTCAGGCTTTTATTATATACTGATTACGGGATTTAAATTCGGGAGTAAAGTAAATTATATCGTGTAACTAATTAGCAAATTCTTTAGGCAATATCCCTAGGTGTATCTTATTTTTTATAAGGCCGTTATTAGTAAATACCTCAACCATTTGATTTTAGTAGGTAAGGCTGGAACCCAGCCCTAACGCACTTTTTCACAATGTATAAATGTGCTGTGAAGAGTCTTCATAGTAATGCTAACTTGTCTGTGTAATTGTAGGCAAGTACTCGCAAGTTAGAAAAAATCTTTGTAGGTAAATGTTGCATAAATAATAACTTTAATTTTTTTTATATTTAAATTAGCTTTTAATAAATAAACATTTACTTTGCGTCTTCCACTTTCCGTCTTTGGGGAACTGGAATGTGAATCACTTTATGGTGTAGATTTACCCGCCATCTATGAGCACGAAGCGCTTTGCTTTCTCCTCCTTAATGCTTTGATCTCTCATAAAAAGAAGAGTGGCCGTTTCTAAGCGAGAGTGAAAAAGCGTGTTTTAAGTGACCATGACCAACTACTAATGACTACATACTCATTTACCATTTGCGTAAATTGTGGTCAAATGATTGCCTATACTTAATTTAAATTGAAAAAATATTAACTATTATATAAAATATTAATTATCTCCTGTAGATACCATATTTACGTCGTCAAAACACAATTTTTTTTTATTGTTAAATGAAAAATTTATATAAAAAAGTAAGGAATAAATAAAACAATGTGTTGTAATAATCACCATTCATTCATTTTCGTAATCACTATATTATCTAAATTGGATACTATCCATCCAACAGAGTGTAAAGCATTACATAACATCAACTGAGGAATGTTCAGTTTCTAATTATTTTAAAATTAAATCGCCAAAAAGCCACTTAAAAAATATAATTTAATTTAAAAGTAACTTATTTTCATATTTCATTTTCATTTACAATATTCAAAAGTAAGATAAATATAGTATTTACTTAAAAAACAATTTAGTTTAAATTGTTAAATTATTGTTTATTATTCTTGAAGTGCACAATATGTTACAAAAGACAAAAGACAGAATTATACGGGTTTCTAACATTATCCGTAACATACACAAATTGTGAAAAATGCACGTTAAGAAATAATAATAACCATAAGAATAGAAACTTAAATTAATTGTGTCGTAGGACTACAGTGCTAACTCTATATTTCTCAAATTCCGACAGGAGAGTTCATAATAAATCTCAGATTACCATTTTTTTTATTTCGGAATTAAAAACGATCTAAACACCGCAATGATATTATATGTTCATTCATTCATTGACGAATGAACATTTACTATCATTATGAATGAACATTTACTATCATTCATAATTATAGTAAATGTTCATTCGTCAAAAAACCAGTTATCACGGAGTGCTTATGACTAGTCACGAATTTGCGTACTTAGTTTGAGTAAGTTACAAAAAATTAGAAAGAGGAAACTAAACGCTACATATTGTGTACTGACACTTATTTTTCTTAAAGAATACTAACAAGTTGTTAGGTTTTCCCGATTGTTACAAGGAGAAATGATACACTTTTGTAAGGGCCTATACAACTTAAATATCGTATACAGCATGTTCCCTCGAAGCCACTACTTAGGTACGCCATGATATCTTACACAAAAATTACAATATATGTGTGTGTGTGTGTGTGTGTGTGTGTGTGTGTGTGTGTGTGTGTGT
>NW_020653200.1:14062258-14113496 GCF_003589595.1 Hyposmocoma kahamanoa | reverse complement strand
TGTGTGTGTGTGTGTGTGTGTGTGTGTGTGTGTGTGTGTGTGTGTGTGCGCGCGCGCGTGCGTGCGTGCGTGCGTGCGTGCGTGCGTGTATATATATACATATACATAATCTTGCCCGAAACGAATTGTTAACCCTATGAATATACGACTCACAGATAAATATTCTCAGTAAGCCCTATATACAACATTCAATAGGACAAACTATAATATACTCCCGGACACATAATTCGAACAACCTCGCATGTTTGTCGTAAAGGGCTAAAAACCAAAAATAGTGTTATCATCGAAGAAAAAGTTTTCCCCGGTTATGCAAATCCAAATTCCCGACAGTGACTTATGGAAAAGACGTTTAGTATACTAGTTTCAAAATTGCATAATAGTTTTTGATCAATCAAACGTTGTTTAAACTTAGGGCACTTAGTACTGAAAATGGGTAGTGGCTCGAATTATGTGTCCGGAAGTGTATAATAATAAAATAAAATAAAAAAATACACTTACAGAATGTATAATTTGTACTAGTATAATATTAAATAATTGTGACTTTGCATCTACGTATTGCAAATTCCCGCTTTACATTAATAACAAATATTTGTTGGCCTTACACTCTTACCCGAAGAACGAAAACCTCATACAATCATCTTTTAGGTCCATATTAACAAATCCATCTCAAGTACTGGATAGTATATACTACTAAAATCACTTCACTTGAGTGACTACTTTGTTACTCATTGATGTATTTGAGAGTTGTCACAATTTCCTTTTACTAATGAATAATCTTCACACGTAACTTACGTTACGGTTCAAGATCGTTATTAAATACTAGTCTATAGTGCAGGGTCTTGGAAACTTGAGATGGCATTATTCAAGATACAGATGAAAATAAATTATTTATACGGGAGAGCTTGAGATAAAATCTCGAGATTAGAGCGACATCTCAGCTGATACGTTTTTAATACAGGACTTAAAAGCAGTTATTATTACGGGCCTTAACAAATTACAATCATAATTATTTGAATAATTCAATAGAGATTTTCGTAACAATGTGAGAAATATATAATAATTAAATGGGTCGCGTATTTCGTAAATCACCTTACGAAATCGCGAAAATTTCTCACTTCCCACAGAAAACTTCAGTCTTATTTATTCGGACTCAAAATGTCATGATTCAAATAAGAACTAAAAATACGCGATGGGTAACTGTACCAGTTTCAAGTTTAACTCGTGATACACGTGTCCAAAATCTACGATACGCATTGTACTTAACACAGCAAAACTGTTACTTCAGGTTCCCGTTACTGCTATCCTACGAGTTACCACAATGCTCAGTTGCACTGGGCTCAACATCGGGTGGCGGCAACGGTGCGTCTTCCTCATAAATCATCACTAGCTTGCTGTAATTGTGCTTCCTTCGGACCTGAAAGAATAATATTTGGCTTCACTAAATTATATTGCAATTATGGTTTAGAGTTTGCAAAAAAATAACAACTCACATTCCAAACAATGTATTTGGCTGAGAAATCTAAAACGAACTTTGACTTAGTAAAATTACTAAATTAAGCCAAAATGGCGAGCCAAGCAAGTGTTTCGTCAATACAAAAAGAATACGAAACAGACAAAGAACATTAATTCTTTTTATACCAGTTTTGATTATATAAACTTTATATTCCCCCATTTGTCACGGTATTCTGGTAGACACATGTGACACGAGAGTCCCCAAAAACCCCTAAAGAGAATTTCACGCACCTTCTTCCCTTTTGGATTTACTGAAGAACTCTCATCTTCGGAACTACTAGAGGCGGTGCTGCCTCCTTCGATATGAAGCCGGTCTCCAGCTCCCTCCAGTTGCATGTCCATATAAAGCTGCCCCAGTTGCTCATTCACCAAAGACGGCTGTAAAATTTATATTTTTTATTAAATTACTAAAGCAAGACTAAGACATGCCATACGTACTGACATTTTTATTCACTCGCTAAGCTAAATTTGAACAAGTTTAATAAAAGTACATTTTATAATTGAGTACGATGTAACAGAATAATCCAACCATATTTCAGCTGACCATTGTGCTGATGATAGCAAATCACAATTAATTACTAAAGTAAAACTTACTTTAGTAAAACTTACCCATTTCTGCCGCCAAGCAGTGATGTAAGTATTACTTCGTTCCGGTTTTGAATGGTAAGGGTGATAGTGAAATTCCAGCCACATGGGACTTGTCAACTTATGTCTCAGGGCGCGCAGTGGTAGTGCCTCTCAGAACTTTGTGATTTAAAACTCTGAGTGGCACTACAAATGTTTTGGAAAGGCATGTCGCTTACCACCAGGTGAACGACATGTTCGTCCCGTCATTTGTTATAATAAAAAAATATATTTAACGTATTACCATATCTACGCCGGCCATCTTCAACCTATCAGCCTTTAGCACCTCATCAACTTCCTTCGTTAATATCTGGTACTTGTAGATCAAATCGGGCGTCACGTGCACCTATGACAAACATAATTGCATTATGAATATCACTGTGATTAAAGCCGTATAATACAATTACTCTTCATTAGCACACTACAACAAACAGAGGCAAATAAAAAACAAAAGGAGGCACCATTGTGATTGGCTTACTTGAATGTAATTCGACATTCACGAAATGCTAATAATATATACACTCCTTTTTCTTTATAATAATAGTTTTTCGTGGTAAGGGTTTTAATTATCGCTAAGGTATATATTGTTACCGTAAACCTCACTATAATACGGTCAGGGAGCCACAGTCAATTAACATGTTATAATGGTTATTCTAGCTTCCGTTGTGACTTCACGCTCGAAATTCTGCATAAAATTAATTGGAAATAAATGTTGATTTATATTTGAGGCTATCAGCGCAAACGTGGTGTGATCCACGTTTATTTTTTGTCTACAATATTACTTTCAATGAAACTAAAGTACATAATTATTATATAATATTTGGATGCTATTTTCATGTATAAAAAAAAATTATAATTATACAGTGTTTTTTATGAGACGGTATGGGGAGACAATTTTATTATTTTGTATGAAAAAATCTTTTTATTAATTTTGACCAACTTCTGCGGTCCCGATTTTTTTTCTTATAATGCGATAAAATGAACCTTACATAAAAGTAAGTCTATCAGAACTGGAAAAATTTTGTAAATTTTATTCATTTTGTTTGAAAAGCATTTGATTAAATTTGGCCAACTTCTGCTGTTCCGATATTTTTCGTCCCGTACAATGATATGATCCTTACATAAAACTGAATCGATCAGCACTAAAAAAAATTTTGACCAATTTTATTTATTTTTATGAACAACCCACGCTTGGCCAAAAAATTGACTACACCAAAATTGTTTTCACAAGAGAAGATTTAATGGTTCGTAAGGCAGTTACTTCGCATCTTCTACGGTTTTGGATTTCCTCTTATTGACCCATTTAAAAAAAACACTGCATATTTATTATTGTAAATATTTATATATAAATTATTAAAAAATATAATAGAAAATAAAAAATAATTGTGATTACTAATACATTAAATCCCTCTTTCAATTCTCTATGCACTTCATAGTGGTTACACCACTTTTGCGCTGACAGCCTTACTCATAGTGCATCCGCACCTTCGATGAAACAGTGGCTTAACTTACATATTTAAATTTATAGAAGACGAGTTTCAAGTTTTGAGCACATTTTAAAAGCTCTTAAATATTATACTATCGATAAGTATTATGCCCTCTATGAGATGCATTATATTTGCTGTTTTTCCATATAAAATGCATTTTTTAAATAGTTTGGCATCACATTTTTTAAAAGTTTATGCCACGTAACTACTTAATCGTTGCTGCACCTTAGTCATTTTTAAGTCCTACACACTCGATGTAGCACATTTATTCTAATTTCTACAACTACAATTCTGTTTAATTTATTTACTAATTTCAAAAAATATAACAAAAAAATAAGAAAATAACCATGACAGCTTACACTTGTTATAGCAGATATTCCTGCTAATTGATAGATCTTACGGGGTCGCTTTATTTGCACAATGCGGGCGCTGTAATTATTTTAATTTAGTACGGAGCCCGCAAAGTGAGAAGTTGCATCTCAATTAGACAATCGTGCACCTAACTTCAAAATTAAATGTAACAAATCCATGTGAACCGCGAGGAGTGAAGAAAAAATGTGTCAAGAAATACCTGTTCCATCCACGGAGGTACTGTCTTTCTTCTGGTTACTTTTTTCTCTTGTTGAACACAATAGTAGTCGTTCATATTCTGAGGGAAACAAATAGTGCATTGATATTTACTAAACTGTTACGTAAATAAGCATCCTAGAAGAAAACAGGCTGTATACTGTATAGGTGGTATTATTTTACTGCACAGTGGTTTTATCTTTTATATATGGCTCGAGTCGAATAACTTTTACTGTGGATTCTTCCCAATTTACGAACAAAAAAATAGCTCTTCCATTCTAAATAAAGAACAAAATAATTTAAAAGGCAAAGTTTTTTTAATAACTGTGTCTAAAACTGCAAAAAATCACGCCAGACCCGATACTGTGGAAATTCGATCTCCACAATGACACAATACATAGAATCTAAAATTAGCGATGCGAAAATATAGTTGTGAGTTATTTTATAACCTGCAAATAAATCTGCCAAACCGCGTAACGGCTATATAGTCTACCTATCTATAGACCAGGGTTGTTGCTAATCCAGGTTTTGTACACATCACCAGATGCGGATGCTGATTTTTTAACCTGAACATCAGCGGATTCTAATTTTAACAATTTAAAAATATTTCAATAATGTACAGATTCTTATTGAATCTACATGAAAAATAATTTCAATTGTTTCGATTTTTTAAAGATTTTAAGTCAATTATTAACAAAAAAAAATTAACCCTCATAAAATCAATCAATCTGCCTTACCTGGTGAGTGCAACTCACCAGGAACTCACACTAGAATTTTATCAAAAGTAAGAGCGAGCATTGGGCTCTTTTTTGGGCTTGCATTCAATTTCTGGATGGTTTGTAAATTATTCCAGTGTGCCGTAATCCCCGCCCCTTAAGATAATGTCACGACGCGAATATCCGCAATGAATATCAGCATCGATCAAGGGTGATGTGGATGCGGATATTCTCAACAACCCTAGTCTAGAAAGTTCCTTTCTGTATCCAGCTGACCATGGGAAGAGGTGTACTCATGCTGACCATGAAACTATTACTTTATATGTATTAATATTGAATGTAAATTAAAAAAAAAGTATAAACCTTGGGATTTTCCTTCCTTCCATCGCCGCTATCTTCAGCGCTACCAGTATCTGTCTTGAAGAAAGATGAATAAAAGGAGGAGTAACTGGACTCCTCATCCGTTCGGTCCTCCGTCTCATCGCTGTTGCCCAGTTGCCTTTTGCGTTTCCGGCCATGCGAAGGTGAAGATTCGGGAATGGCATTATTTCTCTGCTGCAGATAACAAGAAAATAATGTTTGCTACTCTTCACCTCCAAAGCAACAATTTTTCAAGTGCAAGCACACAAAACTATTACACTGTTATTTTAGAACTTACAGTCTGCACTTGATTCAAATAATAAATAATACTATATAGAATACATTTTGGTAGCATTATTGGTATTTGCACAATTAAAGACGCCTATCTATATAAACCTTCCACCACCACAACCACCTCCCAAACCACCTTCGTCACAATCTGCGACTTTAGATTTCATTCCTATATTCAAGGCAAATATAAATAGTTCAAAGATGCTGTTAAACTAAAACACAGATATATTTGCGATTATAAAAATAATTTTTTGTTTATAGTTCCAGGCCACACACGTTAGTCAAGGTCTCAAAAATACACGAAACAAAAAAGGGTATGAAACAAAAAAGTGTATGATCCAATGGCAAAGCCAATATGTTATTGTTTTTCACTAGCGGTATCATGACCATACATACCTTGCTCAATGTTTAAATCGGCATTCCACTCGCATTCATTCTAAATTGAAGCAAAGGAAACCATTTACTTCACTAAACATTTTTACCATAATGTAACGAACAAATCATGCTCCACTAAGTAATGCAAAAAGTTATAACAAAATAAATAAACAACCACGTAGTGGGAAGAACAAAGCATTTAAAAATAACAATAGTGCAATGTTAAACTTAATTACACATTTAGAACATAGCGAGGTAGTTAGGTACATTCGATTGAACCTACTTTAATTTAAAAGGTCACACAAGGATATGGTATATAACCATCTAAAAGCAGAACAATTAAACTTAGATATGGGTGGCTTAATCAAGTTACCTAGATAATTAATCGTGACGATTTTGCTGTGTATATAATAATAGAAACTATTGGATTACCAGTTCAGTATAATATTGAACTATGTCTGCATCTTTAGTAATATTCTAAAATTAACTTCTTAAGTCGCCATCTCTCGCAATTTTTTCGAACTATATTTCGATATACGACTTGTTACCTACCTACCAACAAATGGACGACGAGTCCAATGCAAAAATTACGAAAAAATGTCCGGAGTTAACCAATATCTTAGAGGATGGAAAAACAATAAAAGAAAGGAGCTACCCTAACTACGGAATGAACGTGCATACCCAAACAAAAATTGGACGAATAAATAGCGGATTTCTTTAGTGTCGTACCATAATCTATCGATAAGTCATTATCGACATGCAAACATTTCATTAAAGTAGATCAATATTCCATTTGGGAATATTTTAGATTATATGGGAATATCTGGGAATTTCACATGAAATTTTGAATTTATTGTTTTGCGTTTCCAAATACTCAAATATTACGAAAAGTGAATTTGCACAGAAAAAATTTATATTTTGTAATTCGAGAGTATATAAAAAAGATAAAACTTTGAAATATAAATCCTATACATTTCCAACCGCAAGATTCATATTTTCATAGCGAAATTTTTAAACAGATTCCAAATAGTGTAAGCTTTTTGTATTTATGCATTAGTATAGAATTAACATCAGTGACTGATTTAAATGAATCTTTAATTCTATCCATTTAATTTTGGAAATAAATAAAAGTAGTGATATTATCGATAACAATATTATTATCCTACGTTTATTTGCTTAAAACATGGTGTAACAGGAGACGTAACAAGAGTCAGCGTTAGTATAAACATGTTTCGCATATATTAAATAGCATGCAAATATCTGATTATACTCAATTTGTATATGACGACAATAATGATAGTCAATTGACTACTATTGGCCGAGCGCCTTTGATTTGTGCAGAAAAATCGACACTTTTCCGAAGTGAGACAAGTACTCGCGAGCCACTGCGAGTTGTGACATGACACTTCATACGAGCTCTATACACGTTAGCGCTCGCCTTCACTCGGTCAGCTAGGCGAGTGACACCGAACGATGGCAAGGCAAGGCAAGGCAAATTAGGCAGTCTATACGTTGGTATTGGCCTTCACCGTCTTTGTATTGCTGGCTTTATGAAATAAGAATTTTTTAGTAGTTAGAGTTGTCAGTGGGAAAAAATCGGAAACGAGTGGATAATTTTGTTTTCAGGAACTGATAATGCCTAGTAAATGAGTCTTGTTTAATCTAAATTAAATATAAAATTATTTACCAATAAACCTAATTATGGAATTGCATTATCATGTAATCTTCAAAATCAATCAATAGTTACATTCAAAGGTATATTAAAATTTGACTTTTCAAAATGAAGCGAATAAAATAAATCAAGATGGTCTTTGATTCATTGTTTATATTCGGCACTATTATACGGCGGTATGATTTCCAACCATTTTTTTTTCTTTTTTGATTTGTAGGTAAACTTTAAATAGTAAAAGTAATAATAATAAAATAAAAACCTCGTACTGAATTATTTTAATAACAGAATATCGATAAAATGTAAGCTTCCAAGAACAACATGTGACAAGTCAAAATAATCGTTAACAACAATCATCAAAATATACAAACAAACAGGCAATCTGAAGAAACCAAAGCAAAATTTTGGCAAGATTTATGAATAAACTTAAATATGTCTAATTACATGAATATTTGGGCTTTTGTGTGATTTATAGATAGAAAAATAACACGAGCCTGTACAATGTTACATTCGGTCGATTTAGCTTTTTCAAATGCCACATCCCGTAATGCTGCAGCAACGAATTTTTATTAATACTTAATTGTTCTAACTGTCAATATTTTTGTCCATTTTATTACAATACATGCGAATAATTCAATAAAACACTTGGAAAAACATTTGTTTTGACATTTGATATACTTCCCTTTGACAACCGTATCATGTACCTCATGTACTGCGAAATGGACACGGTTGGCATTTAAGATGACGTTACGTATTTTCGATTCCCGTGTTTGAGACAGAGCAATGTAATGCTATCTTTTTTGACGGCACGCAAGAATTAAACAAAGACAATAACATGTTTATGTTTTCAATGTCGAAATGCATCATATACATATAAGGTCTGATTTATATACATATGTCAACATAACATGTTCTTTAGTTTCCATGGTCTAAGACCAATATAAGTGAAGTGACATGTAAACAAATATGAAAAAAAAAACTACATTTAATTTGAATTGAACAGTACTGCAATTCAAATTTAAATTTTACTTGCAACAATTTAAAGACCTAAAAATTCGCCATATTATCCAGCTTCTACTGGAAACTTAACAAACTGCATCATATTTAGCTTCTAGTAAAAACTACTTGAACACATGAGTAATGGAAGTAGCCTTCACTGTCAACATTAATTAATTTATAAATAATATTTTATACATATACACTTAAAAAAAAAGTTGTGCAGATAATACAATACAAATATTATAAATGTGAAAATAACTGTGTCTCTCTGTTTGTTAGTTACGACGACGTGATATAAGAAACGTATCGACGTTTCGAATTTCTAGATTCCAACTAAATAAATAAACACAAATTTTCACAATTTCGAAAACCGATTTATAGCAAAACCGTTATTCTTCTGTTGCATTAGTTGCATTACCTACCTTTTGCTTTTTAATTTTAAGTTCTTCATTTCCGACTGAACTTCTACTTTTTTTAAATGTAAACAAGGTGCTAATTTTTAACTGATTACTGTCTGCATTTCGAAGGCTCTTAGGTAGCTCTTGCAGCTGGTGATTTTGGTATAAATTTGCCAGAAATGGAAGATCTTTCTGACAAACACGCAATATCCTCAGATTTAAATTCTTTGCACCAATTACTATTCAAATTTACACCCTTTTTCACCGAAGCAGACAATTTAATATATATAATATCACTTGCCTTTATATCATTATTGACAATTTCATGTAATATTCAGATAAATCAAACAAAATAAAATTAACCTATCGCACTTCACCTTCAGGGAATTTCGGTAGCTATTATAAAGAAAAAAATAAGTTATCGTAAGTTTGTTTTGTAATATTCCTAAAAAATCTAAAAAAATCATTTGGGATTATAAAAATCCGAGCAAATGTTAATTCGGAGAATTTCGGAGTTCTGATAGGTAACCCCAAGCCGTAAAACGAGAACAGCAGTAAAAAATCATTTTGAAAATAAGATTAATAGCAAAGCGATTCTATATTTTCTTTTTTCTAAATATTTCAATCGCTTGTGGTTCCGATAATTTAAAATTGACATAATGGGTTTCTTTCCGCAAGCAATGTCGTTGCTTGCGGAAAAGACGGAAAGAAACTCAAAAATCAAAATAATGAAATAGCTAACTGTCCTTATCCTACGATTTGCTTTTGTAATTTATATGCATATTTGTAAGTAATTTTTACAAGTTCTTATTATAATACAGTACGGCATGATTCACAAGCGCCCTGTCGGTCGATAAGATTTAATACCCTCTAAGTTCGGACACTTTTACGCACGGACCCGAGTTACTATGGCATAAAGCCTGGAAAATGCTGACTCCCACCTATGGCGAAGTAGCTTACTATTTAGATTTATGTAACGTAATGCTTTTCTACTTTTCATTGCATATTTTTTGTAATTTAGTCTTGTAGGGTTTTTGATTTGAATTAAACGTCTTTTATTGTAATAATAAATTCTATTTTTAAAACGTCCTTTTCCGCCATCATTACACAAGTCCCGACGTTCATTTATTTGTAGGTCAATGTTTTTATTGAAGTAAAATAGATTGCAAAATATTCGACTGAATCGCGCCTGGTAATCCAGTAAACGTGCATATACATGAAACGTGCATACGGCCCTTATACGAAATTTTGAACAGTGGCAAACGTTTTTCAATGTGAAGCACAACCCGACAGCTATATCTGTGAAAAATCGTCACTCCACATACGATCGTTCAGTACATCGTGAGATTACTATTTTCATTATAGTTATTTATTTTATGTCTTGTATCATTTTAAACTATTTTACAATATTTTATGCTTTCAGATTGTCATTTTTTTATTACTCCACAGATATTGCGGTTGTGTTGTATCTTACAAACCTGTTGTGAATTAATAAAACAAAAGAAAAAATGATTGCCCATTTCTTCAAAAAGGATGCACTCACGATTAAAAAAAATTTAATTCAGATTAATGAGTACATTGCTTAAGCGTGTGGAAATGTCAATAATTATTGGAATAACAAAAAAATATACACGGAAATATTCTACAATTTTCCTTAAATATATTTGGAATTAAATAAAATAAGCTTTTGCTTGTTTAGTAGTTGAAATTTTACATCTCATTATGTCGCGTCAAAATCTATGGCATCCATACATTGCATCGGTTTCGCGATCCCAAATTAGCAATCGCAATCAGAATGTTACCGCGACATACGAGTTACGATAGTTAGGCAGGGTAAGAACATACTTTAATTTGAGTCAAATGTTCTGAGCTCTAAGAAGAATAGAAATAGTTATTTCAAAGTACACTAAACTTGCCCTTGTTATTATCAGTTTTACTTGTTTTAGCAATAATTACGTTAAATTTAATACTTATGATATATTTGCCGAAAACGTGCAAATTGTCTCACTCTGCATAAACTCCTCAAGAAGGACAGTCATCGTATTTCTTATAATGGTTAATGTATACCTCGTGTTCTCAAATTTAATATTTCCGCCTTTTGGATTTGGAGAAGTTAAGGCTTCAAGTCCCTCTTCCCCGGTGTTCCTCTTACCCCGCCTGACCCTAATTTGTAGATATAGTAATGTCCTACCTAGTTATGCTTACAGAGGCCATCAGCTTAAAAAGGTGGAATGGCTGTGGCTGTGTATGACTTTGCTGTGTGATATAAAGAATTTAATTGACAAATTAAATGATCACTAGATGTAATAAAAAGTAATGCCTGAGAGATGCCTGCGAGTTAGCTTTAAATATCGCAAAAAACGTAATAAAAAGCTTAAATATTATTTACTAATCACAATGGCACCTATATTCACGACATAAGCACGTACATATCAGAAACAACAGAGAGGCATATGTGCATACCCGATTGAATGTAATAGCGGAGCAGCTGCTATCACCGCTTCTGTGACCGTACTTTGACTGTTTCCGAGTCTCTGCTCGCATCTTTTCCCGCCATGCAGCGCCAGAATGCGACTTCGTCTTCTGCAGTACATTTTGCTTACATGCCTGCACATGTTGATAACTGGATAAATTCCACACACCATGCATAGAATGGATAAAAGGCTGCTTTTATCAATTCTACACACAGTGTCCGACCTGTCACGTTAAGCAATTGATTCTTAGGATTATTGTTTACAATAATATACCCTTACGTGTTATTTGTATCTATTGGCACAATATACGTTTCAAAAATCAATCACAGACCGGTATTATATCATGTATTATGTAAGGAAACCACCAAGTTAACAATTATATTATTAACTGTATTGAAATTTTAGTGTAAAGTGTAATAAATAAAATTGTAAAATATGCACAGTTACATATTAAAAATAAAGCAACAGTATAACAGCATAATCTTTGTCTTGAAATATCTAATGCTATATAGGAATGGTATTTTCAGCCAAACAAACTACAACCAAGATAACTTACTATCGTATAACAATTGAGCATGTATGGATAGGTAAAATAACTGACACGTTCGCAGTTTTGTCAATTTAAGGTGTCTACAGATTTGCTCGATTTCGACTAGCAAGGTAACCGTTCGGCGGCAGTTTTTCTGTCTTTCGCGATTTTGTCAATTGCTAAAAAGTTATCAGTTATCTACTATTACTATCGTAACGATCGTCAAAATTGGGGCAAATGTGTGGGCACCTAGTGATCGTCAGAACGCACCATATCGACCGACAGTTACGATCGTCAAAAATCGAGCAAATCAGTATTCTCAGCGACTTTGTCACTAAACTAAGCTACATTTTGATGTCAAAAGCGACATTTTATATCTATGTAGCGACAAAAAAATTTAGAGTTTTTTGGCGCCTGTTTAGTTCAGTTTTATCTTTTAACAAGATTTTACAAATGAATGAATGAAATTATCTTAATTATATGAATGATTTTATCATTGCGACTTTGTGAACGTACTACTCGATATGGTAGATCTCTTATTTCATATGTATAGGTGATCTCGTATCTGTTATGACCATAAAGTTCTTGCCAATGGTATGCACCTTATAATAAAGACTACCACAAGAGTAGATTTTCATATGGACTGGAAAAACCATTTTAGCAACAACTAGCGCTTTTTAAAGCTTATTTCTAGCGATATTTTCTTCAGTATAGTGAGCAACACTGCACGTGTATTGAATATGTAATTGATTGCTTTGGTGTTAATCAGCTGACTGTTCTACTTTTAATGACAATTTAGTTAAGTGTAGTTCATATAAAACATATTTAAGCATACGTAACATAGGTTAGAATTGAGTATGTGCAATTTTACCGTACTAAAGTAATCAATATAAGATAATTTAAGCGACTTACCTCTTCATAATTACTTCTTCCCAAACCAAGGGTACTGTGTGAATAGTGCATAGTGTGAGCGACCACGTTCTGCTGCATCGGGTACGCGACATGGGCTGGGTTGACGGGCGCATACATGAACGGTGACCCGTACATCATTACTGTTATAAAAGATGCTATTTAATAAAGTTCAATACAAGTGTAACATTCAAAATAACCTCTAAAATATTCCACTGTAATACAATGTCAGCTTAGATCTTCCACTTGCCTCGATCTTCTGCTGTCACTAGCAATATAGCAACCAATAATATGCCCCAGAGCTTAGGATATACACTCCTTTGCAGAAAAAACGGACACCCAAGAATCGAGTACTTAAGTTTTATTGTAAAGACTTTATATATTATTGCAACAAAACAGAACTGAAACAAAATAAATTATTCACGAAGATTAAAAATATGTTGGAAAATAGATGGCGCTACGGCTTAAAAGTGGTTGTAAACCAAATACAAAAGATCCGACAACAAGCACATAGAAAAATTCGTAAGGTCGCAGATTCGTACTGTGGCTTAGTTGGCATAGCGTATGACACGGTTTGCAAGAAGACGTCGGTTCGAATCCGGCCGAATAGAAGGAATTTTTCAGTGTTCGATCTTTGTGTTAATAATTATAACAAATTAATACAAAGATCGAACATAATAATTAAGCAATTTAATTGAGTAATTTTACTACAAATAATTTTATATCAGTTCAATACAAATTTATATAAATTGTTAACCAAATGTGAAAATAATTGAAATTCCTTCAATAATATAATTTCAGAATTCAGGAGCTAAAACACTTCTGTTACGTGACGGTACCAGTACATATTCAGGATCATTTTGCTAAGAACCATGCAGCATATCCACCACTGGCTTTAAGACCATTAAAGATTTGGTATTGATGATGGGAACAATAAAAATTTCGAGTCAAATACGCTGATAGTAATGCGAACGCAGTTGGAACAGAAATAATACATATTGTTTAGATAAAAATATTAAATCAATATAGTACCTGGTGCAGGGTATTGTGCGGAGCTATTTCCGGCGTTTTGGCTTAATTCAGCGCCAGGGGTCATTATGGGCGCGGCCGGTGTGTAGTACATGGGAAACATGCCTGTCGACATGCAGGTTGTTAGATAACAGCTATTATCCCTAAAAATTGGACCGCACTTGCTTTTTGGAGTGCATTAAAAAACATAAATTGTTGGTCAAAAGTGAACTGATCTTCGTTGAAAAATACAATAGTTACACGAATTTAGGAATCACGCGTTAGGAACGGCCATACTTGTTTGTCACACCGCAGCCTCAATGGCGCCATAGGAGGTACATACTAATGACCGTTTTGTTACAAAGGTATAAACAATACTTCATTATGATGAAATTTACTGACAATGACTTTAATCACTTTTTTTTAAATCTCTACTTATTTAGACGCTTTGATCATTATTGGACATATCAGCCCCATTAGCATCTCTGGTGTTAATTCAGATTCCAAAAAACCAATTCAAATATTATATTCATCAGCAGATTTATGTGAGTTGATTGAAGTAATAAAAAAATTAAATCAAACACTCTAATTCCCAGGACTCTAAAGAACTTATGTTTCTACAACTATTTTATATCTCCAATAGTTTGGCGGGCCCACAGAATTTTAAAGATTTACAAACGTCAGCTTTGCAACACTACATAGTCATTTAACTTTGGAACATTAACAATTTATTTATTATTGATAGGAACACCAACTGCATATATATATTACAATAACGTAAACCCAAGAAGAATTTTGAACTACATTTGATAGATTTATGGATACATGACAAAAATTAATAATACATTAAAATTAAACAAAAAAAAAAAACAGTAAACAAATCACTCCATGCAGTCCCAAATATAGATTTCATAATATTGGCCTAGTACTTTGCAAGGAAATCAAAAACACATCGAGATCAGGAATTGCACACAGAAATTCTTGTAACGACAGCAAACACTAGGAATAGGGGCATGCTCAAATACATTGATTCTACAAGCTGGTGGACAGAACAACCGAATGACATAAATTCCGCGGAACTGAGCGAAAAATGCTTGGAAGTATCTCCTCACTCGTAAAGGTTCCGTTAACAAATTTGTGCAGAAATAGTGCACCATGTAATCTACGACGATTTCGCAACGACATTGATTTAAATGATAGTGACAATACGTAGAAGCGGGTAAAAATTGTGCTTTAGAATTGGTTACACAGTTACATGCTAGGTAAACTAAAACGGTGTTAAAAATACCTGGCATACTAGTCATGGGTCCCATGATAGGCATCTGCTGCGGAATGCCCAAGATGAACGCATTCAAATTGTTCACGGTTGGCATAGGGTAGTGTGCCGCTGTGAAATATATGTAATTATTTTTAAGTTTATCACATAAAATTACTAAATATTTACTTTAACTCACGTAAAAAGTGATAAGCGAAATCAGGACGGAAGAGCAGTAATAAAATAATTGAGTAATTTATGTGTTCATTTTAGATCTCTTTTCATATTTTCAACGAATTGTAGAAAGATCTTTAAATTAAATGTCGTTAAGTATTTTACTTAATGAAGCAGCAGGCTAAGGTCGTTTGTTTCTGATGTCAAACCCTCTTGCCATCTGTATTATTTTTGGAAGAATAGCCAACACTATGCTGGGCTTTACTCATAAAATAGCACGTCATAAATAAATCGTGGTTTACGCGAATCACGACCTGACACAATGTGCGAAGAACACAAAACATTGTCACCCGTAACACCACTATTTACGCAGCTTTATTATTTATGTATCGCATTTGTGGGGCAGATAATGCATTGTCATGTGGATAATTTTTGGAAGAGTAGTCAACAGCACCCTGGACTTTACTCTTAAGATGATGGCTCTTAGATAAAACGTAGTTTACGGATATCGTCACTTCATAGAATTTGCATGAAGCGCAAAACTTGTCACCCGTTATTCTACTATTTTCGTGACTATATTTTTTATTATTTATGTATCGTATTTTTAACCGATGTCAAAAAAAGGCGAAGGTTCTCAATTCGTCTGTATGTTTTTTTTGTACGTATGTTACGCGATAACTACGCCATTTGTGAAGCAATTTTGATGATTCTTTTTTTGTTGGAAAGAAGGTACCTCAGATGTCCCATTTAAATTTCAAGAAAATATTCCACCTCTCAGGGTGGCAAACTAGGGGATGAATGACTTGTGAGGTCGGCTTTTTTAACCGGAGGTTAGGTTAATATACCAGAGAATATATAAAGTCGTAAAAAATGCGAACATGAATTTTTATTTTATGATCACCACACTACATCGAGTGTATAACCAGAAATAGAAACGAAATATGGGCCATATATTCCTGGTAGCACATTAGCGATACAGCTCTTATAAATATCAACTCCCGTTTGCACTGAAATATGGACAGGCCAACTACTGGCCTGTGTGTACGTCTCCGTATATTCCAAAAAATATTCTGTATTTATTGTAATAAAGATAATAATCTCTAACAATGCCGTGCTGTTCTATTCGGTGGTGTGGGAAAAACAGCAAAATATCTAATTACAAAACAAACGGAATCACATTTCATCGGTAATTAAATATTAAATATGTAATTTTGCAATTTTCGTCCATTATAGCAAAACTCAAGTTAAATGGTCGATTTGAAGTGAATCAGTTGACGACACCCATTGACCGCATACGACAACACCTATCACCATACATCAGCCCTAACCGAACAAAAATTTAAACTACTCGGTTGGAAAATACTTGAACACTCTCCCCACAGCCCTGATCTATCACCACCCTACGATTCATGAGCTTTTATAGCAATCCTGTTTAAGCTCGTAAGTTGGATAGCCTGTCAAATTCGTACTATGACCTCACAAAATCAATTCGCTGTCCATGCAGTTTCGCATGCAGTTCCCCATGCGAAATCTGTTCACATTTTCTTTCATAGTCAAATCGTATCAATGTCGTGTCATTTGCCATGCACATGAGGGTCTCATCTGTCAAAATAATCAATTCAAAGAAAGTTACTTCGTGACTGTTTTTTTTAAATGTCTTTTTTTTATTTTAATTGTATTAAAAAATTTTGTTTCAGTTTTATTCTATTTTCAATTTCATAACTATTTGTTCTCTTTTTAGGCTAATTGCAATTTTTAAATTGTATTTCAATTATTTTATAATTTTATTGACTTAGCGAAAATCGTAAAATAATTTTTAAATAGTGCCGAATTTGACTTAACTCGTACATTTTCATTGATTAACGTATTAATTAATGAAATATAAAATACAAGATACGTTCCAATTATATTATCAAATTACAAACTCACCTTATTCATTTCAATTATAATGACTAGACATGACATGTAACTTTGTCTTACGTCAAATTGGAAAGTAGGATTGAAAAGTTGCCGATATTTCAATATGACATAATAAGTACAATCAATAATAAAATTATTTAAAAAATATAATTATTCTCATTTTGTACACAATCGGTTAATTAGTGCTTGAATGCTCCCAGGGTAGTACTTCTGTCGATTTCTTTCATATGATTTAGTAATTAGTTCCATCTCGCTCTTGTTAGATGTCAACTTGCCAGCCGCAAATAATAATTAATGTATCAAAAGTAAAACTCATGATCTTGCCTTGCCATTCCCGTTCAACTTTGTGTACGTCATGATACGAATTACAGCAATTCAGTTTTACCATATCACGTGAATTGCATGGAACTTGACTGGTTGCTTATAAGCTCATAGTACGCCCTGACCTTTGTGCGCAACTGACTGCAGACACGATCGACTTCATTCTACGAAGATAAGACATCAAATTACCTGTACGTTGGGAAAAATATGCATCGAAAGCATATGGGAAAATGACTAGCATTCGTTTGTTTTTTCGTATTGATTCGCATTGTTTTGAAGCGAAATTAAAAAAATTGTCTCGTTTGTATTTGATTAACCCTCTTATTTTTGTTAAACAGTATTAAATCCACATACAAGAAAAGAAGACACCTTTAGAAAGGATCCTTACAAATTAAATGTTACAAGAACATTTTTTTTATTATGTGTCAAATGGCCGTTGTAATGTGAGTTCTGGTTCATCTTTAAGTATAAAAATGTCTGATTTTATTTTACTTTTGTCAATTGTTGACTCAGCTATGATTACTGCAATCGGCGTAGAAGAACCAATTCTCGTAGATGAATTCATTTTCTCAACCATGCTTAGAAATGTTCACTTTTCTTTTGAATAATAAACACGAAGAACCTCTTTTATGTCACATTACAAATTAAAAGCAAATTACTTCTAGAAATTTAATTTGATGACTATTTTTTTCCACAACGTTAAAAATTTACTAAACCATTGCATACAACATCGAAGTGACTAAAGAAAAATGTTATATACCCAAGACTAGCTCGTTTTTTTTCAGTGTAGTGCGTGAGTTTGTTTTTTAAATTTAGTTTTAAAAAGGGCTACGGTTAAAAAATATTAAATTTAGTTTGAAAAAGGGCTACGGTTAAAAAATATTTAAGTAATACTAAAAGGCGGAAAACACAATTGTGCATAAGTTAGTTATATATAATGAGTGAGATGGTGATCTATGGCACACCCGGTGATTAGAGGCCAAATTTAGCCATTACAAACTACTTTATATATAATATTTATATTTAAATCAAAAGAAAAACGACATAACAATACAGTACGATTTACAGCCAATTTATCATGTGGATAGCGAAAATGTTAACACGTTTTCTCAAAATGTGTTTTCAGCCCATTTCAATTAATAATCGCGTGCCGTGAAATATAGGGGAAAAGGAGGCACTTTTGAACAGAGACAGCTTAGAACAAATGCGTTTACGCAGTCAGTTTGAATGAAAATGTAGTAGGAATTATATTTATAATAAGGCACCACCGAGCCCCACACCTGTCAGTGGCAACGGCTGAACGAGATGTCGTGTTTAAATTCAGCGTCGAAAAGTAATTCGTCATTTTTACATTACATTTATTAGAATTTTCTGAACTATTCAGCCCTAGTTAACAGAAATTTTAGTTTCAAATGTTGTACTCATTAAAATGAACTCTTCGTTTTAAAGTTAGTAAATTCTTGTAGTGTAAATTAAAACTATTTCCAAATGCACTGAAAAATCTACTAGTACAAAAAGAAAACGATCTCCCGATTATGCTACCAAAAACAGATAACAGGTATCAAGCGTCCATCTATTAATCTCCAAGCGGTTATAAGTGACGTGATTGGCTGCCTCAATTTACTATTTTACGTTAGGGCCGGATTAAGGGTTAGGAGACTATCATAATTTGAGTACTTGACGCATGTTGTAAAACGTGTTTACTAAATTTACTTATGTTTATTTAAGTTAGTATTATCTTATGACGCAGGCATTATGAGTTGAACTCCTGACAAGGTCACTTAGAAAACTTTACTTTTCTTAAGTTGTTGTAGGTAGTTTATGACAACGCATAGTTTAGAAACAAAATGTCTCCCGAAGATTCTATGAGAGGTGCATTTTTTCGGTAAATGTAATTAGGTCGTCAAACACGGAATTTAGGGGTGTTAATTACTCTCAAAGTAATACAATAAAATACCCGCATAATTAATCATCATTCACATGATGACTGATCAAAGAAAGTGATTGATCAAAGAAAGCGACTGATGGGGTGCTGATCAACGACGGAGGTCAACGACGTATTAAATTACAAAGTTTTTGCCTTGAGTACCTCCCGGTAGTTGTCTCCAAACTTTAAGACAAGAAATATTTAAGACTTCACAGTTTTCGGCTTTGTTGTTCGTTCTGTTCCACCCTGTATATAAGTATCATTTCCTTGAGTTGTTTGAAGAATGCAATATGATACTGTTACTACTACTATTACTGTTAGGAATGGTGGTTGCCTAACTCGCATATCTTTCTTCCCGGTCTTTGTAATAGTGTACTATTGCGATATGAGGAAAATAAAATGAGAATCGGGAAATAATGAAACCTATTGCGGGATTCAATTATATCCAGAAAATTATACGTAATCTAGTTTTCCTTATTAATGGCAGTAGATTGAATACTCAAGAAACGCATACCTTAAAATCATATCTATAATCGATTTAATTGAGGATATTTCATCAACGATATAACATCAAAATATGGTGACGGTTTTCGAGGTATTTCTGAGGATTTATATAATATTGGTAAATCAACTTTATGTCACTTACGATAACGATGGTCCATATTCCAAAACGTGCCCAGCGTGTTGTTGACTGCAAAATAAGTAATGTATGCCGTTTACGTTGACGCGTACTGTTATCGTTATTTAAGTGTATATTCTATACACTCCTCTTCCTTCCTTCTATGATTGCACCCCGTTTGGATCTAATTTTCTATCCTACGCCTGTCTGTGGTACATTAGCCTATTGTACTATAATTACTGTTGTAATGTTGTTATAATTTTCTAAGTGCAAATAAACAAAATTGAATAACTCACCAACAGTAGTGGTAATAGTGGAAGAATGTTGCACTGGCGAGGTCGCGGTGGTACGCGGACAGCGGCGGGAGGAGCAATGGTGCTTATGCATCTTATCAGATTCCGCCGGTTTCGACGAACGTTTTGCCTTATTTGACTGTTAAAGGAAAAATGCTTAACGTGAAGTGAGACAAAATAGACTTATATCAACGACAAGGTAAACCGTTTTTTCGACGTTGAAAGATTCGAATTCAACGTATTTTTTAAATTGATAATATTGAATACTAAATTGCCTCGATACAAAATCAGTAAGTTCCGCAAAATTTTCATTTTCAGAAAAAATCACTTTCATTCGATTGTTACAGAGATATCCCAAATACATTTTCTCTCCCGTGTTCCGTAATAAATACGTCAGACTATGACCATATTTTTATAAGACAGTAGCAGCAGAGCTCCTTGTGAAAGAGTTCGTCCAGAGAAGTACCGCCACCTTATCTTTTCTACGTCAAACAGTAAAGTCGCATTACTGTGTTTCGGTTTTGAAATTACAGGCAAATGTGACTTGTCAATTTATGTCTCAAGGTGACGGGCACAGTGGCAGTGCGCCTGAGACCTTTGCGATCAAAGCTATGAGTGGCACTGCAACTGTTATGGACAGGCGTGTAGCTTAACATCCCGCGCACGATTTGTTCGTCCCGTCACTTGATTTATATAAAAAAAACTTTAGTATATTTCTAAAATGCACATGTTTAAATATCGTGCAAGGAATTTCTCCGCGCCTACCTCCCACGCTTAATCACTAGGCAACCACGATTACATTTCGTCTTAAGTCCCCTTATTCGTGTTTCAGTGTCAAGTCAAAACAAAATTATGCAAAAGAAATATGAAAAAATATTATTTCAATATCATCATCAACCTATTGTAGTCCGCTGCTGGACATAGGCCTCCCCATTGCGACATTGCGAAGATTTCGCTCGGTCCTCCGCTTGTCGCATCCGTTTCCTTCCAATGCCTTACATAACTATCAAGTTTATGTCCCATTCTCCTGTAAAACTAATCTTTGACACTGTATTTTGTACCATACATTTTATGTACCTATAAAGTAAATCGTTGTTATAAGCTGTTTAAAATTACTGGAAAAATATAAATAATTTCATATTCGTACCTTAAGTCGACCAGTTTCCGCAGTGGCAGAGGTGGGTTGAAATTTAGCATTGCATCGTGCTAAATGCTCTTTCTTCTTCATTCTGGTGTCATTGGACGTCTTTTCGCGCTCTCCCTTACTGGTCGAACGGATCTCGCGATGCACTTTCATCAGCTCCTTCTCCATTTCGGCATTGTGCCTGTATTTAGAAAAGTAAACCGTATATTCAAGGTACTCTTTGGTTGTACACGCGAAGTAGGTACGACATGGATACAAAACACGAAATTTATCGTTTTACGCATCAAGTATAAGTAAATTTAATTTTTAATATGAAAATGTAGTAAATAATTTATTTTGTTTTCCTATTCTTGGGGTGACATCTCCTACCAGAGGTCGGCTGTCATTATGGCAATTTGAGTGAGTGAAGTTGCGGCTTTGAACAGTTCTGTGGTATTTATGTTGAACCACTCTGCAAGGTTTTGAAGCCACGTGGTTAGTCTACGACCACGTCTTCTGCAGCCCTGAATTTTTCCCTGCAGAATGAGTTGTAGTAGAGAATATTTATCACTCTGCATGATGTGCCCGAAGTAATGCAGCTTCCTCCTTTTTACTGTTTTCAGGAGCTCCAAGCCTTTTGTTTTCACGTAACAAAAATAATACACTGCCATAGAACAACTACTATACTATACGTACACCTACTAATGACTACTGTTTAATACTACTATGTTATGGATATTCCAAGGATTCGCACCGAAACGCTTCCACATCTATATGAGGAACATCTATGGCGTGGAATTCCCTGTCTGCCGACTTGTTCCCTGAACGGTATAACTCGGACCTTTTCAAGGCGAAAGTGAATAGGCATTAATTATTTAGGTGTGCATGCTCCATCGTCGACCTCACCGTCACATTCCATCGTGGATGGAGATCAAATGCGCACTTATTTTTTTAATAAAAAAAGACAACTGTCTTAGTACGTATACACAGCAGTCGGAAAAGAGAAAGTCCGATTTACACAATATGAACAATATAAAATGGCGGGCACACCAGTGGCCTTATTCAGAGTGACGACCGGCGCTGGTGCGTGTAAATCAAATGTACGTAGACGCTCGTTGCGATCACGGAGGCCGAGCGCGCCGGCGCCTGTCTCGAGACAGGTGATCTTTTGGTTCGGTCCGCCCGTACCTTTCACAGTGCCTGATCTACCGTCTGTTTGCGATTTCGACGTGTGTATCTACCCGCTCGTAGCCGCTTCGGCACTGTGAAAGAGATGACGGCAAGACACGCGCGCCCGCACCCGTCGCCACATCCTCTCCTACACTCTGAATGACCCCAGACATCATGCGCGGGGATGTTTAAATCTATCGGACTAAAACTATACTGACCTCATGAGTAGCGACTCAGTTAGACGCAATCGCTTGTGGTTACTGTAAGAGTCGGGGCTGCTGTCCCGCACCGGACACGAGCTACACGAACTCAACTCGTAAGAGTCACCTGAAAGTTGCGCTATTGGCGACAGGCATCTTCTGTTGAAAAGAAAAGTTTTCTTCCATAAGTTAAAAGTTTAAGCAATCTAAAGATTTCCTTTTCTAAAGAATTTATTTGGTTTCACCCCTTTTAAAAATTTCGATAAGATCTCATGCAAAAAGTGGGTTACTAACCAAGCTAAATCAGTGATGATTAGTTAAAGGATTTTTCTAGTTATACAAGGTGACATTTTGTTCATACAAATTACCTTGAAAGTGATAATAGTACCAGTGAACAAGTCTGAAGCGATGCCAAGTTCAACTTCGAACATTAAAACCTACACAATTTTAATGTTAAACTGAGTTAAACCTTACCCTCTTGGAATCTTTTCCTTGTGACCCAAAATGTTATCACCAGTGCTTTTGTGATAGTTATCGTGAGAGAATAGATCCTGGCAGTCGAAAAACCTGTAAATAGTTAAAATCAGTTTACTAGTATATACAATATACCATCAAATAATAACAAATGATACATCATTTACATTATACAACAAATCATACATGTATAATATAGCAACTATTTTCTCAAACGTTTTAACTTCCGTAGTAACCAAACTCGAAAGGATTTAAGAGTCGATACTACCTCAGTTCGAATTAAAATTTTTTCTTGTACTAATACGGTTCATTTTGCTTGGATGGAGCGGCAGGGACACTGGATTTATTTCAGAATTTATTTGTTTACAAAATAAAAACCATTTAAAAAATTGTATAGTATACGTGTTCTATTCTATATAAAAGTAATCATTGGTATATGCAAAGTACGAAAGTACCTATTGAATACAGCGGTTTTCTTGAAAAATTTCGAGGTAAGTTTGTGTTTTTTTTCTATCGTGTAAATTTTTAGGAGTCGTGTTTTCACACCATACACTAATCAATGTATATCCTCAATTTTACTATATATTATATTTTTTCCAAAGTTATTGATTCTACACTTTCACTGTTATGCGGAATCAACCACAGCCACCAAAAGGTTAAATATACAGATTTCAATGTGGGATCTTTGCTCACCTCTTTAAATTTTCACTGTAGTTAAGCTGGTTGTAACAGAGCGGTGTGTCCGTGCTAGACTTGCTATCACTGTACTCGTGGTGCGGCGAAATCTCCCCAAGCATCACCGACTCTAACTCCTGAAATGCCAAATTCATTTCAACCATACTCTTGCGTGTAGACTAATTATCAAATTGGAGATTATATTATTACAAGCAAGACAACATGTAAGCCCTATTTAATTTTTTCAGGAGCGGAGGCTTTCACGGTAATGTCAAAAATTACAAAAGTACACGTAAATAATTTCAGTACAGAGTACTAAAAACACCTACCTCAAAAGATCGTGGAATTACATCTATTTGCCAAATTTTATTGAAATCGGTTAAGTACCGGAAAGCGCGCGAAACCGGTTTGCCACCATTAGAGGTGGAATATTTTCTTCAAATTTAAATGGGACCACAAATGGGACCAAAAAGAGTTATCGTGTAAGATACATACAAAAAAACATACAGTCGAATTGAGAACCGCGTCCTTTTTTTGTGTGAAGAGAATTACAATGTGGATCTTTTACAAGGTTAAAGCGAATGGGCATTTTTAAGACAAACGGGTACCATCGTCGATCGAATCGTCGCTTAACACTAGGTGAGACTGGGGCCAAGCGCGTGTCTGCACTACACAAGAAAACTATTTACAGGTACGTTTTCGTAAATTGATACAAGTGACGTTAAAAAGCTCTTTGCATCGCATATCGCTTAAAAAACTATAATGGCTGTGCTACTTTACATGCAGGAGCTTCTAGCTTTTTCTGATTTCGACATATTTTGGTAAACCCGCTATTCGACGGATATATGCACCTAAAACTTATCTTGATCAATATTCTATGGCCTGTCATGGGCTGATAAAAATTTTACATTGCGTACATAATAGCTGTTGTCAGGATCTTGTAAATCTAGGCGCAATTGATCTTCAATCTTGGGTTTATCTTCCATGAGACTTTCCATGATCGAAACGAGGTCTTGGCAGCGTTTACTCATATGCTGTTTAGCCATTTCTGCTGGCTTTGTAAGGACCTGGAACAGTTACACATTAATGTTCTGTACGTGGTACTAAGAGGCTGGAAAAATATATATATAATTTGTATTCAGTACCGAATTCAATTACTGCATTATAAGAAATGAAATTATTACAAAATGTGAGTGTGTGTGTTTGCGAGAGGGGTGCCTACAATAAAAGTTGTTCATATTAATAAGTAGAGTCACCCCTTTCAGTCATAAGGCTTTAAACATATGTATTTGGTGCTCATGTAAAAAGCAAGACCCCCAGTAGGGCTAGCACGACAGGGCGCGACTTGCGCGAGAGCGGCATAAGAGTGCGAGATATTGTTATTCTTTATGCGAGAATAGCAGTATTGCGCGCTTTATGTCGCTCTCGTGCAAGTCGCACACTGTCATGCTAGCCCTACATGAACTGATTTCTACGAATTTCCAAATCATATACCGGGTTATTTGTTAAATACTAACAACCTCGCAAGACTATATTACTAATATCATAAACAACAACTTTTGTTCCATGACAGCATAATTCATCACATTTTTATACTTTCATACAAAAATAAAAATATTAAATATATCGCTCTAAACGGTGATATAATGGTGTCACTTTATGTCTTAGGGTGTCGGACGCTGTGTCAGTGCCTCTGGTGTCGGGCGCAGTGGCAGTGCCCCTCAGCACTTTGCGATTTTAAGCTCTGAATGGCACTGCAACTGCTATGGACAGGCGTGTAGATTACCATCAGGTGCAAGACTTGTTCGTCCCGGCACTTGATATTATAAATAAAAAATAAAAAACGCAGTAGCGCGGGTGGAAGTCGGGGAGGATGCTTGCACATTTTACTTTCATACAAAAATAAAAATATTTAAATATATCGCTCTAAACGGTGATATAATGGCGTCAACTTATGCTCAGGGTGTCGGGCGCAGTGGCAGTACCCCTCAGATCTTTGCGTTGTTATGGACAGGCGTGTAGCTTACCATCAGGTACCAAACTTGTTCCGTCCCGTCACTTGAAATTATAAATAAAAAAATAAAAAAACGCAGTAGCGCGGGTGGGGTGGCTTGAAGGTTTGAACTTACTACCTAACTACTAGATACAGATCTGATAAAGTCAGATAGCACAACAAAAACTTAAAAGTTTATTTTTGGAAAATTTATTGTTTTGTAGAATCATGGAACAAAAATTGTTTATGATGCTATTAATACAGTCCTGTGAGGTTATTAATATTTTACAAATAACCCCGTATATATATTTGTAAATTTAGTACAGCAAAAGATGCCCTTAACAACTTCCTACTTAGACAACTTTCGCTAAAGATTTATTTATGTAGTAATTTTCGTGGGTTACTCTAGGTAAATTGCCTCGGATCTGATTAGCTACCAGACCAATGTGTAACAAAATTTTACCATAGTATAATAAGACAACTATGGTAACTCCATACAAACGAAGCAGCACGACTTGAATGTGTGCGCGCCCGCTACAAACCCTGTATGGACCCACCACATTCGCATAATCTCGCGATGCACTTGTGTTGTATAACGCTGGTTGTTCCAACGAGCCTTTTAATATTATGCGAATGTTGCGTCAGTACACGGCGCGCAACAGTCGCGCTCATATACAAACCGCGCTGTTAAATTGTACAGAGTTACCATACTTCACTTATTTTACATGGTTTTACCCTCAGGTTTTTTTGTGTTCGCTGGCTTCCACCTGACTTCACACGAAAATCAGCATAGAAGAACACACACAAAGAAAATTAGAAACCTTT
Source organism: Hyposmocoma kahamanoa (assembly GCF_003589595.1). Classification (NCBI taxonomy): domain Eukaryota; kingdom Metazoa; phylum Arthropoda; class Insecta; order Lepidoptera; family Cosmopterigidae; genus Hyposmocoma; species Hyposmocoma kahamanoa. The sequence goes on along the minus strand of NW_020653200.1, from coordinate 14,086,609 downwards.
TAAATATGATATATGATAATAAAAACTGAATAGTATACATACTCCACTGAGTAGTCTAATAATGCTATCTTTCAGCGCTTGGACTCTGGCTCTTTCGTCTTCGGACAACTTCAATCCTTTATCGGGGTCGGGTGACTGGAATACATTGGGATTTGATGGACCCTGAAATAAAATCCAGTTTCAAACTTTTATTAAGGTCTGCTATATTAAGTTCATCTGTACACACAAGCAAGAGCCATAATTACATACAATAATAAAATTTACAAGAATAAAAAATACCTCAAGATAAGATTTTATTACCTCAATTGTATGGTGTTTAGCAATTACTGACTCGAGTTTCCGCGACCAAGGGTTTACGACAGAAGACCACACTGTTTCCACTTTTACAAAATCGCCGTTTTGAGCGATGAGCCTGGGAAAAAATTATAACATTTCATAACAAATTTTTGACTCTCGACCTTAGGCATGATGATAATACATAACAATTTAGAAAGTTACGTTATGCTAACTCATTTACTTATATCAAAGGTTGTCACTTATATCAAAGGTTCAGTTTTGAAAATTTTCAATAACATGGCCTCCACCACGAGTTTACTGTGACAGTTGCTAGCGACCGCGTAAATTACTTCACAAATTTGTATGACAAAATACAGCGTCTCTAGCAGTCACAAGAAGAAATAACATTTAGCATACAAACTTTTTACGCGGTCGCTAGCAATAAGTGTCACTGTAATCTCATGGTAGAGGCACCAGTGAGCAAACTGTAATATCATCGAGAGGCACTGTTTATTTCAACTGATACTAGCGAAATCCTAAAAGGTCACCGCCAATGAGTAAAAAAAAAGACATATATAATAAGTATAATAAGACAAGTGTGTAACTCCATATAAATGTAGCAACGCGGCTTGTATGTGTGACGCAGACATTACAACATTCTCGCGGTGCATTCGAGTTGCACATCGCGGGTCATCAGACGCGCCATTATAGAATAAAAAAAATTTTCGCTAGGCGTTAAAAAAATTACTTCAAAATGGTGTGTTTATTGTTGTTTGAACAAGAGTGCCTCAATTTCAGAATTGTTCAGCAGTTCCTTTCTATTTCATAATCATACTACCATAATCGAAGTACCAATCCGCGATACTGGTTTAAAAATATCAACATTTAACTACCGCATTTGAATAAGGCGCACTATAAGTTTCCGGAACTGGCCACTTACGTAAACAATTTTTAAAAAGTAATTACAACATTTGAGAACGGAACTCTTTGGCTGTAGAATACAGTTTGTTTCATCTGACTGTCACTTGTTTTTACATTGTGGCGTCATTTTAGAAATTGGTTGTCTACATCACCATGGATTTAACTCGTGACAATTTTCGTAGTATGACTTTAAGCGTAATCGAACAGCTCAGCGGAGCTTCGCTCGGCTTCAAGCTGCTTTTGGCGATGAAGCATCATGCAAAACGACTATTTATAGCTGGTTTGCAGAATTTAAACGCGGTCCTTTGAATCTTAGTGACGAATTTCGCGATGGACGTCCGTCCACTGCTGTGAACAACAAAAATTTTATTTTGAGAAACAATAAATTCATTTCTGACCATTTATAGTATTTTTTCTTATTCATTCCGGAAACTTATAATGCGCCCCACGTAGTACGAGATTACTGTGATGAATACCTTATTTTATCAAATTATGTTTACAACATGTAAGGTACAATTAAAATAATAATGTACGTCGCTTGAAGCATAGGTTTGTCACAAAGGCATTGACACGCCGAGGCGTTGCACTACTCGTCTTATCATACTATGCTAAGGGAGGCCTATACCCGGCAGTGGGTCAAGTCGGGCAAACAGTAATAAGAAAAGTGATAGTGACTTTAAGCACATGTTACTAAACAACTTCTTTTTTTTAAGTTTTTTTTTTATTTAATGTTTTAGTTGGATGTAAACAATAAGAATGAAATGTATATTTTAATAGAATAATTTTCAATGTTTTTATTTTCTTAATTACGTTGTTTAAGTGATTATGACAATGACGCGTTCGGCTGTAACTGGCTTACACACTAATCTTATATTATTATAGTAATGTTTGTAAATGTTAAGTGTGTTAAGCTGTTGCTGAACCAATAAATAAACAAATACTCGTAAATAAACTTTCTCTAAGTAACATATGATTACCTTATGTAACTGTTAAACATTACGATTGAAAGATTTTTCGTAAAATGTTAACGCGAGGGCGAAAGTTTGTTTATTATCAAACTTTCATATAGCGACGGGCAGCAGTGAACTAGAAATCTTGTGTGCTAATAAGTGTTGTTTAAATATCGCCAAGACACCTTTTTACGGAAAATAAGTTTTTGTTAATGTATTTTTTGTTTTGCTTTGTCTTTATATAATGTTAATTAAAAGCAAAAATACAATCTCAATCGTAACAAACTCCCTCAGACCACTTTCGCTGCGTTAGGGAAATCAAAAATAATAAAGATTTTCCAAGGTTTTCAAATTAAAATGCCAATGGCAACCAAATAGGATACTGGTAAATATGACGTAAAACAAAAGTTGTTGTATAGTTTAATTAAATATATACCTGTATGCTTTAGAAAGCGACACACCGCCTTCCTTAACGATAGTCTCGTACTGCTGTCTAATATACATCAAGTCTTCAGGGTGGTATAACTGTAGAGCATCTTTATCCGTGAAGTCCTGAGGCAAATACCCGAGATACGGCATGGATTCAGGGTCTAAATACTGCACATTTCCGCTCGCCGCGTGCCGAATTACAAAGGGCGTTGCATTCTCGACCACTTCGTTGGGGGCTGCAATAGAAGACTTTGATGCGTATATGCCAACAGATGCGCCATGCAACACAGTATAATGTGCCAAACAACCACACCCGATTTTAATTTGATCGAGTATTACTTATTTGCATCGAGTATACAACCAGAAATAGAAACGAGATAAAGGCCATATATTCCTGGTAACTACTGACCTGTGTGTACGTCTCCGTATATTCCAAAAAATATTCTGTTATTTATTGTAATAAAGATAATATTTTTAACAATACCGTGCTGTTCTATTCGGTGGTGTGGGAAAAACAGCAAAACATCTAATTACAAAACAAACGGTATCACACTTCATCGGTAATTAAATATTAAATATGTAATTTTGCAATTTTCGTCCATTATAGCAAAGCTCAAGTTAACTGGTCGATTTGAAGTGAAACAGTTGACGACACCCGTCAATTGTTTCTAACTCGGGCTAGTCAATCAGAGCGCAGTTGTCACAGTAATGATATGGCAGAGTAGTTTTCAAACAAATTACATGACATTTCAACTCTATTTCTGGTTATATACTCGATGCTTATTTGACAGTAATTGTTTCGGACGGACGGGAGTAGACCCCAGACCAGAACCAACTTAGAAAGTTTTGCTTAATTGGTCCTGACAGGATTAGACTCAGGGGCCTCTTCAGGCAGCAGTATCTACAGTATTAGCGTCAGCGATTGGCGACTGGGGCACCGAAGTCGCCAACAACAATATTACGACAAACCAGAAATAAGGCATTTTTCCATAAAAAAAAAACACTTACATTTGAAAGCGGAAAAAAAAGGGGTCCCATGTATTACCAAAGACACCGCTTTCTCATCTTTGTCAACAATATCCTTGAAAGACAGTTTCAGCATACACGGCATATAGGATACCTGTTTGTCTTTTACGCCAAATCCACCGTTCAAACCCCTATGGCACCGGATTCTGCATACCATCATAGATACTGTGTTGTTTAGTGAAGGTGCTAAAATTGAATTAAGCAAATTAGTACTTTTATTACCGACACCAACCTTTCACCCACAACTTGATTATTACAATGGATTTACATAACGAAGCATAAATTTAAAATTAAATAAGAAGTGAATAACTAAAAACAGATATTTTAAAATTAAATCACTTACCACCTTGGTGATTTAATTGTTCGACAATTTAAGATTAAATATTTTTTTATATTTAAAAAAAATGTGTATCTTGACTATCTTTCAAAGCCCGTTTGTAAGTGAACAACATTTCTTAACATTTGTAAATGAATGCTAGTAACGATAGAATTTAGGTACATTTACTCATGCTTCAAATTTTGAAAACAGAGTGTAATTTAAAAAAAGAAAGTTTCGTGGAAATAGGTGTTATGACTGCGCTATTGACATTCGTATTAAAACTTAGAAGTAGAACCTACTCTACTCATAAGGGATCCTAAAAAAATATTGGCCGCTTGTACTAATATTAGTGTTGTAAAAAACTACTCCGGGAGTCTACATTTATAAACTCAATTGAATTTTGTACGGCTCAGTGGCTTAAAACACTCACGAGTCCAAGTCGAATCGAGCGCGAGTCATCAGAGCACGGACTCGAGTCTAAATAAAACTCGAGTCGTAAATCCAACTCGAGTTTTGAACAAAATTCGAGTCCCAAAACTCAACTCGAAGCGACTTATACTCTATAAAGTACGATCAGCAGGGTTCAATTTTACTGAACAACTTCTATTGCCCATGAATTAAATAAAACCCGACATGGTGATTAAAAAAATATCAATACTTAATTATACTACAGGTTAACACACTAAACTACTTCACCGCTCAGTAGATACCTAACTAGACTCGAGCTCGCTTCGTTACATAAACAGACTTGAACTCGAGCTCGACTCGTAACATAAATAGACCCGAGCAGTTTTTTACAACACTAACTAATACTCAAGCTAGATACATAGTATAATAAGACAAGTATGGTAACTCCATACAAACGTAACGGCGCGACTTGTATGTGTGCGCACCCGCCGCGTTCCGTATTCTGACGCACACATTCGCATAATCCCGCGATGCACTTGCGTTACCCAACACTGGTGGTCCCAACACACCTTTCATTACTATGCGAATGTGTGCGTCCATAGATCGGGCGCGCAACGCCGGTTGCTTTGGACGGAGTTACTATACTTCTCTTATTACTATGCTAAATGGGTCAACAGAAAAAAGTGGTAAAGCAATAAAATTTTAACAAAGATTTTGATCGTGGTGATACACCAACAAACTCGACAATAAATAATTGCAATAATAGTTGCTTAGTTTCGTGTACTGTGACCTCTTTTCGAATTATAATAGGTAGCTTGATTTAATGTCTCAGCACTGGGGAATAGGACGCCTACGTTATACGTTCATTGGTACAATTAGTGAGACTATTTTGTATCACAAGCGCCCAAGAAAAAATTCCAAAAAGGTGTTGTCTCTGCATGATGCTTATATGAAATCGTTTTTGTTCGTAATAAAGTGGTAACAATGATGTATTACACCTTTGGTGCCATAAATTTGAAAATACAACAAAGATCACCAACTACAACTACAGACGAAGCTTTACTATTTTTACTCATAATTCAAGGTCGTTCAAACAGCGCGAACCAATTATGTGCTCGTATAAAAATGAATAAAGAACAATGGCAAAATCATAGTTATAATAATTCGTTAGCGTCTAGCCGCCAAAAAAAACGAATTTCAGTACCTATGTATGGGTATTATGGTCCTCATTAAATGAGCTCACGTAATATCAAATGTACTGATTCGACCGATTTGTAATAAGAGATTAACTATACTTCATTACAAAAAATAAAGTAGATAATTCCTTCTCCAAAATGCCACTTGACACGCGAGAAAATAGTAAAAAATAGGAAATCAGGAATAGACGGCACGTTTCACGAAAAAATAATTTGTGTCCGAGTTACCAGTGCAATAGTCGCGCCATGTATTAATTCACTCAGTTTTTTTGTTATGGCTTAACTTCATGCCTTTTGACCATACCAGTATAAAAAATAATTTCCTCTGAACTTTCGTCAAGTCACAAATACAGCAGCACCATTCAGCTTCTATTAACTACAAAACCACCTACAAAACTTCAAACTGGAATATCTTCCAGACTTCTCGGCATAGAAAACCCAAAACAAAACTTATTCACGAATTTCAATTCTACATTCTCACATATTTTTCATAAACAGACGCTTACAAATTATGTCAACATAAATGTATATGGGAGTTTGCCATTGTCCTTTATTTAGCAAAAAACAATACCAATGTAAATCAAAATATGTTAAAAAATATGTATATACTAGAAAAAAGTCTAAATTTTATTACAGATAATTTTTTTAAATGTTGAGAATACTTGGATGAATAGAAAACTTTTTGCTGCCTTGCCAATAGTGGTCATCGTTAAACGTGTTTGCATGTCAAAAAATGTGAACATCTACTAACATTCACCTTTTCCATCCATGTGCCAATCGCAACAATAGTCAATTGAATAGCCAAGAGAAAACCAAAAAACAACTATTATTTGCAAACGCATTTCAAGATATTCTTTTTATTTTTCGTATGAATTTTATATTACAATTTACATAGCATACACAAACTAACGAATTGCCTAGCGGGGTCCTGTTTGATTAGAAATCATAACAAGTAAGCGACTGAAAGTGCTTTACTATAAGAATAATTCTTAAATACTCCGAAATGTTTATGAAAAAAAAAAACCAACAAAGAATTTTGATTGTCTGCAAATGCGCCTCCCACCATCTCTGGGCACAGCCTCGAGAGTTTGTGCGATTGTGTGCGGGGACAAGTGTGTACGTATGCACATAGTTAAAAAAACTAACAATTATAAATTGACACAATGGATTATAATGTTCTATTTACCTTTTACTACTGTATCATTATCATTTTTCGGGACTGTCCAACGACTCGAGATTTGTGAGGCGAACGTTTTGCGATCCTGCGAATTTATATCATCATAAGTATTAGGTATTTATGAAACTTAAAGTATATAAATGAAAAGAGAACGTTGTCGTGTCGTATCAGTGGTTACTCCACCAAGAGTTTCTTAAATAAGAAAGGATTTAAAGTAGGTATACAGTTATTAACAAAGATCGACATAGTTACAGTCATTGCCTAAGCTTCAAGGAAGTAATTAATACACATAGAGTGGATAGTGCCTCCCTCAGAAATTACGTAATTATTATATAGTTAGGACACTCCCATTTTCCACTGACAAATTCTATGTAAAGCTACGCCAGAGCCAAAGGCTCGTCGTTTCTCGTAAGGTGCGGCGTGTAATCAACGTGACTTGTTGTAATTAATTTCCAACTCAGTTGAGATGTGATTAAGTAAATTAGTATTTCCTTTGTTATATTTATGATTCAAAACTATAAGTGGATAAAATTGATTTTGTATGTTATGAAAATATTTTTGAAATATGTATAGCATTTTATTGATTTTCACTTCGGATCCAAAATATATTGTATTTAGTTTTATATTTTTGGTGTTTTATTAGCAATGTGCTGCGGCACTGCATTTCAAAGAAAGTTTTGTAATTGTTACTAAAAATATAATTATTTTATAATTATTAATACAAAGATAGCAAGCAAACTTAGTTGGCATAGCGCTTGACACGGTTTGCTAAAAGACGTCGATTCGAATTCGGCCAGATCAGAGGAATTTTTTCTAAGTGTTCGAACTTTGTATTAATAATTATAACAAACTAATGGAGTAATTTCACAAAAAACCATCGAATATTAATTCAATACCAATTTAAATATAATTATTTTGTTTTGATTTATTGCATTAATTTTTATTCATTCCGGGATTTCAGAGGGAGATATTATCTACTCTTTGTGTATAATTATCTGATTTCAAACTAAGGACTACCTGAGTACCAGAGTATAGAAATTAAGTCCGTAAACAGAACTTAGGGTCGTATTCCAGAACTCTACTCAATACTCAAGTCAGGACTTGAGTATTGCAGTGAGCACTGAAAATCATACTCAAGTCCTTGCCATTAGGGTCGTATTTCCAGTGCTTGAAATCATACTCAAGTCTGCTCAAGTCCTGACTTGAGCATTGAGTAGAGTTCTGGAATACGACCATTAGTATGCCCAAACCACCACCTACTCGGGTGCTTAGCTTGCCCGCCCGAGACATACCATTCCTTTTTTGTATGTCTGGCATACCCTGGCAACAGTCGACGAGTACCATACGCCGATTGACAAATCCTTTCACCACGTTGGCAAGCATTATAGTGTATGCCATCGATAGGATAAGAAAAAGATCACCATCTTATTTGGAAAAATTCGTTTCTTAAATCGGACCTCATCATCAAGCGGTCATTGTGTTAAGCGCCGAATCACTGCGCTGCCCTCGATGTCATAACTTTTTTTTATGTAAAGAAGAAGGCAAACGAGCAGACAAGCCAAGTGGCTTTTTGATAGGAGGTGGTCACTATCGCCCATAGACATTTGCAACATCAGATGAGCCGCCTACGCGTTGCCAGCCTTTGAGAGACATGTAAACACGATTTTTGAAGAACCTCATGTCATAACGCAAAGGAAATACTTCAGGAGGAAGATCATTCAACATCTTGCAAGTTCGAGGAAGGAACGAACGAGATGCCCGCTAAGTAGCGTAATCGAGACATTTTTAGCGAAATTGGTTACTGGTATTATTATTATAGCTGATTCCAGATTTGTTAATATGTCGTGGGTGCCACGGACCACAATAGACAACCACAAATTACACCCAAACTCACGAGAGAAATAAATGTAGGCCACACACATATTTCTCCCGGCCTGGGAATCGGACCCAGTACCACCAGCGGTTACCAGGTTAAAGGTTCGGCCACAGGGGCAGTTAAACGAGATCTACACCCCATAATGTCATATTGAATTTCAGTTACATTGTTAAGCAAAAATTTATATTTTTCATATGTAAAAAAACTTTAGGAGCTAATAACTCGAAAGTTACTAAAATGCAAATGCGGTACTTACGACAAGGAGGGCAGCACGATCGTCGTTGTCATTCGTTTAACATATAATTGTTTAAAGCTAATGCCAAAGAAATCCGAGAATTAAACGCGCTATAAGGAAATACTAAATTCCACAAATGGGTTTAAAAATTAATATTCAATGTAGATCACCAAAAAAATATAGAGACACAGAGTGGCTTATTAACAGCTTACCCTAGGGTGGACAAAATCTATGAAGGACCTGCCGACCCACATGTCTTTAGGGTATCCCAGAGTTGTGGTGAGAGATGGCGTTGTGTACATGACTACACCGTCACGCATGGAAATCTCGCAAAAGAATCCATCCTGCAAAAATTAGAATTTTTTCAATGTAAGAAATAAAAACCGAACGAAAAATTACGACCAATTTTTAACGACTTTATGTTTATATGTATGTATGTGATTTTATGGATCTATAAATGACGATGTTAACGTCACGTTGGTGAGAAATTATTCAGCGCTTACGTAGTTGCAACTTTCTCCACTACGTCGGCGAATGGAAGTCACGAATGCGTTGTATACCTATTTACGACTTGACTTGGTTATGATGTCTTTAGCATGCTCGTGCAGCATATTGTGTGGCAAAAATAATCTTAAAACGTGTTAATTAGGTACGTGTTTTTTGGAGAGCACTTAATCATATTAACAAGAGCTTCTATTGTCTCATGAAAACAATAATATATTCCATAAAATGTGTGTATTTTTCAAGATTGTTAACAAACAAACAATCCACGACAACAAACTCAAGCGAAAGGCAAAGAAAAGCTACAAAACAAAACAAATTAAATTAAACAGATTCCAAATGTTCAGCCACAATATGGAGAAGTATGTGGTTCATTCTTAAACATTACGCCTCTCCAAGGAAACAAAATTTGCCCTAATAAGCCAATAGTTATAATAGACTGACCCCAAAAACTCAGCGAGTAGTACAGGACAGTATGAAACAATTTTAATTTTAAACCAGACAAAAGTCTGCTGTTCTATACTAACGGTTCAAATCGCACAGAAAATTGTGCTGAAACTCACGAGTCACACGCTCTAGTTGTTTTCTACATCTTGGAAAAATAAGATATACATAGATATTTCACAACATAATCTCAAGGCCTATTTATTTTAATATTTATTAGTTACAAAAGCATTAAACCTAGTATTTCTTCACACTATTTTGGTAAAAAAAAACCGGTGGTCTTTGGTAGTGTCCTATGCCTGTGCAGAACCCGCGTAGGTAGGTACTTATTTCTACCACAACAGGGCTGTGTCTCGGATTGAAATTTAGGTAGATCACGTGCACGAAGAGAATTAAACCTTATTCGCTGCTTGTCAAAAATAGTGGCCCAATACAAAATAGTTCCTTTTTGGACTTATCACTGAGATTTGTTCTAAAAACACTAAATTTTATTATAAATAGGATAATGAGCTTTCATTGTTAAAATAATCACAAGACAACGTTGAATGGCCTACGATATGTCAATTTTGAGCGACAAACACGTCTAAATTTTTTCTTAACATCTTCCTGGTGAATTAGATAATTAAAATAGGCCACTATTTTAGAAAGCCATTGTTATGTCCTATGGATTGCAACGTATTTGCGATACTTAAGGGTGCATTATTAGCTTAGCAAATATCAATAGGCTATTGGCACTTGCCACTTGCACGTGGATACAATTGTTTGCCAGTGTAAGTGTCCCCTAGTTTGCCACTCATAGAGGTGGAACATTTTCTTCAAATTGAAATGGCACCACTCCTGCTGCCGTAGCATGGCTACGAATAATAGTCGCGACGCGCGCGATAAAATTGAAATAAGAGCGCGCTATTGGCAATCTAAATTAGATCTGATTGAGATAGCCAATAACGCTCGCTTATTTCAATTTAGTAGCCTTGTTACGGGGGCTGGGATAGATATGTACCTTCTTTACAATAAAAAATTATGTGTTTGCCGTACGAAAATATAAAAAAAGAATCACTAAGCGAAGATTTATACTTACAGCAGGACAGGAGACTGGATGACTCTCGGACGCAAGCAACGCACTGATACATGGCCGGACCTATAATAGCAAGTATGAACATTATACAAAGCTCAACTATTATTAAGTTCAATAACATTGACATCCAACATACAAATTTGAAACAGACTAACAACGAATGATATTTATATACAAAACATTGCATACCAACATCGAAAACAATAGATAAGCAAAGGAAATAAAAGTAAAGGAATCGTAATTATACAACGATTTTAAATAGTACCAACGCACCTTTAGAGTCCATTATTACATCGGCTCGAAACCTCAAAAACTTGTGAATTTAGAACTTATTAGTGCTATCGAAAGATTCGAAATGTAAGAGGTGTTACTTTACATATAAAATCGTTAAGGTTACAAATAGGACTCACATCATCATTGGGGCTACGCCACTCTAGTGTAGACAGTTCTACAGTCTCTGGTCCATTCTCTATACGCGTTTGAGCCGGTGATGACTTTGGCGGAACAACTGCATAACAAAATAACAGACGGAAGATAAACATGAACTAAATTTAAACGCATTGATATTTCATTTTATCTGAAAAAATATGACTCAATAGATCTAATTCAAACCAACGTGTACATACACTTATGACACGAAATAATAAGCATACCTCTGAATAATTACATTACCTCCTCGTCAAGTCTACCTGCACACCTGTAGGACTGCAAAACACGGATTGCAGTACCTACACAAAGTATATTTTGAGCATGGTACTATGTAAAATTGACACGAAGTCGCAAATCGATCTCCAAGCGCTCTGTAATGCAGTGATATAATAATTAGTCTAAAAAGTTTAATTAAGTAGATCACTTTTCGCGGAGACAATTAAAGGCAAGAAACTCTGTTATATCATTTTTGTCAATTGCCAATAAAGCAACTGAAGTAAATAACAACAAGACTGTTTAGAAAATAAACAACAATTTTGGTTACATAATTTTTTTTGTTAGTTAGGTCGTGGCGAAGAGTGAATGAATTAAAGTTCCAATCTAAAACGGTTGATCGAAAACAGTTTTCTTATTGTATTAAGTAAAAAATATAAACTTCAGACGCTGCTCTACTACCTCTCTCTCTCTCTCTCTCTTCAGACTATGCTCAATCTCACTCTGGCAATTAATACGATGACATCCTAGCTAACGAGGCTTTTTCTTGTGGCGAAACTGAGCATTATTTTAGTTAGACCCACAACCTGTAAACGCCAGGCGTGAAACTCGGGCATCATCCTGTCAGTCGAAGGGTATACTCTATGCTCGTATTCAGCCGCATATACCGATAAAGCCATGGTTTAACGTAACCACAAAAATAATGAACAAACGAACCTAAAATCACAGGCAACACTTTGTTATTTTTAAAATAAAAATACAACCACACATCGCTCATTTCACATCAAACCGAACCCTTGTGTATTTAAAATTTGATATAATTTGATAAAAAATTGTAAATTAAAATTCTGTAAAAAATATTATCGTATTCCCCTTAGAGCATTATAGGACTGGAGGCGTCATTGATAGTCAATCCCCTCTGTCAAGGTACAAGCGCAAAACAACAGTAGCACAATAAACACTACTTTCAAATCGATGTTTTTTCATTTGCATTATCGATTTCACCGCGTCAAGTGTCCACGAAATATGTCGTCTTGCAACATACTAACTTGCAAAAAATTTCTGCTACATCCAGTCTAGCCAAGAATGGAATTACATTCCATTTGTACGTCTATTTTTTTACATTAATTACTAGTTTTCTATTTTAACACATTTTTTCATAATGATCACATTGATTAAATTTATCGATTACATAGAAAATATTTGAAAACATACGAGCATTTGACACAAGCATGCATGTGAAGTTCCTTAATTACTGATAGGCAACCACAGACAAAAAAGGCAATACTTCATGGACGCTGTTTTTTCGTTATAGAGAAGCGAACGTGCTTTTTAGCTCCGAGTTTTATCAATAGATTACGTAACGAAGTTTATTCAAATTGATTTCTCCGTCGTATTATATATTAAATAATAATGTAATAAATTATAAATAATGAAAATAAATTGTAATTCTTTTAATATAAATCATCAAGTACTGTAAGAAAAAAATTACATATACGAGTACATACTTACATACAATACACATAAATTACAAAAGCAATCAAAATAACCAAATAGCTAAGTGTCCATATCCTACACAAGACATGCTCAAAAGATGCGCGCGCGAAAGAGACCCGTTCCGTCAATTTCAATTTTCGAACCACAAGCGATTGAAATGTTTTGTTTTAGAACAAAGAAAATATGGAATTGATTTAATGTTAATCTTATTTTTAAAATGATAAAGCGTCATTATTTTACAAATTAAATGTTAGTAATAAATAACTAACAAAATATTGTTGTAATCGTTTTACTGTTTGGAGTTATCAGTCAGTAATCCGAAAATACATTTGCCCGAAATAATATTTGCTCGAATTTTTGTAATCCCAAATGTATGTTTTAGATTATTTTAGAAATACTACAAAACAAACTTACTTAAACTTTTATTTGTAATAAGCAATCAAAATCGCCAGAAAGCATTACTGTTTTGTTATAAATCGGTTTTCGAGATTATGAAACTTTGAGTTTACGTTTAGTTGAAATCCAAAAATTCGAAACATCGATACATTTCTTACAGCACGTCAGAACTACCAACAGACACAGCTATTTTCACATTTATAATATTTGTATGTACCTAAATATCTGCACAACTCTTATTACTTGAAGTAAATTCGTATAAAATTCAACATAATACTACAAAATTAATTAATATTGCCATTCAGACTACTCCATCACTCTTGTGTTCCAGTAGTTTTCACTAGAAACTAAATAAGGTGCATTTTTTTTATTTCCAGTAGAAGCTGAATATGGATAATTTTTGGGCCTTTAATTTGTGGCAAACAAAATAAAGCAATACATACTGCAATGAGTTTACAATTTAAATTAAATGTTTTAGTTTTTTTTTATTTCTCTATTTTTAACGTTAACTCCAGCCGTGCCTTTCATTGACTCCAACGCCGACCGCGAAAAGCCGTAAACTGAAAAAAAAAACTCCGGACATTTTTTCGCGGTTTTTGGATTAGACTTTGGACTGTATTTATTGTCACCCATTTATTGGTAAGTCAATGGGCAATCTCTTCTGGCAAATACAAGTAAAACAATACCACTGTTAACCACACTCAAAATTGCAAAAAGAAATCCTCTACATTCAACCTAGCCAAAGGTGGAATTATATTTTTCATACATGTGATTAACCAGTACGTAATACATATCGACACCGTCACGTCGATAACTTTCCGTCTCTAGTATATTTATGAGAATCGATTTATTTTTATAGGCCTATTCTGTATACGGACATGACATGAATGTGTGTTTGATCTGTGTATTTGTAAAAAGAAGCTAGTGTTGTCGACTTTTGTTTATGTGAGACTATAGTGACATAATTCAATATTGCATTTGAGTGCACCTGTTTGCTTGTAGTACTACCCCCGCCCCTCAAAAAGTAGCAGAAAGTTTAGTTCGAGAAATAACGCTTATATTATATATTAGCGTCATTTCTTAAAGCACATAGATAGACAAAGAATGTATAATATACCTTTAATATGTTTGTATGCCATGTATTATATATATATATGCAATGTTTGACCGGACACAATGAAACAATCTATGCCAAATACAAATTTGGTACATATTTCTTCTTTTAAACAAAACTGAGAGCGCAGCCCGTCTTGACAGCTAAGCATGACACGTACACGCAGCGTAAGTTTACAGGCACGGTAAGTAAAACGGATAATAATAATATACACATAAATTAAAGAATTAATTATTATTATTATTATTTTTAATAATAATAAATTTATTCTTGGAACATAAACGTTACAAAGTATAAAAAGTGCAAAATAAAAGGTACAGCCAGTATCAGAACATATGAAAGATGGTAAGTACTTAAAAAAAAGAAAACTTGTCCTTTAAGTACCAGCAACCTTCCAGTGTCACAGAGATATAATCCAAATGATTTTATACGGACGTTATTATACAGGTAAAATAAAGTTCAACGCTCGAATGTAACAATAATGAAAAACAATATTATTTGTAACAACAGAGTAGAGTGAGAAGTGGACGAATGTGTCGATATCCATGGGATAGGGATTTTAATGTGCAAGTACATGTGTGTGTTTACAAAGACATTATCTTACTTGACTGTATATAGAAGATTTTCTGGTTCTTCATATGAGAGTTTCATGAGCCACTTAGAAACCGTCTTTATACACTCGTATATTTTTTTTATCAATGGCTAATAGGTTATTAGTTTTGTTAAGTAAGAAACGTCCTAAAAAGTAAAAGAATTTTTGACTGAAAGAACTTTTGCAGATAACTCTGTACGGGGAATTACGTTAATACGTCTATGTGTGAGTACAATACTGTTTGGAGGACAAAAAGTTGGCGTACGGTAAGTACCTCATAGTATTCATATAGATCCCTGGTTGGAAAACGATAGGGCTTGAAGGTAGATAATTTTAAAACTGCTCTTTGAGCACGTTCGATTGCGAACAAGTGAGTCTTAGAAGAACCTCACCACGCCGTAATGCAGTAGCTCAGTAAGGATTGGCACAAGGCGAAACATACCATTTGTAATGTACTTGGTTCAGCCACATGTCTTAAATGTTTGAGTACATAGATAAGTTTACGCATTCTACTAGCTAGATTTTGAACGTGAGGTATAAAATTCAGATTTTCATCTAAGATCACACCAGGTCCCAGGTATTTGAATATGGACGATGCTTCCAATTTAGGACAGTCACTAAGTCACTGACCGCAGCATGGTTGTGGGCAATTATATTGAAAATGAGTGTAAAGCTTTTGGTTTGTAAATACTAAATATTAAAAATTTTGATTTATTGACATTTAATGTTAGTAAATTATCAGAGAGTCAGCCAGATATCGCATCAAAGCCAACTCGAGCAGCGTGGACCGCTTGTTCCCAGGTGCCAGCAGTAAATATCAGTGCAGTATCATCCGCATATACCACTAATTTACCATTTACTAATCCATCATTACACACATCATCGATATAAGCCAAAAACAGTGTGGGACCCAATATACTTTCCTGAGGAACACCACATTCTATAGGAAGATCTTCACTCATATGTTCGCCAATTTTCACACATTGTGTGCGATTCGAAAGATTGCTCACAAACAATTCCTGTGGTTTACCTCTAATTCCAAGTCTTTTAAACTTGCTACAAAGTCGGGAAACGGAAACCGTGTCGAAGGCTTTAGCCAGGTCAAGATAAATAGCAACACATTTATCGCGATTGTCCAGGGGCCCCACAATATGATTAATCAGATCGTGAACGCGTCATCAGTAGATATATCGTTACGAAATCCAAACTGCATGCCAGATAAGAGATTATTGGTTTCAAGATATATCTTGAGACGTATATTTATGATTTTCTCTAATATTTTAGACATGGCTGGCAAGATAGATATAGGACGACAGTTATCAACACAGTCTCGCTCCTCTGACTTGTATATGGAAACCAAGGCTTTTTTAAGTACATTGGGAAAACACATCGGATGACAAACTCAAATTGACAAGGTACGTGATAGGTTGAACTAATATGTTTTTGTATTGTTTCAATATGCCAGGTGAGATTCCATCAATCCCAGTTGCGCAGTCAGCACGCAAAGAACTGATTATCTGCTACACTTCCTCATCATCAGTATTCATCAAAACCATAGAATTGCAAGGATCAACGTTTATCACATTTAAGGGTCTATCGTTACAGGATGATCCGGCAAATCCATGTGTTACATTTTACCTAGATTAACGAAAAAGGTATTGACTTTATTTACGGCAATATCAGGGGTGGTTCCCGTTTTAAGTAAATCTGGGACAGTGGAACAGTTCTTGCCAATATGTGAAACTTTTTTAATAGCATCATATAATTTTTTTAGGATCTGATTTGGCTTTAGTAAGCACGTCCTTTTCGTATTGTTTTTAAGGTTTTTTAATAAGTTATTACAATAGTTACGATATCTTTTAAATGTAATACTGAGTATTTCGTTTTTAGGGGAGGCTTTTACTTTTCTTTACATCCGATCCCTACTCCTCATGTACCTTAGGACTCCTGGGGTTATGCAAGGTTTGATAATTCTCAGGCGGCATAGTATGACATATGTAATAAAACACATTTGGATAGCTCTCGTTAATAAATTCGAGAAATAATCAAAAGCAGCATTTACACCTGGGCATTTGTAGATATAAGAATAGTTAAAAGTTTGAAAATGATTGTCTAAGTCCAAAGTCTTAAGAATAATATGATCAAGCGAAGTTTTGCCATGGGTCGGTAGAGTGTGGGCTGGTAAAAGACCATGACAGGCCATGAGATTCAAGTAAACCGTTGCGTTGTTATTGATATTATCCTCTGCTATATCTATATTGTTGTCTCCGACGACTATTACATTTCGAAGGGAAGAGTTATTTCTTAGAATGAGATCAACAGAATTCAGGAAATTAGTAATGTCCCTGATTGAGGGAGTTCTATAAACAGCACGGATGCCTGTATCACTACCAATCCTTATTATTATACAATTCGCGTCCATTACTGCAGGTCATTACTGCAAGTTGAGTTACTATAACATCATTGATATCATTCCTAACATACACTACTATTCCGTCATTTTGATTCATGGTTGTGCTTGAGGCATAATTATCATACCCAACTATTGATGGAATACGAGGGTTACAAGAGAGGCAACACTCAGTCAGAATTATAACGTCCTGTATCAGTTTAATTCTAGATAATAGCACAACAAGTCCAGACATATTAGCTGAAACGCTACGTATATTTTGAATAAATATTTTAAGGCAGTTTCCGTAAACAGGTATTAGACTTATACATTATTCAGGTTCACAAGAGTAAGAGTTCGACACTAACAATTCATCTATAAAACTAGAATTTTTGCGATGAAAATTATCAAATTCTATTGGGATAGATACAGTTGGTCATTATATTTTTACAGCAGGTATAGCGGATCTGAACTTGAAACGAAATTTCAACTGAGTTGGCAAACTTTGTTACAGCATTTAAAGTAATATGATACATTTTAGATATGTTTTATGGCAGTAGTAGTGTGGATTTGTTGTAATAAGTTGTGTATTATGATATACAGAATGAATTTTTAGTCATCGTCCATACTTTCATATTATGATCTTTAGTGAAAATATAACATGCGCAAATTTTCCTTTTAGTGTAAATCAATACTAAAATTAAGATATGCCATCGCAAAATTGTTTTAAAAAATTGCGCGCGTGTGGACAGCCTCCTCGATATGCGCGCTAGGCCACCCCCCGCGTCGTTGATAAAATACATAAGTTGCAAATTTTCCCTTCATACTTTCACGGGCTTATGACCGTCAAGTTACAAAAGGCTTTTGTGATGTTATTTTAGAATGTAGACAATTAATTCGAATTCAAGTCAAGATTTTGTTACATTAACGCACGAAAACGAGAGCGGAAGTTATTTATAAGTAAATTGTTTTAGAGGTTTGACAAAATTTAATGATATTATTACAAAATAATGATAAAAATAATGCACCTGATAAACACACCTAATTAGGAAAGTTCGTTTCCCGAACTTAACTTCTACGCATTTAAAGCGTTGTGTTACCGAAAGCCATCGAAGTTTTTACTTATTGAATTTCAAAATGACTAAAAATTTTACCCTGTGTAGAGAACAAAAGAAAATAATCTTTACTTTTGTTTGTGAGACAAACAAATTAAAGGTTCGCTTCCTACGATGAATTGTAACGAATTAGTATTTAGCAAGTAATAAAAAAAGAATCTTCCCATCGCCCTTTCGTTATCTACGCACGTGGTATTTTTTATTAGTGAACTAGAAACATTTTATAATAATATCAATAAATTTAAACAAAACATCGATTTACGACAAATGTAGTCCACACTCGTATCGTACACAGAAGTATAAAAATAAAAGCAGGCCATGCCTTTTGCAATAAGGAGTATTTAAAAAATTTGAATCAACTTATGTACATTTAATTAAAATCAAATAAAAATTACCTTAGCGTAACAACTTTAACAGTATTTTAATAATTGCTCAAAATGTAAACCATTCCTCTCCAAGCAGATTCTTGCACGTTTTTGAATATTGTCTTGTATTTTGTTCAGCACTGTAGTGTCACTTTTCACTTGTGCAAATGCACTTACAATTTTTAGTTTCAATTCTAACTTATAACGTATTGGCTAACGTTGAACCGTCGAGCTGCATCACGTGTACTTCGTCTTGGATCTCTCTCGAAAAAATCGAAGATTTCGTCTTCGATTTCCACGGACAGTCGCGGCCTACCACGTCCTTGGGCGTGTGAAGGCATCGTAAACTGGCCATGGTCTAAAAGCCTCTGTATGACATGCAGAAACGTTTGGCGGTTGGGGACTGTAGGACTTGCTATTCCATAATTGCGAAGGCGAGGAATGCTCTCTGACTCGTATAGTCTCTGGGTTCCGTTTAGGCTTTCATCACTTATAAAATAGCACTTGACCATTTCAAAGTACTCGCGGTTTGTATACATAGTGACACGTGAATGCGTTTTCAATAGCGAGATAGCGTTGCACACACGTACGAAGCGCTACACGGACGTGTGACGACTGAAGTGACAGCCGCCAATAGCGTTCGGTGCGGGCGGCGGCGGTGGCGGCATTTTGCTTTGATTGGCGTATGATTGGAGAATCCGCGCGGTTAGCGTATGGCATTCATTCATAGACGCATAGTCGTAGTAAATAATAATAGTGTAAATTGGTAACCAATTTTTGTCGAGTATTACTTCGGAATAAATATTTTCATTTTGAAAATAGACCTATAAATTTTTTTTCGAAAATGGAGTCTTTGAATGATACCTAGCGGCTGGGAAAAATTTGGACGATGACTAAAAAATCACCTGTATAAAACTTGAGTATCATGATTGTATTCTTTTGAGAGAGCGATTAAGATGTGTGTATAAAGTTGTTCGTAAGTTAATTACGTTATTAAAATGACAGACTAGTGTGTACAGACAAATTATTAAACAAGATAGCATAAAGTCCATTATATATATTTAGTACCATTGAGAAAAACAGCATTAAGCAATAAAAGGTCAAATCGAAGAGCTGATCTCCAGCTTCCGAGTTGATGCGGATTAACGGATGACCCTCAGTTTTGCGTTAAGTATATTACCCCTCTGGAGGTCCAGCAATACGAATATTGATTTTCGCGAGCAAATTCGCGCGATATAAAAAACAATTTTTGAGTATTCATTGTAAGGGTTTCTGATAGAAATACCGGTCTCAGTCCAGAAATTTTCAGGTGTTGAGTGTGAGAAATTGAACAAATTTCTCTTCTTTTGATCTTCCTTTTGTTGAAGTTCTTAACTCCTTTCAGCGTGTCATCCTTAATCATAACGCTGTTTAGTTCAACTATTAGTGGCTTGACCACTTCTTTATTGGACTTCATTCTGTAGATATCATTAACATCAGAGACTTGTAGGTTTATATCCACCGATTTGGCTATAGCTTTAACTAATTCATACATCTCTAATTTAGTTTCCAGTTTTTTATCATCATTCTTCAGCCTTGGATCATCACGAACTTCAATGTCTGTTGATTTAATTTTGCGCTCTAAAGTTTCTATTTTATCTTCCAAAATTGAATATGTCTTCTCTCCTTTACTCTGTCTTCCTCCAGGTTTTGGAGCTTTTCGAGAACGGCGTCATATTTCTCAGACATAAACTGCAAACTCAATTGAAAGTCATTATTTTATTGTTTTATCTCATTAAAACGTTGTTCAACAGAGTTAGTTAACTAAAAAGTCGTTGAAAAACCAAATACAAAGACACGACGCAAGCACATAGAAAAATTCGTTGGGTCCGTTGGTTCGTTCCGTTGCTTAGTTGGTATAGCGTCTGACACGGTATGCAAGAAGACGTCGGTTCGAATCCGACCGGATCGAAGGGATTTATTCTGAGTGTTCGATCTTTGTATTAATGATTACAACAAACTAGTGGAATAATTTCACAAAAAATAATTGAATATCAATTCAATAAAAATTTAAAAGAGTTAGTTAAGTTTGTAAACAACCCTCTCATTTCGGATTTAAGGTCTTTTACATCATCATCTTGCTCGCGCCTGCGCTTGGGGCGAATATTGGTGGAGCCGCCACCACTGCGCTCCGAAGGAGTATCTGAGTCATTCGATTGCAACTGAAGTATTTGGGCACGTGTGACCATTAGTAGACGTAGCGGGGGCCGGGGAGCGACGGAGCGGCATGTTGACTGTCGGGGCCGGTTGTTAATCGGAACGTAATACCAGAAATCCGTTGTAGTAAAAAATGTACCCGTGAGTTAAGGGGTCATTTCACTGGTCGATAATCGATGATTTAGTACGACGTTTGTAGTCGCCAGCTTAATTTGACCTCCCTATTGTTTGACTACTTTACGAAACTAGAGAGACCGGCGGAAATATATTTGTCCTTTAATTACCAATATGTCACACCGTAGCGTTGTCTGATGTTGTTTCTTTCTGCAGTACACGTACACAACAAATCTTACTAGTGACGTACGATATAGACGGGTATGTGTGAGGAGATTCCAATGCTACCAATGCACATCAATGTTTATGCAGTCCGAATATATGCACTAAAATTATTTGTGAAAAATTTAAATATATTTTCCAGAAACAATAGCTACAGATTTCGACTTAAAGCACGTCTGTACTCCACAGAGGTCCGAGGCGAAGGGAAGATTAAAATAATAAATAATAATCTTGTGTAGACGCGTTTGAAAAATAAAAAAATTGGAATCAGCAATTAAGTTTTCTACCGAAATAAATACATACGGTTTGACATGGAGTGAGCGACAGGAAAAATTCGCCCGGTATTTTTATTTTTAACAAGAACAAACAGTATAAGGCCAGGTCTCAAATCATGAGGAACAATAGACGATAGATAGCACACAGTACATTGGAAGTAAAATAACAAAAGGAAAGCTACCCACCAATGCACACTTCCTCGTTTGCAGCCTCAGCAATCGGCTCTTCAACCAGAGACCTGCATTCTGTCGACGTCGGAGCCTCAAAATTTATATGCAACGACTTCTTTTTCTTCACTTCTTTCTTCTTACTTCTTTTCTCAAGGGGCTGACTTGTAGTGTTTTTACTGGTAGTTCCAAAAAAATTTAGCTTGTTTTTCTAACATTTTATTTGCCTTATTATTTCCACGATTTTCTCAAAGAAGTGTTAGCACGGGTTGTGATGTAGATGTACATACCTATAACTGGAAGTCGACGGTTGACCTCCATATCCACTACTACCACTTGATTGACTGCAGGAGTGAGTAGATTTCGAGCTGTGACTAGAAAATAATCATAGTATTTATCTGATCACCATTTCAAACATTTCAAACAGTAAATTTATTATTTACCTCCTGCGAGATTGACTATTACTGCAACTGTTAGAGTAAGCGGAGTCCGAAACCTTCGCATGATTCTCCGTGTCGTCTAAGTTATCCATGTTTTCCATTTTCCCGTAACGGTACTAAAAATAAAAACAAAATATAACATGAAACAGACATAACCAGAAATTAAAGGAGTAAAAAATTAACCCATCTTCAAATTGTCAAAGTGTATGTAAAAATAAATTTAGTCTCAACAAGCTTAGTCTATATCATCGAGTATTGTGTGTAGGAAATGAAACTATTTTTCCGGATTTAAATCGCGTATATTTGTTTTTTCACACAAAGTTTGTTAAACTTCATTGAATGTGTAGGTTAACACATGATATGCTCGCAGACTGCAGAAACGTCGAGTAAACAAGTCTGCAGTCTGCGATATTTTCCATTCACAGAATAAAATAATTTGTAAAACGTAATGTAGCGTTCAATTGAAATGTTTCTTTGGAAAATTAAAAATAAGATATTTAATTAATAACTTTTGTAACTATAGTGAAAAAATAGGGTTGTTTGCATTAATATTAGACATCACTGGTTGATGACTCTACCATCTCAGTCAATCGTGACAATGGGTCCTGTAAAGGACCCGAAACGTTGGTTTGTTTGAAAAAAACAAATATACGCGATTTAAATCCGGAAAAATAGTTTCATTTCCTATGTGTAACAATCGCGAAAACCTAAGAACTCGTTAACTATTGTATGGATACGTATTATTAAATATAATACGTGTCTTAGTGTTTGTTGATGACCAACAAAAGAGCCTTCAAACCTCAAAATGGGACTAATAGTTTTAAAAAATACAGAAAAGCTTTTAAGGAAATTTGGCTTCGCAACTTCGACGTAATATATCGGTTTACTAGTATTAGATTACCTTCGTACTTATATATAATAGTTATTTTATACGTGTAATAATTTAAGTACGACTTATTATAATTAAAAACAAAATACATGCGAAAATATTTAAATAAAAAGTATTTTTATAAAAAACTTGTTAAATTAATCACTGAACCTTGTTATTATTCGGTTAGAAGTCCTATATTTGACTCGAAAAAAGTAATTGATTGGTTGATTTCATTGGAAATTAATATATTTTTTCGGATCTAAAATGGTATGTATGTATTATTTTCGTCACGTTTGGCTTGTTTGAAAAAACAAATATGCGCAATTTTAGATCCGAAAAGAACAGTATAATTTCCAATGTGTAACAATCGCCACAAAATCTTGTCTAATTTCATTTTATTATCATTTAACAAATTGTATAACCTTAGCTGTGTGATTTGATCGCAATATCTACATTTGTCCAAAACAGCGTACTGTTTT
This sequence comes from Hyposmocoma kahamanoa, assembly GCF_003589595.1. Taxonomy (NCBI): domain Eukaryota; kingdom Metazoa; phylum Arthropoda; class Insecta; order Lepidoptera; family Cosmopterigidae; genus Hyposmocoma; species Hyposmocoma kahamanoa. Next base: position 14,062,901 of record NW_020653200.1, on the reverse strand, counting down.
AGTTTAATTTCATACATAGATAGACAAAGGCGAAGAAATCAGAACCTCAACCGTTTCTTCAAAGTCGGTTAATATAGTTATACCTCAATCCGTCCGTGAGTAGAGCGAATGCTCACCTAATACAATGTTCGAGCTCACGAGGCTTGCTTCGTGAGCACTCTTACGTCAGATGCCAACACAACGCAGGTGGTTGTACCTATTGATACTTACCGATATTAAAATATACAAGGACACAAGGATTTTTTAAAAAGTTTGTGAGCATAAGAAAGTATTTATGAAAATTCTAAAATGGCACTAATAGTTCTTTAATTAAAGACGATAATTTGACAAAACTACTACTAAAAACTAGTACACGAATATTGCATGCAAACTTAATACTTTTCTAGATCTGACTGGCCCTCTGTGAGAACGAGTGAGCACACATTCAGTTATTTTCTACTGTTTTATCTTTTTACAAATCGCACCTCCAGAACAACAATGACATTAGAGCAAAAATTTCATTTTTGAAAAAATACACTTTTGAAATATTTTTTTACTCTTTTACTGATTTTTTTTCTACTGGTATTAATTTTAGTGTTTTTTGCAAAAACATCACTCACACACACACACACACACACACACACACACACACACACACACACAC
>NW_020653200.1:14055762-14062248 GCF_003589595.1 Hyposmocoma kahamanoa | reverse complement strand
ACACACACACACACACACACACACACACACACACACACACACACACATCATTAATAAGGATATATGCATTATTCTAAATTAACATTTGGCTTGCTATTTATTTATTATTTTGGCAGGTAACTACGGTTGCGTCTTTTTTAATAAGAACAATTCTTATTAAAATGTTTATTAAAATTAAAAATGCCAGAAGAAAAAATTAAGTCATATTATATCGATGGTTAATTATTACTTCAATCAATTCAGTAATATACTTTGGAACACATTTCAGTTTCTAATACTACCAGTAAGCATAAACTATACGTTTATTAAGAGTTGTGTTGATTTAACTGTAATAAGTGTAATAAATACTTTCACCTAACAATGATAATAATATAACTAAAAGTTATAATGCAATAGTAATGTTTTATTACAAAACTTCAAAAATTAATAACAATCAAATATTTTTATCAAGTCTTCCTTACCTGGTGAAATTATACAGTATAAAAATACTTAAAAAACAAAAAATGAGTCTTGTCAAAATTATTTTAAACAGAGGAGCTTGTAACAAATAGTGATATTAATTTACTTTTTGAGTATTATACTTTTTGAGTAGTATTAGTAATTTAGTGATATTAATTTACTTTCCCCCAAGCGGGGACCCCAACCGGGGACCTCAACCGGCGCCCCCAAGCGGGGACCCCAACCGGGGACCCCAAGCGGGGTTCCCAACCGGGGCCCCTAACCGGCCGGAATTGATTTTAATTGCAAATTTATTTGCAATTAAAATCAATTCAATTGAAATCAATTGCAATTGATTTCAATTGAATTGATTTTTTAATCTGATTGAATTATTGATTGAAATTTCATTGATTAACGCCCAACACTGGTCTATATATGTATCTATATACGTGCAACATCTTTTTCCAACCATTATATAATATTTAATAATATTGTGCCATGAACACACACATAGACAACCACAAATTACACCCAAACTCACGAGAGAAATAAATGTAGACCATACAAATATTTCTCCCGACCCGGGAATCGAACTTGAGACCTCTGCGTGGCAGTCCGGCATGGTAACCGTTCGGTCACGGAGGCAGTTAAAGGCATTGTTTATTATATACTGTACAAACCTGATGTAGTGTTCATCTAGAATCAAAGTGAAAGGGTAAGGGTGCTGGTGAAATACGGGCACTTAAGCTTGTCAACCTATGTCTCAGAGTGACAGGCGCAGTGACAGTGCCCCTCAGATCATTGCGATTTAAAGCTACGAGTGGCTCTGTTATAGACAGGCGTGTCGCTTACCACTAACTGCACGACTTGTTCGTCCAGTCACTTGGTAACATAAAAATAACTCGCTTTTTCAAAACTCATGTTTCAAACACTTTAATCACCATTTCTAGAAGTTGTCGATTTCGTTTAGTGACGACGTACACCTCGTAAAGGGATTGCCCTACTTAAATTGTTAAGTAGAAAATATAAATGTATAGACCACAGACATATCGACTCATCCGAAGAACACAGTCCGATGTGATTATACAGCGAAAAGAGGATAAATACTTATTCTCACTATTCAGACTAAGGCCAATCTACAGGTATTTCTAAAATTTTTATATGATATTTCGTTGCGGAAATATAAAATCGAACAACGGTCGATCTGATGTCCACAGCGAAGAACAACGATAGAAATGTATAGTGTCCTGAAAATAAGCAGTCTTGCATATAGGTCTTTGTCCTATGGATAAGTCGATATATCTAGACATATGTCTGTGGTCTATACATTTATATGTGGTCTCTATGTGGTATAGACTCTTTTTTAGTAATAAAAAATCATAGATTATAATAAAGAATAATCATAGATTGTTATATAATTATTTGAAATAACTCTGTTTTTTGTGCATACTCAAAAATTCACATTAATGGAGGTACAAGGTTTACGAATTTAGCCGACGATATACACTCACGTTAATATAATTGGCGTCATTCCCGCCCGCAATTTTCAGTTTGTCGTCATGAAACCCACACAATCCGTTTCTAAATAAGTCTACTTCCTGGTCGCATTGAAATTCACAAAAATAATGTCGCAGAAAACTTTGTTACTAGGTACAACGTGATCCTCGTGCTGGTATTGTTTTTGCGTTGCGCAAATTTTAAATATTATTTATAAACTTGGTACTTTAAAATAAATAAAATACGTTTAGGATTATTGAGTCGTTTCGAGCAAATTCGCCGATTTTGGCGAATCTTATACGTATTAGCTATAATTTTATGTAAAAGGCACTCATATGAAATTCACAATTCTTACAAAAACTAAAGGAGGGTAATGAGGGGATGGATGGAACTGAAATATGATAGGGAGGTGATCAGTTACGTATGGAAGGTAATTAAATATGCCAGAATGGAAATGAAGTATAGGTGCGTTGGTGGTTGAATGGTAAAGTAAATCTTTAGTAATTTCATTGTTGCAAATTACCAAAATATTGGATAATAAATTTAATGATTTGTATTGTTACAAAATGAATTTGAATTAATTACTTAAACAATATTCTATTAATTATTGCTGTACACAATAGGAACTTAGCAACGATATTAGTATTCTCATTTGTAAAAGTTATGCCTGAACAGATTTTATTTTTAATAAATAAAAGACAAAATGATACATTGCTTTTACAATCAATATCAATAATAAAAAAAAGACGTCGAAAGACAAAAAATAGTAAATAAAAAAGTTTTCATCGATACACAATAAACAAAAAAGTCGAGGCTCGATGCGGTCTTGAAAATCCCAGTAAAAACGAGACTTCCGAGGATGTTTCAAATCAAAATTAGGTTTTTACACTTATAGGCTACGCACATGATAGTAAATCATGTTCTCGACTGCTTAAACATAAAGCGCGACAAACTGTTATTCTCGCATAGAAAATTGCAGTATCTCGCGATTTATGTCGCTTTCTCGCACAAGTCGCGCCTTGTCGTGCTATCTACAGGGAGTCACTCTTATCAGCGCCGGTCTGAAAAAGCTTTATGTCCATGCAATAAAAAAAGACGTTGCACCTGTGTCGGGTCGCGTCGTTCGTCATCGGCAGTGTCTTTATGTCTTTATCGCTATTCTAGCTTTTTAAGTAAGGCTGTTAATAATTAACGGACTTACTTCTGCTAAACATGTTATTCTAAAGAGCTTTACGCAGATTTTCTACGATTTTATCAACGATCTTATACACGACCTCGTTGGGTTTTGTCTTTAAAAAAAAATCAATTTAATTTATTAATTTCATTCTATCAAATTGAATTGATGACATTGAATTCTATTAAGAACAGAATTCGACACCAGCAGTTCAACTCGTCAATTTTGTGTCCGTTAGGATGGCTGGACCAAACGAGATATACAAATCAAACTGTACTCATTATTTACTTCCTATTTTCTACTATTTAGTACCTTTATTGACATATTTAACATGCTTAACCATGAAAAATGTAAAGTGGTCCAGCCAACCTGACGTCAGAATGGGTGGCCACTTTATTTCTTTAATATTTCTGTTAGCGCAAAGGTAGAAAATATGTCAATAAAGGTACTAAATAGTAGAAAATAGGTAGTAAATAATGAGCACAGTTTGATTTGTATATCTCGTTTGGTCCAGCCATCCTGACGGACACTCGATTTTGCTTTTTGTAATGCCAAATTACTCAGCTAATTTAATTTCAAAATTCAGAAAATAACACAAATAGTAATAAATACTCATATATTTTATTATCTATGATGAATATAATAACGTGTATTAAAAATCAATAATATTATGGGTATGTTTGAAAGTCCTTTTATAGACTCTGGTAAAAAGTTGCAATTTTAAGTTAGCGTAATATTAACTGCTGTTGTCATAAAATGGAATTTATCGACGAAGTGCAGCGAGTGAAGCTTTCTTGATATCCATTGAGATAACCTACACAATCTACGCATGGAATTAGTCGGTCGTTCCTCAACTTATAATCGCGATACCTAGCATAAAAAACATTAGGATACAAATACCTAGCATACAAACGTCTTCGTGACTAAAATTGAATTGAATTTCGATCTGTGATCTAAGATAATTAACGTCAAAAGTCACCATGGTAAGTCTATGGGAAAAAGATTAGTGGTAAAATTTTACGCACGCAAATGTGCAGAACTGTGAAAATTGGAGATTGCTGCGCTTCGGTAGAGTCCACATTCCACTTAGTAAAAAACGTACAGGAGTTAATATCTACCTAATATATTAACTATAGTAATAAGAGCACGTAAGGCAACCCCCGCATGTTTCGCAGTATATACCTACACTTCGCTTGGAGCGTAGGGTTATTATCACATTATTACTTTAGTTGTAAGTACAGGTTGTAAACATAATTCGAAAAAAATAAGGTGTTCATCACAGTATTATCGTGCTATTGATATCTTTATTAAATGCAGTAAGTGTTTACGTATTAATATTTTTATACCAGCACCACGGATTGGTATCTTGATTACAGAGTACGATTATAATAGAAATGAAATGCTGAAAAATTGTGAATTTAAAGTTCAAACAATCACAAACACAACAATAAATACGTCTGCTATTTGATGTTAGCTATTATGAATGGCGCGTGGGACAACACACGTGTTATGCAACGCGACTGCATTGCTAGATTACGCGAATGTGTGCATCCGTCCACAGCACACGGCTGTTGTGCACACATATACATATAAGCCGCGCTGCTATGTTTGTACGACAATACGAAGTTACAATACTTCTTATTATACTATAACGTAAAATATGCACGTTTGAAAATATTATAGTTTATTATCACAACGTTATTATAATAAACATTGGGATCCATAGCTAATCCTTACATCAGGGGGTCTACTCTCGATCTTCGTCCGACATCCGTCCGAAACAATTACTGCCAAATAAGCAATACTTGACCAAATGAAAAGACGCGTGATGCGAATGAAGCTTCATACTGGATACTTGTCATTTAATTTTGTCGAATATTACTTATTTGACAGTCATTGTTTCGGACGGATGTCGGACGGAGATCGAGAGTTGCCCCCCTGATACAGGAGCGACTACTATGTCGTAAAAGTAGGCACTCAGTGACACACAACGCAAGACAGTGTAGAATGGAAAAATTCAACTTCATATCACCAATTTTACCCCATAAAATACTTAATGAAGAGGACCTACTACTAGGACTACCATAACCATATAAGGAACCCTTATTCCAACGGATAATAAGTCTTATTTCATGCAGTTCAGTTTACGTGCTAAAAGAGAATAGTTCAAATTCGTATCACGACCTCACAAAAATAAATGACTGTTGCATGGTATAATGATAACTTTTCATTTATAAAAATGTGTTATGATCACCGAAAGAGCGTAATAAATCGTCATATTTCAAAGTTTACCGGTGATGTACGAATAGTGATTTTATAACATCAGCAAAATTTCATTCATACTTTAGATAGGTACTTACAATTTGCCGTAGATCAAAATTGCATTGATATTATTTTAGTGAGTTCGCTAAATTGTTAATGAAACCAAACCCATTCAAAAACTCAATGACCTTTCCGAATTATAGATCAAAATTGCATTGATATTATTTTAGTGAGTTCGCTAAATTGTTAATGAAACCAAACCCATTCAAAAACTCAATGACCTTTCCGAATAAACGTGTATTATACACGTTTATTACGTGTACTTAATCAAGACTTACAACCCTTACACGTTCATTCGGTGGGGCCGTCGACAAATTGCTTATTATGAAATTCAGTTTCATTCACATCAGGTGGCACATAAAATGCCAAGTCATGCTACGATTTTACTTCAAGGAAAATCAACTGCCTTGTTTTAATGAGGTCATAGTCACAGTACGAATTTGACTTTCAATTCTATTTACGGAGTTAATCAGGATTGCTATAATAAGCCAACAACAGTTCTGGAACATGAAAATTCAAAATTTAATACAAAAGCTTGTACTCTCTCACATAGTACTCCCACAAATACTCATTGAATAGCAGAACCTGCAGAAGCCCCTAAAATTAATAAACGGGAAACTCGATACTGGCAAAATCCTAAAAGGGCACCAAGCGCCTATAAATAAAAAGAAAAAGAAGGAGCTGCAGTTGCCATTGCTGTCATGATTGAATTTATTAGCCTTCACCAACCAGGTCTTTGGTCGTTTGAGGGAGACTTGTTGAAAAAGCTATGAAAACTACAAGTCTAACTGTACATGTGGCTGAGAGACATTTGTGGCTTGAACAAGCACATGTGAAATATTGGGCAGAGAGAAAACAGAGAATGTAGATTCTGCCACGAGGCGGATGAAACTCCTGTGCATCTCCTCACCCAGTGAAAGCCTCCTCCTCCTCCTCAAGCCACACCCAGAGGACATAAAAGCTGTTGGAGCCACGAAAGTCCTTCAATTCCTTAACTATGGTTCATAATATTAGGGGTTAAAGTATGAAATTGCCGTTTTATTGCAATAGGTTCT